>NC_052641.1:8484848-8787878 GCF_016161935.1 Mauremys reevesii | reverse complement strand
TCACTGCCCCTGCTGTGTCTGCTTTGTGGGTGGGGGACCCCCGTCTCCAGGGCTCTCAAGCCGCTTCCTGGCCTGAGCATCCAAGTCAGAAGAGGTTTTATTTTGCACCGCTTGCCCCGAACCTTGCTGTGAGTCCCAGGCTTGCTGGACTGTGACAAGCGGCAGAGGATCAGACACTGGGGTAAGGGGGCAAAGAAACCCCTCGTCCAGCAGGTATGTTCAGGTCCCGTGTTCTGTCCTCCCCAGTGAGAGGCGTCCTGGCATAGAGAAGGATCAAGGCTGTGGTTTATGATGACGGGCGTCGTCAGAGGGGCACAAACAGGGCCACCAAGAGCAGGTTTGGGCCCTGGTGAAAACATTTTTTCAGCCCCCCCCCCCCAGCAAGGGCGGCCCGGCTAAACAGGGCCAATGAAGCAGGGCCCCGGGCCCCCTTCCGGACCCCGGTAATTTGTACTGGCTTCCCCCCTCCTGGGCCCTGGGAAAGGGCTGGGTAAATGTTGCAATCCCCTGTGAAGCAACGTCAGAATGAAACCAAGCCAGGTGCCAACCGGGAGCTGGTTTCACCGGCTGAAAGAGTTGGAGCAGGAAGGTGCCTTCGGTAGCTCTGATCGGGGAGGGGGGAACAGGCCCCTGGCTGGCACGAGGGGTCAGAGAAAAGCCCTTTTCTAGCTGCCGGTGCGATCAGCTTCTGCTCCCTGAGCCCTGGGTCCAGCTCCGGAGCGTGGGGGTCCCTCGCGGCCACGCGTGGGCGGGGGTGCAGGGGGCTGGGTTTTAGCACAGGCCGGTGCAATCATTGCACGGGGCGGGGCGGGGTAAAAGCTTTTCCTGTCGGGTTCCCACGTTCTTGCCGGAGAAAATCCCATCCCCCCCCCCGACCGAGCGAGGGAGGGGGTTTTGCCCGCCCAGCCCCCGCGTGGGACGAGGGGACTCGCCGCCCGGCCCCGCTCTCAGGGTGTGTCCCGGGGCGGAGGCTGGACGTCGGCAGGAGCGTCTCCTTCTCCCGCTGCGGCCCGCCCAGGGCTTCCCTCGGCTGGGAGGAGTCCGGCTGGTTCCTGCCCATGGAGCCGCTCCGGAGCTGAGCACCGGGAGCAGAGCCGCCGCCGCCGCCTGCCCCCCCAGCCCCCCTTTGACTTGCAAACCTCCCTGGGGGGTGAGCTGGGATCCCCCCCGCGAGCATCCAGCCCCTGTCCGCCATGGGCGATGTTATCTCCACTCACCTGGACGAGAGCCGGCGCCACTACATCTCAGGTGAGGGGCGTGGGGGCCCCGGGCTGGGGCTGCTCGGGGTCCAGGAGCCGGGGTCAGTTTCCAGGGGGGATCGGCTCTGCCAGCGTCGGTTCCCCCCCCCCCCCCGGCTCTCCGAGGGGTGTGTAAAACCAGGAGCCGATTCTCGCTGGAGGAAAACCTTCTCCGTCGTTTGCCCCCCCAGTAACTAGCGTGATGGGGACAATGTGTTATGAGAGTTCCCAAACTTGTATCTGTCCCACTCCTACTAAATAATGGTGAGGAAACCTCCCCCCTCCCCGTGAGGGATCCTCTCAAGCTGGGTTTCGTTCCCCTCCCTACAAGGGGATCATATTTTAATGCCTTACAACTTTTTTTTTTTAAGTTCCACGTTGCAGCTCTGGGTCTCTCTCTCCTCCTTTGCAGAGCTGGGAGCAGCCTCTCTCTTAAGGGGGGCGGGGAATGGGGAAATAAGGTGTCCCCTGTCTGCCTCCCCCTGAAAGGCTTGTCTTGTGTGGTGGATGTTTGTGTTGGCTGCAGGACCAGGTGATTTGCTTCAGGAGAACAACCCTCTCGTGGCCGGGGCTTCTGCTGGGTCTGTGGGCAGGGGGAAGGAAGGGGAACAGAGCTCTGTCTAGGGATGAGGAGAAGTTTTGTCCTGGCCACGTGAGCTGTTAAACCATGTTCAGCACTGGTTCAAGGGGGGCCCATTGGGCCCTGAGCCTGCTGACGGGCACAGGGCTCTGCCTGTGTGGGTAGGATCGCGGATCTGGACCAGTGCCAGCGATGGGTTTGCCTTTTAGTTCAGACAGGGCTCCAGGCCGTCCTGCCACTGAAACGTAGGGTGTAGGAGTCTAGAGAGGTGACAATGCGGCTATTGATTGCATTGCCCTGTATTTACTCTTGATGTTGTGGGTCTCTCAGTCTGACGTGTTTGGCCTAGAGATTCTTCTTGGACTTGGGGATCAGGATGTCTCATTAGTCCTGTCTGGAATAGCTTTTGTAAGCATGCGATTGTGGCTTCTACACAGTTGCTTTTTTGTCCAAGGAGATGGCATCTGACTGCACTGAGGATGGGGGAGGTTGGGGGGCTAATTGGCGCCTGCAGTTACTTGATTGACCCTTATAAGTGGGGTCACTCTGCCACTGAGCACTGTGACTTGGCCTCTGTTTCGCCCTCTTTACTTGGGACATCTCGTAATTTACGACGCAGGCATCTGAGCTCCCAAGGGCCTCTGAGTTGCAGGACTTGACCTCTGTCCCGTCCTTACACAGGCTTCAATTACAATGACTTCAGAGGCTTTTTGAAGGCGCTATTAAGCACGGAGCTACTACTCCAAACATCAGCCTGGCTTGGGACCCCCAGACTTCTCACATCAGGTTGCACTAGGAGATGTGGCTTTGATGGCATGAAACCTACCCAACTTCTCACGCTGGAGAACCAAGGTGCCTTGGCAACTGTAGACCGTAGTGTCCTCACTCACTCCCTGGAGCAAAACCATGGCTCTGCCCCCGATTTCCAGTGAAACGGGCCCTTCATACAAAGCTACAATTAAAATGCCAGAGGAACTGCATATTGCAGCTGCGTTAATATCAGGGGCTCGCAACATGACTAATGTTGTTGCATTGCTGAATGCCAAAGGAATTATGACTTGTCACTTACTGTAAAGTTTCCTAGTCAGCTCCCTGAATCATGGGATTTCATGTGGGCCAAACACCATTTAAAGGGACACCGTCAGGTTTAAAAACAAAGGCTTCTAAAATGTCCTATTGAACAAATGACACTTTAGATGGTTAAAACCAAGGAGTGAGTAAGATTTATTTTATTAGCCCGGTCTCTTTGCAGGAAAGGAGATTATCTGGCTTCCTCCACCCTTTTCTTTCTTCCTTTTTTTTTTTTAAATGGACGCTACATTAAAATGTGTCCTCCAATTTCAAATACGAGTTTTAGCTCCTAAACCTACTGGTGTGTCCTCTTTCTAACTTGAGTCACTACTTGTATCTGACGAAGTGGGTATTCACCCACGAAAGCTCATGCTCCAATACGTCTGTTAGTCTATAAGGTGCCACAGGACTCTTTGCTGGGCAGCAGTTCTGCAGAAAGGGACCTAGGGGTTACAGTGGACGAAAAGCTGAATATGAGTCAACAGTGTGCCCTTGTTGCCAAGAAGGCTAATGGCATTTTGGGTTGTATAAGTAGGGGCATTTCCAGCAGATCGAGGGATGTGATCATTCCCCTCTATTCAGCACTGGTGAGGCCTCATTTGGAGTACTGTGTCCAGTTTTGGGCCCCACACTACAAGAAGGATGTGGATAAATTGGAGAGAGTCCAGCGGAGGGCAACAAAAATGATTAGGGGGCTGGAGCACATGACTTATGAGGAGAGGCTGAGGGAACTGGGATTGTTTAGTCTGCAGAAGAGAAGAATGAGGGGGGATTTGATAGCTGCTTTCAACTACCTGAAAGGGGGTTCCAAAGAGGATGGATCTAGACTGTTCTCAGTGGTAGAAGATGACAGAACAAGGAGTAATGGTCTCAAGTTGCAGAGGGGGAGGTTTAGGTTGGACATTAGGAAAAACTTTTTCACTAGTAGGGTGGTGAAGCACTGGAATGGGTTACCTAGGGAGGTGGTGGAATCTCCTTCCTTAGAGGTTTTTAAAGTCAGGCTTGACAAAGCCTTGGCTGGGATGATTTAGTTGGGTTTGGTCCTGCTTTGAGCAGGGGGTTGGACTAGATACCTCCTGAGGTCCCTTCCAACCCTGAGATTCTATGATTCTATGATTTTACAGATCCACACTAACACGACGACCCCTCTGATACTTGTATTAAGTAGTGCCTAGAGGCCCAGTCAGGATCAAGGCTCCATTGTACTAGCTAGCATTGAGCAAAGAGCCTTAAAACATGTTTTTCCTTATCTTTAAGGAAATATGTAGGGGTGTGACTGGCTGTAATGACACAGAGAAGGCACAACTTGCTGTGCAAACCCAAAGAATTTCCAATCTCTTGGGTAAAGGCCCCAACCCCCTAGCCTATAGTAACTGCTGCCACAATTACGTCTTAATGTTCTAGAATAGAATATCAGGGTTGGAAGGGACCTCAGGAGGTATCTAGTCCAACCCCCTGCTCAAAGCAGGACCAATCCCCAGACAGGTTTTTGCCCATCTACAAGTCTGACTTCTTAATGTTCTATTAATGAGCTCCTCAGAAGTGTTCCTGGCCCACAGTCTTCTGCTGTCTTGCAACCCCCGAGCATCCCCCTCATTTGCAAGACTGATGGAGATGCCCCAGTGCAGGATAAGCCATTTCCAAGCTCTCCCCAGTGTAGACACACTCGGAGATCTAAACGACTCATCAAATGTAGTGCCAAGGCGAGCTCTGAGATTTCTGCCCTCTGCTCTTTAGCCTGGCTCGAGGAACACGGTATCCAAAGATCTAGTGGATATTAACCTCCCGGTGATGAGTACCAGCTACCCCCACTTTGCTTCTGCACTTTGCTGCAGGCAGCGTTCAGGAAGGTGGTGGCGGTGGTAATGCTAGGGACTCGGCTGAGCTGACTCCCGCCGGTGCAGTGCAGCAGTGCTGGCATCACGGAGGGAATGCCCTGAAGGCTGCCAGAACAGTCACAGCGTTTCCGTCTGCGGGGTGGGTGCATGGTGACGCCAGCCCCTTTTGGCTGATGTTAGCCGGGTATTTCTCCCCCACCCTGGCGAGCTCTGGAGTCTCCTAGACTGCGTCAGCCTGTCAGGGCAGGGACTGTCACGGCCTGCTGGCGCGGCGCCTCGCTCACCGGGGCCCCACCCTGACGCAGGCCACTGCAAAGTGAAGGTGCAGCTGATCCTTCCGCATAATCCCAACATGCTCCCCTAGGCCTCCTTATCTGTAACTTCCTGCCTAGGGGTCCTCTGTTCCCTAAACGAGGGGTAACACTGTGTTGCCACTGTTGGCTGGGCTCCTTGCATCCCTCCCTGCGTGCCGCCCTTCCATCTCCCTCTGTTTCAGGGGCTCCCTTCCCTCATGCCAGGGTCTCTCAAGCTACCCCCTTGGGTTCTTAGTGCCCTCAGTCCCACCCCACACCAGGGCCCCGCATTCATGCCTCAATGCGGCCAGGGGCTCCGTGTGCCCATCCACCCCCCACCATTCTTTCTCTGTCTGCTCGGGAGAGACCCTGAGTGGGATTAGAATCATAGAATCTCAGGGTTGGAAGGGAGATCACCTAGTCCAACCCCCTACTCAAAGCAGGACCAATCCCCAGACAGATTTTTGCCCCAGATCCCTACATGGCCCTCAAGGATTGAACTCCCAACCCTGGGTTTAGCAGGCCAACGCTCAAACCACTTGAGCTCCCTCCTCCCGCATTGGGCCTATCAACGCTGTGAGGATGGGCAGAAATGGGATGGGGCCTTGTTCTGCTGGAAGCAATTAAGGGGTGCCGATAACTCGTTCTCTGATCTCCAGACAGGTGCTTGAGACTGTGGCTCTGCTGGACAGATGGCAGGGCCCCCGTGTTCCCTCCATTACCCTCTTTCCGTCTTTCTCCAATTTTGCCCATTGACACCGAGCACGTTCCCCCGAAATCTGGGCGCTGATCAGATGGGGTGTATAACATCTGTTGCTTTAGACGGACTCCCTCGAGTGGCGCATAGGGCCTCGCAAGCTCAGCCAGTGCTGGCATGTTTGGTGCCCTACGGCGCGGTCGGGGTGGCTCTAGGGATTTTGCCGCCCCAAGCACGGCAGGCAGGCTGCTTTCGGTGGCACGCCTGCAGAGGGTCTGCTGGTCCCGCGGCTTCCGCAGACCTCCCGCAGGCGTGCCGCCGAAGGCAGCCTGCCTGCCACCCTCGCGGCAACCGGCAGAGCGCCCCCCCGCAGCTTGCCGCCCCAAGCACGCGCTCGGTGTGCTGGGGCCTGGAGCCGCCCCTGGGTAGCACCTAGCCGCGGTAGCACCTAGCCACCCCACTGTGCTAGGCACCATAGAAACACAACACACTCCCTGCCCCAGAGCTTTTAAACAGCTGGGACGGACCGTGAGAGGCACAGAGCGGTGAAGTGACTTGCTCGAGCAGGTCCTAGTCTGAGCATGGCTCTGTCCACCTGAGCCCTGTGCTCCTGGATATAATCTAGAGCTTTTTTTTTTAAATGTTAAAAAGGCAAACAACGTGCCATGCCATGCCGTGCCCATGGTGTTTAGAATAGCAGGTGCTTCCTAAGGCTTGTGCATCCTTCTAGCCATTTACAGTTCCAACAAACGCGCTATGAAAGCACCTCTCCAACTGCAGGTTTGCTATACCCGTGACGCTCCCCCCGCCGCCTTAGGAGACCTGTGCTGGGATCTGCAGGGTTAGGGACGGTGTCATTTCAGAAAAACTCTGTGGGTAGGGAGGAGTTTGCTTTCCTCATGTCAGTCTCCCACTTTTCTTCCCCCGCCCTCCCCAGACGTTGAAGACCTCATGGCGCATACAGACCTATGAAAAGGTGGGACGTGAGGGGGAAAACCAGGGTCTGGAGGGGGTGACTGGTCCCGTGGTTAGGGATCTGTTTTGCACTGACCCGGCAATGGCTGGCGGGAGCACGGTTTGCGCTAGCTGGGACGGCGAGCGTGGGCACCCTGCACTGCATCTAGTTCACTCGGCTGGTTCAGAAGCAGGGCCTGTCCCTCCCGTCGAAAGGAGACGGCACCGAATGCATTACGAAGCTGGATGGGCCTTCTCCCCATCCACTCCGCGACGCCCTGGACAGCGCAAGGACGTTCCCTGTGGCGAGCCCATGAGCTCACGGGTTGCTCTGGGAAGCTTTTCTAGTGGAATCGCCCATCCCCTGCCGCCACGCCTCCCGTCCTTCCTAAATAAAACAGCCGTGCTATTTTCAGGGAGGTTTGGGGGTTAGTTTCCAGGAGGCTCCTGGCATAAAAGGCCTTAGTTATTGCAGCTGTGAGCCAAGCGCCTCCCCCGAGCTCGGGGAGGCGCAGCCTGGCACGGTTTGTTTTTCATTTGGAACTCATTCCTGCCTGAGCTTCCTTCGTGCCTGAGCAAGCCCAGCCCAGAGCCATTGCTCTCCCTCGAATGGTGGGTGTGGGCGTGCACACCTATGTAGAGGGGGAAGGGAGTGAAAAAGGAGACACCGGAGGCTTCGTCTACACTGTGTCTCCCAGTGCAGACTCTGCTTGCACCAGTGCATTTGACCCCGGTTAACCGGATTCGTTTCAGTGGTGCCAGTCACGTCTACACAAACACTTTGCAACGGTGCAGCTGCACTTGTGGATGAATCCTAGCGTAGACCCGGCTTTTTTTGGTGGTCTCAAGCCAAGGCAAAATTTTTGGAGGGGGAGCCCAGACCACGTTGGACAAACACTGAAATCCGACTCATTGGGAGACGCCCTGGATGAGGTTTCAGCTGGTCCTAACAGTAAAAAATTTAATTAATACACTTCTTCATTTCCCAAAGGGCCTTGGCTCTCCTTGGAGCTGAGTGAATAATTAGCTACCGCTAACTTGCTTGACTAATCTTAGCCTCTTTCTGCTCCTGCCATGAAAATCAGCCAACCGGAGCGTTCTCTGCTGTGCCATGGGGAATAACTTTGTCTTCCATGGATTGCAAACTGCTTGGTGGGTGCGACCAGTCATGTGGCTTCAGTTCCGTTCCCTGACTGGCTGAGCCTGTTGTATAGCAGCACTTCTAGCATGTGCAGCTAAAGATCCTCTCCTGCCCAGGAGGGGTCTGGCTCCCAGGCCTGTGCTCAGACCATGCTGCTTCACTAACCCAGCCTGCCTGCAGCAGACCCTGAGTTCGGTGTCCAACCCTCTACCCCTTGGCTGGCTGTGCCAGTGCTCGGTTCAAGGCCCCGTCAAACCGTCCGCTGTTCCCCTTACAGACAGCGGGTCCCACTCTCTCCCGGGACTGCCGTTCCTTTCACACGCCACAGCGCTGGAGACTTTCTGGTTGTGTAAAACGAGCCCTGACAGAGCCCCTCTGAGCACACGGAGGCCAAACCTCCTGCACCAGAGGGGATTGGAGTCCCTTAGCAACGGCCGAGGGGATAAACACAACTGATTGGAGGGCAAAATCTTCCTGGCATAGTTCGGAGGGTGGAGAGAGGGAGAATATTGGCTGGAGGTGCCTCTCTCTTCTTCCTCCATCCCACGGGGAAAAATCCCTCCGTGTCGTTCTGCAGCACACTTCTCCCCTGTCCCAGGCTCTGCCGGGTCCTACGGCAGAGACCAGCCCTGCACACAACTGCTCATTCTCTCTAGAGTTAAAGCTTCTCTCTTCTCGTCTCGTTCTGTGAAAGTCCCAGGAGGAAGCCTGTTTGCAATTAGTGGTTCTGCTTTGGCCTTTCCTGGCTTGCCAGCTTCCAGGGGGCAGGGCTTTCAGTGGAGCAGCAGAGCCGATGCCAGCTGTACCACAAATGCCCAGTTGCGCTTGGTTGAGAGCTGGCCGGGGGGGAGAGGGGTTTCTCTGTAGACAAAGGAAAGTCACCAGCCTATTCAAGGGGCATCGGCGTAACAATGCCCCGCCTGTCAATGCGGACTTTAAAGACTGTCTCTGTTTTTGAATCCTTGTTTTGTGGCATTTCTGGTGAGGTTTCCGGGCAGGAGTTTGGAGTGGGTCGTAGTGTCCAAGACTGGGATTTTCCCAAATGGGAGCTGAGGCCTGGCTGGGCCACTGGATGGCTGCTTGGTGGGGCAGCTCATGAAGCCTGCACAAGGCAGCCAAGGAGCCACCCTCATCGGGCATCAGCAGCTTTGAAGCTGCCAGTCCCTCTGGAGAGTCCCAGTACGATTCTGAAGTGGGACTGGACTCTGGCTCTCGGGTGCTTTGCCCTGAATTCCATGATCTGCATCATCCCAGAGCAGCTCAGCTGTCTTGGTGGTGCTTCATAGGTGGAGAAGCAGAGCGTGGTCCGGGAGAGGTCCAGCTGATTCCAAACGATGTGCCATGCCTGCCTGAAGAGCACAAGCCCCAGCAAAGCATCCCACCCGTGCTATCGGAGCTCCACGGGCCTGCCAGCAAACGCCAGCTCAGATTCAGACTCCTGTCCTGAGCCATTGATGGGCCTGGCCCCAGCTACCCCCAAAGTTTCCACCCCTTAATCAGAGACCAAGACCCATTCCAGCAATTGCACGCCAAGGACCAGGACTACCAGCTGCGAGGGCGAGCGCCACAGAGCAGGGGCTACACAGGGGTTCTCACACTTTTTTTGCTGGAACCCCCTTTCAAATCATTTCAGGCTGCGACGACCTGCCCCAAAAGTGACGACTCCACCCCACACCGTGGCCACCCTTATTTCTGTGCTGCTGCTGGCGGCGGTGCTGCCCGGCCAGCAGCTGCTGCTTTCTGGCCACCCAGCTCTGAAAGCAGAGTGCAGAGCGGCGGCTGCTGGCCGGGTGCCCCGCTCTGAAGGCAGCGCCCCCACCAGCAGCAGTGCAGAAGTAAGGGTGGCAGCATGGCTGGGTATTGCTGCCCTTACTTCTGCGCTGCTGCTGGCAGCGGCGCTGCCTTCCGAGCTGGGTGCCTGGCCCGCAGCCACTACTCTCGCAACCCCTCTACAATAGTCTTGTGACCCCCCGCCCGCTTTTGGGTTGGGACTCCCAGTTTGAGAAACGCTGGTCTAGAGCGTTCAGTGAAGATGAGGCCCAGCTGTGGACCCAGAGTGTGAGCTGGGATCCCGCAGTGGTCAGGGGAAAGCCATTTAACCCAGGCAATGGTGCCTGGGGGGAATCTCTGATCCATGCCTGTGGAAGGGGGCAGGGGACTGAGAGTCAGGATCTGGCTGTTAAACGTAAGCACCTTTCTACGACTCTGGGGTAAACACCCAGAGATCTGGGGTTGAGGCCGCAGTCTGTGAGACCTTGAGCAAGCTGCTTGAGCCCAGCCTGTGAACCGTGCACCTATGCTGTTGGGTCAGTGAGCGTGTGTCCCTGGGACCAGAATGGCCCTGCTGCAGGATCTGGCCTGGGGGCTCTTTCTTTCAGTGGTTTTTTTTTTCATACCCTTGGCAGACTGGCCACCTATTGGAGCAGCCAGTCAGCTGAACTAGTGAGGCCACCTGCAGGCTGGCTGGGTGCATGTGTCCTCCAGCCTCCCAGGCCTTTGCATGCTGCCACCTGAGCCTCCCGAGTGAGCCACACTGCACCAGTCCCTGCTATGTGCAAGGAGTCGGCCTGAGCAGTGCTACAAGAGGCAAGTCAGTGGGCAGATTGGTGGCTGCAGACGGGTGGCTCGCACTGCTCCAGCCCGGTGCCCATACCTGACGTGAGCACTGGCTTGTGTCGGGGCACAAGGCACGGCTGGCCTCTGGGGAATGATCAGCGATAGAAGCCTGCCAGTGGAAGTGGGGAGCGGAGGAAATGGGCACTTCAAATCTCTCCTTCCCAGCGGCTCGGACCTTCCTGTGCCGCACCTCACTGATGCCAAGCTGCAACCATCCTGGGTTTTCACTGGGAAACGTGGCCTCCCCGGTCCCGGATTGCAGGCACAGAACCCCCAGTGCATCGGTGCACGCTGGGGATTTTGGTGCCCCCATGCCATCGCACGTCCACACTGGGCATTTACACGTGACCACAGGAGGTTGTGGGCAGAGCTGGTTAATGCTCTTGGGTGCCCTTGTTCTTAGATCTCTGTGCGCTTCCTGAAGCAGGGTAGGGTTATCCTCCTTGTCTCAGAGATGGGGAAGCTCAGGCCCAGGGGGTGGGTAATTCGGTCGCTCTCCTGCAGGGAGGCTGTGTCAGAATCCAGGTCTTTCAGAACCCAGGTCCTCCAGTAGACTGTGGTGCCAGGGACACAACAAGCTGTGGAGGTAGAGCACTGAAGCGAGTGATAAGGGGGGGCGTGGCGGGACTGCACATAAACAGGCTTGTTCAATGCAGCGACCTCTTCCACCCACCCCCCGCATCGCAGCGAGAGAGGGGCCTGTTGAGACCAGCTCAGCAGGGGTGCTGAGTTGTCTCCCCTCCCACACCCTGCAGAAGGAGGGTCTCCCACTTCTCCCCAGGCTGCCCCATGTGGGCAGTGTGGAGGGAATTGCTGGAGGTGCTCTCTTGTCCATGGCAGGGGTGGGGTGAGGGAGAGCGGGCTGGTCCGGTGTCTCTTCTGGATGGAAGGTGCATGTTGCTGCAGGTTTACGGCTGTGTCGACTGCTAAGACGATGAACCTCCCCCTCCACTAACTGGTGGTCGAGGGTCCCCTGTGAGTCCGGGAACAATGGCTGGGGGGGATAGGGGGAGGGTTGGTAATGGGAGGATGGAGCAGCAGGGCACCCTCCAGTGACCGGAGTGGCCGCTGGGACTCTAGGGCAGGGTCCTTGGGGATGGCGCTGAGGGGAATGGAGCTGGGCAAGCCTCTGTGCCTCACTTTCTGCACCTGTAAAATGGGGGTAACCCAGCCCCTTCCTTACGGCTGTTTTGGAGGTGTTAATTGTTAGCAAGGTGCTTCGAGAGCTCAGACCTGCACTGTAGGAGCAAAGAGTTTGGTGACAGCAGGGAAACAATGTGGCATTGGTGACTGTGACACACACCCACTTTCTCTCTGTCCTAAGCTGTAATAAGGGAGTCTCTCTTGGGCCCCAAGATGCTTCCCGCTCACCCGATTTCATTTCCTCTCTTGTATCCCAGCACCTTCCTCCCGGCCCGTTTTAAAGCGGGCTCTCGGAGTTCCTGCTCCTCACACCTCTCTGGTCTCTCCTGACTAGGCAGAAGTTGGGAAACTTCTAAAAATGGTCAAAAAATGTAACTTTTTTCCCTCCTCCCCCCCCGAGTTCCGTCCTGCTGCATTTCCTCCTCCGGCTTTTTACAATCCCCTCTTGGGGCTGGCCCTGCCATCTGCAGCCGAAACAAAGCAGGGAAGCTGTCTCCCTGCAGGAACCCTCCCCACGCTGAGCCGCCCTCCACGATGGCTGGGGCTGGGTTTGTTTAAAGCTCTGTCTAACCCAGCGCGTCTCAACCCGGGAGCCGCTTGCGGCCCCATCGGCGCCCAGCTGCAGCCCGTGTCACATGCTCAGGGCCATACAGGTAGCATAGATATTCTGTGGATGCAGCCCATGAAACACACAGAGCGTTGCATGTGCGGCCCACAGTGGTAAATGGGTTGAGAACCACTGCTCTAAACCGGAGCGTCTGTTGCAAAGAGCTCATCAGTTTAGCAGCTACGGTTCTAAACAGCTGGTGTATGGGTGTGGGGAGTCTGTTAAGCTTGGGGGAGGAGTCTGTTGCAGGTGGTGTGTGTATGATGCCAACTTGGCCAAGGCTGGGGATTGAACTGGGGACTTCCAGCGCCGATGGCACAAACCTCTGGAGCTCGAGAACCAGGCCCTTGTATGGAGTCCTAACAAACCATGTCCGGGGGGAAAGGCACAGAGGGTCACGTCATGTGGCCATGTCCGTACTGGAGCTCTCACGCCCCCGTCTCACTAGCACACAGCTTGTCTCTTGGGCTTTCTCTACCTGAGATGTTTAGCGTCAAGGCAAGAGGTTGCCCTCGTGATCCCACAGCCCAACCAGCGCTGGCAGCGGTGGGAGGACAAAGAAGCAGGTGGGGTTTTTCCCCCCCGACTCGAGGGTTCTGATCAGGGTTAGCGGCTGTGTTAGCCGAAGCCCTGTCTACACTTGCGCTCGCAGCTGCGGCTCCTGCGTAGAAGCCCCGTTGCTGCAAGTCAGCGTTTACTATTTCTAGTGTAGACGAGGGGATACAAGACTTCATGTGCCTGCTTGCTCTGCTCCCAGTTCTCTCATTAGCCCCAGGCTGATCCCAGGGAGCCACTCAATCTTTCATCGGGAGCTTCTAATCCCTCTTGCACTTGCCTTGGAGAAATGTGGGCGGGTCACTGGTGGGCCTTGTGCAGGGGGGTTCACAGCACTCACTGCATGGTGGATGCAGGGGCCTGGTTCAGGTGACTCTCTTCCTCCGCTGCATTCCGATACCGCCATCCCCGAACTGCACCAGCTGCCTGAGGCGTCTGTGTCCAAGCCACATAGATTAGTGAAGAGGATGGAAAGATGGTGATTTCCTCCACGTCACAAGGTCGGAGGAGAAATCCTCTGGGCACATGCCTTGTAGCTGCTGAGCCGAGTCTCTGGTAAGAACGCAGCCTGTGCACCTTAAGGTCCATGTTCTTTAAAAGGACGGGCAATATGATACCGACGGACAAATCAGAGGAGGGTTGCTTTAGGTAAGGAACTGAAAGCTAGTGGTTGGTATATGTAGGGCGGCGGCACGGTCTTGGGGACATTGCACAGGGCTCACATTATTCCCAATTCTGCCAATGACTGGCTATGGCCTTGGGCATGTCACTTTGCTCCTCTTTGTGCCTCAGTTTCACCGTGTGGGGGTGTGGGTTAAGCAAGGAATGATACATGCTCACACATCTTTAAAACAGCCAGAGATCCTGGGAGGAAAGTGCTATAGAAGCAGTATTATTCGCTTAATGTACTGCCCGGGGCTGTGAAATTGGGGTGGCCAAGGGCTCAGGTCAAGGCTGGAAATCCCGCGATCCGCCTTTCCTTGTGATAGCGTGGTGCTTCGGGCACCAACTGGAGCAGTGTGTGCTTCGGGCACCAACTGGAGGGTGGGGGAATAAAGAGGACTCCCTCTCTTGGGGAGGGCCGGGCAACTGACTGGTCACCTGTTTCTGTGCTTACGGGAATATGCTGGGTGCATGATGCGGAGGGGTTGGAGGGGTTTCTTGCCCGCAGAGTGGGGAATAAAGCGGTGTTTGCTTTCCCTGTCTCACTGCATCCCACCAGCCATTTCCCAGCACCCAGCTCCTGGAGTCTAAACGCTGCTCCTTGCACCAGTCACGCCCAGGTGTGGTCCTGGACACCGCTGGGCACTTTGGGTCCCAAGACGTTCCAAGTTCAGCTGGCAGAAGGGCTGAGGTGGTGTCCGAAGATCGTTATCTGTTATCGTCATCTGACTTCTCCTTCCCCCACCGTGGTGATCCCGGAGCCTCCCGTGTACATTTGGGCAGCTTTACCTCCATTTTTGCTTGGGAAGGGGCCCCTTGACTCCTGAAACTTGTCTTATTGGCTTGTGAGGTGGAGACGGCCTTCTCCCCGGGAGACGTACTTGCTGTGCCAACCCGCTGCTCTTCCCAGGGTAGGGAATGCGTTTCCCGGCCCCTACAGCGCACCAGTTACGCTGCAGGGTGCTGGCTGCTGGGACCCCAGTTACCCTCCTGCTTGTGTGTCCACCAGCCAAGACTGGAGGCACTAGAAGCTTGTTTGATGTGATCTGGTTCGGTGGCCCTCTGTGCTGGGATACTGACTCCTTGCCAGGCTCTGTAGCTGCCGATCAGTTTGACGCAGCTGGAGCCCTTTGAACTGCTCGGTGAGGGGATGTGTTGGAAGTGCCGGGACCTGGCACGCTGTGTGGTAGAGAAGCGGTGACTGTTTCTGCCCCACGTCACTCTTCTCCCCTCCTCCGGGGGCATCCCGTGCCCTTTGCGTGCATCTGCAGCTGTGAGTCTTTCTTCAGCCCTCTGGGCACCACGGCTCGAGCAGAGGTGGAAGCAGTAGTGCAGGCAGGGCTTGGGTGTCATCCGACCCTGCATGAAGGTTGGACAACATGCTGCTGTGAGCACCTGCTCCTGTTTTTATATCAGCACTGGCGCAGCAGTAGCAGTGGATCAGCAGTAGGGGGCGGGCTAGTGCAGACAAGTGTTCAAGCCCCTCCTGAGCGAATGGAGATGCCCAGGTTTGGAAGCTTTCAGCCCCTTTCCCCTTTGCATGGGAATTCTGTGAGCTACGTGTGCACACGCCCTTGGACTGCTGGAGGCTCCCCACGTACTAGCAAAGGGGGGTGTCCTGCCATTGGATTGGCTGGGGCTAGTGTCTCCTCCAGCCTGTGAGGATCCGTCTCCAACGCCTTGTTCCCCGAGTGCTGGAGTCTCTCCCCTTCGCGCACTCTTGTTGCATGGCCGCCTGGTAAACAGGCACGTCTGGAGGGGGGAGGGAGAACTGCTTCCCGCAGCCCCTCCCTGGGCTCTCTCGTGCTCTGCCCCAGGGGTGATCAGTTGGCAAAACGTTCCGATGGGTCAAATTCGGAGGCCAGCTACCTCCCCTCCCTGTCTGTGGGCATGGATTTTAGAGAGTGCTTAGAGGAAAGGCTAAAAGGTGGCGTATGCATGTAAACTGCAGTATGCCCTTGCTTTGGCCTCCAGCCAGCGCCTTAGATCCAAGCTGTGGGCAGAAGGAAAGAGAAACCTATATTAGCCTCCACTACAGTGAGGTGCTTCAACCTGAGGCCTGTGGATAGAAAAGTGTGTGTCAGAGACTCGTAAGCACCAGGGCCTAATAACAGCTGAAAACAGACTTGGGGCTGTTTGGTTGTCTGAATAAACTTTGTTTTTTAAATACATAAAAGTCTTTGTGGGTTTTTTGTTTTTGTTTTTTTCCCCCTGGCGCTGGAATGCTGGAATTGGGTTTCCTGCTGGCACAACCCAGCTCTGCAGACCAAACTTTTATATCAAGTTTTATATTCTCCTCTCCCTTGGACTGACTGTGTGTGAGAGAGAGACAGAGATTGCAAAAGGCTGGATCCTTTCCTCCCTTGGGAAGAAAGAGAAGCTTATGCAATGGCCGATCACAGCTCTGATACTGCTCTCGCATTTGAAGAAGGTATTGCCAAGACTCTAAAAATAAAGGACTTAACCTCTGTCTTGGATCCTTTGCCAGCGCTTACCTCAATGTGTCTTTGGCACACGCAGCTGGAGGACTGTTGGAACTTGTAAGAATTTGAAAGAGGAATGAAGCAGGATGGGGCGGGGGGAGACAGACTGAAACACTGAGAGCTACGGGGGAAAAAACCTGCAGAACTACCCAGGGAACTTGGCAAACCTGCTACCCATAATGCACTCCTACAGGTAGCCTGCTGTATTGAATTGCATGGGCCCATGCGATCCATTCCCTCCTCCTTCCCCCTCCCCCCCCCCGTCCCCTTGTATCAGAGAGAATTATCTCCTTGCCAAATTTCACAAGCACAAAATGGCCTCTGGGCCTGTCCCACGTAGGCGAGTGAAGCTACCATGAAACTTGGTAATAAGATGATACTCCACTGTATGGCCCTGTTGCCTTAAAACGCCTGATAACGTGTAGCAGCAGGGGCTGCCATGCGAAGCAGAAACAGCCGTACCCAGGACTGACCGGGAGGGAACACGTCAGCCTGGAACGTTCTTGTTCAGGGTTTTACTGGAGCCTGTTAACCTCCCTGGGTGGGTCACTGCCGCACGGGAAGCGAGGCTCCAAGCTTTGCTCTGCACAGAGTGGCTCGTGGGTAGAAAATCAAACCGCGTGGGTGACCAGACTTCATCGCGATTGGAGGGCTGAAAACCCCTTGGAAGGCTGGGAGGACTGAGAGTTGCTCGTGTATTTGTGTTGGTGCGGATTCCTGCTGAGTTCAAGGGGAACATACCGGAAGCCACACGACTGAAGTACGCGTCACCTTACCCACAAGGGAATGTCTTTTAGATTTGCACATACTGGTTCCCATGGTATCCAGGCAGCATAGCAATGACCTGCCTCCCTCCCGCCCCAGTGCAGGCCCCATCCTCTTCCATCACATTCCACTTCTGTGTGGCGGGGTGAGGCTGCGCTGCCTCTAGCCATGCTCCCCAAAAGGTACAGCAGAATAGACTCTAGGTGGGTGTACCCCTCGTCCTAACTAGCCCCGGCACTCAGCTTTGGAACAGATGAATTAGGAGGATCTGGTAGCCAGTGACCCAGACCAAGCGGCTAGATGAAGAAGCTGCTGCAATTGACCTCATGATATGGACTCCCCAAAATGGCAGCTGTTCTGGTTTAGTAGCTGCTGCATAGCAGAGTTCTTTCTAGCCTTCACTATGGCAGCAGGGAACGAGGAGGGAGGCCATCAGACCTGTTTCCAAGGGAGACGTCCTTGCTGCCTCCCCACCTTTGAGTTGTTCTACAGAGTCCTTCTTTCTCCCTGAATTCTCATAGACCTAACTGGGGTCTGTTCTATCGCAAGCAGCCTGAAAATTGCTCCGCCCAGAGCTTCAATATATAGCATGTTACAAAAGTGACTATCCCATTTTTCTCTCCCTGCAACCCACTCCTTTTAAAAGCACAGTGTAGACACAAACTGGTCCTAGCTATTCTGCCACCATGGAGCATACGGGGCAAAAATCAATGTAAAGAAACATCTGGCCTCTAGCAAGTGAATCACACAATGGAACCTGCCTTGGTGTGGGATTCTGTTGTGCCAGGCTTTACCCTTGTTCAGATCTCCTTCATCTCTGTCCCGTACTGACCTATCAAGGCCTGGAGTCCATGTGGCCTCTCACCTCTGAAGCCTAGTGTGTGCAGAAAACCTGTCCCAGGCCTGCCTTGGTTCATCTACCTACTTTTACATCTATTGCAGTAGCACCTAAAGCTCCAGGTGAGAGCAGAGCTCTGTTGACCTAGGTGCTGCAGGAACAATAGAGCTGTCGGAAAAAATCCTGACAGCTTTGTCGGGTTTTGCCGAGTCCGTGAAATCGAACCGTTTGGCGGAGATGGTTCAATTTTGCCAAAGTTCCAGTGGAAGCCAAGAAAGCTGCCTGGCCTCTGAGCTGCTTGGTCTCTGTGCAGCCCAGGTGGCTTGGGAGCCTGGGCATCTGAGCTCTAGAGCAGCCTGCTGTGCAGACTACCCCAGAGCTTCCAGGGTCCATGGCTCCAGGAGAACCCACCAGGCTGAGTGAGTGTCCCAGGGCTGGGCCTTCAATCCCTTTTTCATAAAGAATTTAGGAATCTGTGAGGTTCATTCTCGGAACAAAACCAAACGTTGAAATCCTCCATGAAATGGAACTGACTTTCTCGTCCCAGCTCTAGTGGACAGTGAGGCAGTTGTCCTGAGCAGACAACACGGGGAAAGGAGGAAGAGAGGGATTCTTCACACTTACAGGTGGGAAACTTCTGCGTCTCTGTCCTGAGCTCTCAATCTCGTTACCACAGCGGTACCCTGGGACTCTAGCAAACGGTTGTGATGCTGAAATTGCGGAGGTTCCTGGGCCCAGTATGAAGGGATGGGATGGGGAAGCTATTTGAGAAGGACGGGGATATATTCCTCCTCCCGCAGCAGGAGCACTAATCCGTACAGTGGGATCTCTTTAGAGTGGAAACTCCAGCTCATAGCATGAGGGGTTTTTCAAAGAAGCTGTTGTTGGAATCCTCGGATGCTATCTGAGGAATTCCACATGTCAGACTTTCCAGCTCACACATAGCTAGAACTCTCCCCAGCTGATGCTGTTGATGTAAAATCCATTTTGCACATTCCTAGCACGGCAGCTGCGGGAGGCGGAACACTGCACAAAACACAAGCAGTCACGCAGCAAGCCCTTCTGCAGTTCACGGGAGCATCCTAAATAGCAAGAGCGGAGCTAGTTCCCTGGATCAAACCTCCTGGGATGGATGCATATTTGTGTCTTTGGGGGGGAAGCGTGTTCATCGTTCAGCATCTGAGATCTTCCATGCGGGTGACTGCCAGCACCGAGAATACACGTTTGCTTTTGCTGAATCTGAAACTTTTCCAGCAAGGCACTCTAGGCTGGGTTGAAAACCCTCTCTGAGGGCTCCATACTGTTTCCGATCAGTGTAGCTGTGCTAAATGGACTTAATGGAGTTTCTAGCACTTCTCCCTGCTTGGGCCAAACTCTGCTTGGGATAGGGCGCCGGCGTTCAGTTGGTAGGGATCTAGGGGTCGCAGCATTGTGAAAATTACAGTTACAGCCTTGTGTTGGTTGCGAGTGTTCTGGGTATGTCTACACTGCAGTCAGAGGTGTAACGGCACGTGTGGACACACCTGGGCCAGTTTGATCTCGCTTGTGTGGGTATCAATAGCAGGGAAGCAGCTTTAGCATGGGCTGTGCAAGCCCACCCAGGACCCTGGGTACTCGGGCATCTAGTCCATGCTGCAGACCAGGCTGCTGCTGCTACTGGTTCCTGAGCTGGCTAGATGAAAGCAGGCTTGGGTGCGTCTACACATGCTGCAATCACACCTGATTGCAGTGTAGACGTACCCCTTGAGACAGGGACTTTGTACAGCAGGGCGCACAAACTGACCTTGCTACCACAATACGTAAGTGCTTAGGTCAAAACACTGCCGTGCTTTGGGTCCTTGGTCACACTCCGCAATACACCGAAAATCCCCAACTATTGGCTGCCTGCTTTCGAGAGTCTTTAAACCCATATGAGACTCTTGGGACCAGATCCCCAGCTGGTGTGAAATGGCATGACTCCACTGGAGCCAATAGAGATATGCCAGTTCATACCCACTGAGGTCCTGCCATCAGCTCCAAGGGCTGCTCCGTTTTTGTTTTGTCAGCCTCATCCTAGCCTGGATCCCCCCAGTGAGGGCCAGTGCTTATGACATGCCTGCAGAAGTTCCTTTGGGAAGCATTGACAAAAGTATTCCAGAAGCCAGATTGTGCAATAGGTCGCTCGCGGGAGGGGTGGAGCTGCAGGTATTTGGAGCATCACATGGTGCAATAGAAGATGAACCAGTCGGGCCTCTACCTGTCTGGGTTTCTTACCCTCGTCTGCTCTGCGTTGTCTCCGTCCCTCACCCCACCCCACCAGAGTTAGTCTGACTGCGTGTTCGTGTAGATCCGTCTCTAACATGACCTGTTGTGGTGCTGTGCCCTGGAATGTGCTGTGCTCTGCAAACGAGCACTCGGCTGTTTGGACCATCCAGTCCCAAAGCGCGACCACCCGCTTTCAGCCAGTGAAGTGACTGTTTTTAAAGGGGCACCAACTTAAAAAGACACTCCACAGTCCGCCAATATTTGTACCTACAGCTTCTAATGTTAACTTTAAAAGCGGAGGGGAAGATTGGGGTGGGAATGGGGGGCTCCCTATGTTCATCTTGCTGGTTGGCTTCCTTCAGACTTGTCTACGTGGAGAGGTGCCCTGGTTTAACTTACTGTGTCCCCTTTTTTAAAGCAGTTTAGATCAACAGGTGCAAAAGGCAGTGTGGGCACGACTTGAGTTTAAACAGGACTGGCTTTAGTTTAGTTTGTCCATTAGGAAGAAGCTAAATGGAAATAAGCCACTCCTCCACTGACATCGGCGTGTCTAAATAACAACTTACACTGATGCAAATCTGCATGTACGTTTGACAATCTGTATAAAGTCAGTTCCCTTGATCCCATGAGCCTTTGACAAAGCAACAGGGTGGAGAGAAATCTAAAGCAGCAAACTTGACAAAGGACACGTTTCGGTGCCAACCCTGCCTTACTCTTAGCTTTCAAGTTGATGCTTTTCCTTCTTAAAGTCCCACTTGCGTGTATCAACGTGGAAGTGTTCTGTGTTTTGGGGGCAGGGGATGGCAGGGGCTGTGAACATACCTCTGGTGGGGAAACACTCCTGGTGCGAGCTAAACTTGCTCCAGGTGAAGGCGTTGGTGTATTCTAGATGGAAATTAATGGAATAAAGATTCCGCTCTGGCAAGTCCATCTGCAGGCTGAATGTTTGACCCTTTGGGTACTTCAGGCGTGGGGAGGGAATTTAAAGGGATGATGAGGCTACCAGATAATTGTATCAGCTTAACTTCCCTCTCAGCCAGGTCAGTGCTTAAGCTAGGAATAGGTCCGGTGGTTAGGCCACTGGACTGGGAATCAGAGCTGGATTCTGTTCCTGGTTCTGCCATGGACCTGCTGTGAGATCCTAGAAGCAAAGAGAAGTGGTTTGCCCGTTTCTCTTCCCACCCTCTCTTAGCTATTGTACATGTCTCAGAGCAGGGGCTGTCTCGTACTATGTGTTTTGCACCGTGATAACGTAACAGGGTCCCAGTCTGCCTTCTAGCTACGAATTTCCCCCAGTCGCTGCAGCTCCAGCCAGGGTAGCAATGGTGGGACCTCTAACGTAGCCGGCAATGGTGCTTTGTCACTGTTGTCTGCTCTGAGCAGCCAGGTTACATGGTGATCTGATAGCGCTCCCTGCTGGTGGGGCAGCATCCGCGAGAGCAAGAGAGGGAACTCAAAGAGGGTAATGCGGATGCAGCCAAAGGCTCCGTCTGCAGTAGGGCTAAGTACAGCTGAAAACCCTAGGGATTGACCAGACTTTGTTAGGATCAGGAACTCGGTTATTCTCCTGGTGTGGACAGGATCAGCAGAGTTCAACTCCAGTTTCGGGGTGAGAGCTCTTTGACCTCCCGCCACCATAATGAAACAAAACTCAAAGTCCTAGTGTAGATGGGGCCAAAAATGAACTCTGACTGCACCTGAATTTTTCCTGGCTGCTGAGCTGTAGGGCATGCCTGCCCTGCAAAAGCTGGCCTAAGCTCTGAGGGGGTGTTACCTGCATTCAGGTGACACTGCTGCGGTAGGATTCCTGGCACCATCTCAGCACTGGACTGACTCCTAACATGCTTGGCTAATCAAATTTCCATGATTGGAGTGAATGAGGCACTAAAACACATTTAAACCTTGCCTCTGGAGGGACTAAATTTAGCCCCAGGTAAACAAGTGCAGCTCCTTTCGAGTTCAGGCCCTTTTAGACCAAGGCTGAATTGGGCCCTAGGCCTCATAGTTGTGTTCTAAAACCTGGTCTCACGTGTGCTTGGGCCTCGTCTACAGGAGGGTATGTCAGCTCGGTGACTCCTAGCGGTAGGGTTGCCACCTGTCCAAGCTTCCCAGGATCATCCCATTTTGGGGCAGCTGTCCTGTAAGGGTTCTCCGTACATGCTGCTTGCTGTCAGGTTTCCTGGGCTCAGGATCACCCTGGATGTCATGGTCTCGCGAAACTCAAAGATGACAACCCTGGCTAACAGGTAGAGTCCATTGGTGATAGCACCACTGGACTCTAAGTGCAGATCTCTGTGTCCTCTGTTGACCGGCTCAATAAGATTAGTTGAGTGACTTAGGGCAGTGGTTCTCAGCCTTTCCAGACTGCTGTACCCCTTTCAGGAGTCTGATTTGTCTTGCGTACCCCAAGTTTAACCGTTTAACTTAAAAAAACGACTTGCTTACAAACTCAGATGCAAAAACACAAGTGTCACAGCCACACTGTTACTGACACATTGCTGACTGTCTCAGTTTTACCGTATAATTATTAACTAAATCAATTGGAATATAAATATTGTACTTACATTTCAGTGTATGTCGCGCAGTAGAAACAAGGAGGGAGGGATAGCTTAGTGCTTTGAGCATTGGCCTGCTAAACCCAGGGTTGTGAGTTCAATCCTTGAGGGGGCTACTTAGGGATCTGGGGCAAAAATCAGTACTTGGCCCTGCTAGTGAAGGCAGGGGGCTGGACTCAATGACCTTTCCGGGTCCCTTCCAGCTCTATGAGATAGGTATATCTCCATGTATTTATATTAAGTCAGGGTCTGTATGAAATTTTAGTTTGCCCTGACTTTGCTAGTGCTTTTTATGTAGCCTGTTGTAAAACTAGGCAAATATTTAGATGATCTGATGTACCCCTTGGAAGACCTCTGCATACCCCCAAGGGTATGTGAACCCCTGGTTGAGAACCACTGACGTAGGGAATGTCTGCACTGAGCCCGACCAACTACACTGCAGTTTTATAGCCCTGTAGCCCAAGTCAATTGACCTGAGCTGGCACAGTGTAGACCTGCCCAGGCATTTAAGGGTACGTCTATGTGGAGCTGCTTCTGGTGAAGCTCCAGTGGTGGGATGATTTCAGAAAGACTGCAGCATAGACGTTGCCCGTGGCCTTGTCTAAAGGCAGGAGTTGCACCGGTTTAATCTTTAAGGCGGGTTACTTTTGTTTCTTTGTATTAATAGGAACAGTTTAAGGGTGCAACCCCATCTGTGATGGCTGCTTATAGCTGAGCAGTATCTCTTACATAGTGACTGTTGAGATTTCAGCCTGGCTTAAACCTGTTCGATTAACTTGAGCAAACTAAAGTGAACTGATTTTAAAACAGAAATAAACAGCTTGAAGAGGTTGCATAACCACTTATCACCTTTTAGTTCAAGGGCAGGAACTTCTCCATGTAGGCAAGCCCTGAGAATGCAGTTGGCTGATCTTTCCAGCATGATTGTAAATTTTTTGGTTTTCAGCTTGGATTGGCCTTAATGAATAACGGGCAATTTCTTTCTCCCTCTCCCTCCCTCCAGCCTACTCACTGTAGCAATTCCCTTATCATTTGCAGCCATCACTTATGGGCCTAATAAAAGGCTATTCCACTGTCTGTCTTTTACAGCATCCCGAGTCCAGAAGCATCTGGCAAATCCGAGATACAGGAATCCCTCTGAAGCAGCTGTCGGAGTGGACAGCAATATTGCACTAAAAGTGGTGTGTGCTACAGAGGGGGATGGGTGTGCGTTTGGCTGGCACTCAGAGAAATCTGTATGTGGCCTGCTAATCTCTGGAATAGGGTCCTGGAGGATGCATGATGCATGTGAAGGGCGAATGGGGGAGAACCAGGAGGATACAAAGGGGACTGAATAGAAGGCGGAGAGGGCTCACTGCCTGAGCAGGGCAGTGGTGGGAGGTGTCAGGCAGAGTGACGCTGAGGACTCTGAATTTGATGAAGAGCCAGTGGAGCCACTAGTGGTCAGAGCAGCCGCGCAAGAGGAAGACTAGTTTGGACTGAGCGTAGGCGTGCAAGGGCAGGGGTAGGTAGGTAGGCCAGAGAGACGGGAGACAGCCACAGCAGGAGAAATGTGAGCTAGAAAACTGGGATGGCCACCACCTTGGCCAACCCCAGGGACCTCCTGAGCTTAACATGCGTCTCCACAGCATGAGACAAAGAGCCAGGCGCTCCTATCTGGTGACGGTAAGGGATTCTCATGCTCGGTGGATCTAGTGACCCGTGGGTTTCATAAGCTCCTAGGAGTCAGTGAGTGAAGGATGGATGTCAGGTAAGCGGTCGTTGGGCCTTGGTTGTACGGGCAGCGCCTGGCTCTAACAGCAAAGCCATTGGTGTCTAGTTGTCCTTGAGGTTTCCCTTGGCATGTCCCTCTTCCTGCCTTGCAGTGCTCGGTCTGGGAGGGTGGGGGCTGTGGAGTCTGGCTCAGATTATGCTGGCAGCTCTGATGTTTACCCACGGAAGCCATGTGGCCTCTGGAAGGAGGGGCCCTTTATTTTGCTCTGTTTGTATTGAGCTTAAAATCAGCTTCCGTCCATTCATAAGGTCTCTGAGGTGTAAACTGAAAGGCTGAACGTAGCAGACCATTAGAACACGTCTTATCAGTGCTGCCAGTTCATCTTGCTCAAGCTAGTGCTTCTTCCCTTGGTTTCCCAACTGCTTCCCACAGAATTTTCCCAAAGTGAGCAACTAGTTAAACATTTACTACATAAAACTACAGATTAACTCTCAAAGCTGCTCTTGGCAAGACTGGCCACTGTGCCAGTATCTCCAGATCTGTGAATCATGCGGGTGGAATTTTGCCTGAGATGTTTTATTGTTAATTCTCCCCCTGAGGTGCTGTCCAATGTAGAGGATGACCCAGGAATTGCTGCTCGCAGTTGAATGCAACAGGACACAGACAGTTATTGTGAGGCATGGTCTGCTCTGTTGAGGGCTTTGGGCAATATAATCTCAATCAGTGTAGGGCTTTGTCCACCCCCCACCCCGCCCTAGTGGCTGGTGGCATGGGGATAAAAGCCCTACTACAGCTGTTCTGCTAAGAGTAGTTCCGTTAGCTAGATAGACATTTTTGTGCTGTGGATCCTGAGTTCCAATCCTGCTGTTGGTGTTTGTTGGATCAGCATTGGGTTCCTCCTCTCAAAGCCGCATGCACTGAAATTAAGCAAAGCGTGATAGTAGGATACTGCTAAATTGGGAGATGTGGTTCACCAAATGGCACTTTGAAAGTCCCTTGGCTCTTCATGCTCTCCAGTGGGGACTGCACTCACTGCATTCTTCTCTGCATCCAACTGCCATGACACTGGCTTCCACTGCAGCAGGGTCCCGTAGTGCATTTGCTCTAGTAACCCAATAGAGGGGTCACTGCAGCTCCCCTCTGTATCATGGGAAGTGGAGCTGCTGGGGCTGGCTCTCCTGGAACCTTTGTGTAGAATCACAGGTTAGATACACTAGGAGCTAATTGTGGGTTCTGCGTGTTGGGCACCTAGAAGTGGGTGAAGGTGCAGAGAGCCTCTTTCTCTAGCTGAGCACTCATCTCTGCCTTAGCCTCCTGCTAGCTCGCCCAGTGTTGTCTGTGCTGGCCAGAGCTTGGAGGGGTGCAGGATAGCAGAGGCCTTGCCACGGCCATTCTTTGTTCAGGTGTAGCAAGAGCCACACCCCGGAGACATCCTCCTGGCTGTTCCAGGACACAGGAGGAACTCCTCCAAGGGCTTCCACTCGGTGCTCCCTTCTCCTTCCTGTCCACGCCCCCATGGCTCCAAAAGCAACGTGGCCTGACAGAAAAACAAGGACTGGGAATTGTTGATGTGTACAATGGTATCTGGCTTCCCCTTCTCACACAAGTAACTTTAAATACCCAAACTGTATCTGTTGTAAGCCTGGTTTCTAGTGACTCAAGCTTTCCTCCTGGGGCAGAGTCTACTATCAAAATCCTGTTAGACTAAGGCCTTGCCGACGCTGAAGGGAAAAGTTGGCCTAAGCTACGCAATTTGAGTTACGTGAATAGCGTAACTCAAGTCGACGTAGCTTAGATCTACTTAGTGCGGGGTCCACACTACGCGACATCAACGGGAGAGCGATCTGCGGTCGACTTAGCGAGTCTTCACTAGATCCACTAAATCGACCGCCAATGCATCGATCGCCGCACATGGATCCCCTGTTAAAGTGTAGACAAGCCCTAAATCTTATCTCTCAGCATCGAATCACCACTGCAGGGGACATGAGTAGAACTTGGGCGGGGGGGTTGATCTTTTTTTTTTCCTAGGGAAAAAAACAGTTTTATTTAAATGTTTTATGGAAACAGATTTTTGGGGGTCTGGGAGGGGGATTGGAAAAAAATCTATTTCTTCTATTCAGATTGCAATGGGGGGATGGGGAATGGAACCTCCAAAACTCAAACATTGATATTTTTATTCCCCTCCCTCCCCTTGCTTTAACTAAAACTTTTCCTACAAGGAAATCAAGGGGGTGCAGGGTTCGAGGAGGACTCCAAGGTTTTGGTTTCTGAAATCCCAAACCCAGCTGTAATTTGAAACATCAGACACTTTGTTCCAATTTTTTCTCCGGTGGTGAGGAGGAGGGAAGGGTTTGGGGTTGGACTAGCTGTAGCTAAGAGGCACCTGCCTCTTTGGATAACACTTTGAGTGGACAGCAGGGGCCTGACCCTTCACCCGCTGAAGTTTTAGGTGAAAGGGGGAAGGTTGGCGTGAGCAAGGAATGCAGGACGGTGGCTCGCTCCCTGGCCTTGCTGGTTAGGAACCCAGGGTCTAATGCTCAGTAGGCCCGGAAGTCCAAAATACTGGCTAAAAGCTAATGCTCGTGCTCTGGACCTCAGTGCTCTGCCTACTGAGAAGATATCTATCAACAGGTTGTCCTTCTTGGGCACACTCCAAAATAGCCATGTGTCTCAGGAAGGACTGGCTTTACTTTCCCTGAAGCAATAGTCTGAATGTGGCAGCAATTGCTTTGGGATGGATATGGCGAGTTGGTAACTGAACTGGAGATGCAGACAGGTGCTATGCACTCTCTCCTCCCCTCCCCCTTATTCTTTCATCCCTGCCCCTAAGCCCTGCTCATGCATCTCTCCTCTCCGGTTGCAAGTCCTCTCCAGAGCTGACAGCAACAATTGCATTATTCCCCACCCCAAGGGCTCACAACCTTGAGTCACCTCCCACCCCCCAGAAAACAAAATGCAAACTTGGCTTAAAAGATCAGGAGACTAAAAGAACAAACTGGGTTTCTGTTTACTTCCTTTCTGCGTCTTTGTTTTTGTCTGAGGTTCTCTGAGCCTTTAGGGGCACCCTGGCGTCACATTTTTCAAGCTTTTCTCCATCTATAAGGGATCAAAACTTCAACTTGTGAAAAAATCTGTTTTCGCTTTTAAAAAAAAATCTCTGTCCTCCAGTAGCTGAGGCTTTCGGGAAAACACCAGCTCTTCCAGGACTTGTGATTTTTATTGCCGAGATATGGACTCTGCTTTATTTGTTTGCTGATGCCCAGCCCAAACAAACGGAAGATCATGGGTTGGGGTGTAACTGTACCTTACTCTGGCTCTTTGTTGCAAGAATACACTGAGGTTTTGTGTCTCGAGCCACCTTGCTTCTAAGGGCCGTAATTTATAGCCGCAACCTGCCTTTTCATCTGAACAGAAGCCATGCTCGATCTCCCAGGGTCTGGGGCCTGCCCTCTGCGGCTGGTGTTGCTTAAGGACTAGGCCAGTCTTGTACAAAGCTACCGCTGGAAACATGACCTGGGAGGGACCCTTACTCTGATCCCTGGCAGCGTTGTGCCTGTCTGTGCTGGAAAGCTACAAATAGGAGAGAACTAAGAATTCCTCTCTCCGTTGGAATCTATGGGGGACCCCTCTGAGTGGGAAGTGGGGAGTGTTCCGCTGGTTGGTGTCATTTATTAGCCATACTTCTGTGGTGGGACACGGCTACCCTGGAGCCGTGAACAGGTCCTCCCCTCGCCTCGATGTGCTGCCTGATAGGAGCAGCGCCACCTTGATCATTCTGGCTGGAGCCGGGGTAGAGGCACTTTCTGAGCCGTGGCTGCTGAGCTCTGCGCAGGGCCAGGGTCGGTCTCGCTGACCCTGCCTCAGATAGCAATGGAGCAGCGTTCATTGGACTCTCCCTCTATCTTGTTGCTCAGCCCTCACGCTCTCCGGGGGTGATGAATGAGGCATCCGTGGCCAAGGGAAGGCTGGGGCAGCAGAGCTTGTGCTGGGTGTTGAAGGCTGTGTCGCGCCGAGTAGAGATGTGCTCGTTGGTGAGAGCACATGGAGCCCACAGACGGCTGAAAGGGGCCCAGACACAGATGGTGAGGGGAGAGGAACTGGATCCCCTGCCCTGCTCCGAGCAGCTGCCATTCTGTGTGCCAGAGAGATGTGGTGCAGGTGACTCTCCACGCAGGCCTTTGATCCCTTGCCAGCCCGAAGGAGCTGGTTATTACCCTATATAGCTTCAGTCTAAATCCCAGGCTGCATCAGTGCCTGCAAGGTGACCACTCAGGTGTCTGAGGCCTGGTCTACACTTAGATCAAAATAGCTACAACACTTGAGGTGTGGAAAAATCCCCATCCCAGAGTGCTCTAGCTTTGCTGACCTGCCCCCGGTGTGGACACAGGTAGGTTGACGGAAGAACGCTTTCACTGATCTAGCTACTGTCTCTCGGGAAGGTGGAATTCCTACACTGATGGAAAAACCCGTTCCCACTGCTGTAGTCTGCATGTACATCACAGGGCCACAGCAGCATAGCTACACTGACGTAGCTGTGCCATTGTAGCATAGCACCTGTAGTGTAGGCAGGACTTGAGACAGCTTGGAGCCAACTGCTTTCCTAATGTGCTTTCACCCCTGATGTGGGGTAGATGCACCATGGGACTGATAGCTGCATTCCGGTGCATTCATGCTGTGCATCAGTTAGAATGTCATAGAATATCAGGGTTGGAAGGGACCTCAGGAGGTCATCTAGTCCAACCCCCTGCTCAAAGCAGGACCAATCCTCAGATTTTTTACCTCAGTTCCCCGAATGGTCCCCTCAAGGATTAAACTCACAACCCTGGGTTTAGCAGGCCAGTGCTCAAACCACTGAGCTATCCCTCCACCCATCTACGTCCTGGCCTGTCTTCCTGCATTGCCAGCTGTCAAAGGTCCCCTCCTATTCTAGCATCTCGCTTTGTATGCACCTGCCTTCCATTCTCCAGAGATAACGTAACCCTGACTTCAGTGGGCAGCACGGAAACCTGAGACACTTCTACAAAGATTCCAGAAGACCTTTCTCTCGCTGGTAAAATACTAGCCAGTGACCACAAAGCCAGGACCTTTTGTTAGTGTGTGGGGTTGGGTGACTTGGGGGCAGCTTCCAGATAGGGGTGGAAGACGGATACAGTCACTCCAGCTCTCCGGATGGTCTAGTCAGAGCTGTGGTTCTGCCAGTGCTTCTGCTGTGAACCTCCCAGGTTCTAGGAAGAATTCCCAAATGCTTTAAAAATTCACTTCAAGCTGGAACAAGGTCTGAGGCCAGGAGGGAGGAATGAGCTGTCAGGAGGGCAGAGGAAGAGCTGATTGGGCCACTTGACATAGAAGTCAGAATTTCTGGACCACTGATGCTTTATCCCCTCCAGTCTTAGGGCAAACATTTGGCCAGCCAGTCAGACTGCTAGTTCTGTGTGATCTGATTGTGTTTGAAGAGGCATCTGAAAAACCAGCTTTGATACGGAAGTACACGGACTGGGCAGGTGAGGGGTTGGGGGAGGCAGCACGTGGCAGAAGTCCCAGTTACAGGATGATACAAGGAGCCTGGAGGGCCAGATGCCTGGTTCAGGTGGAGGTTTCTGGGATGAGGTGGCCCATGAAGATGGGTGTGGTGGAAGCGTTGGCAGCACACAGTGTATCTTGGCTTTGTCTTGGTTCTAAAGCTCTCCCTGGCTACCTGAGGGCTTCCAGGGTGGAGAGGGAGGCCGGAAATGGTGTGCGATACAGGTAGGATGGGAAACAAAGGCCCCCGGTGAGGCAGGAGGCATCGTGCTATGGTAACAACTGTGCCAGCTTGGTCACACCCAGGCTCATCTCACTTCTCAATGTGCAGCACAGAGGAGTCGGATCCATGTGAATGGGAACAAGCCTAGACTGGCTGTTGCCTGTGGAGAAGCTCCAGCATGTAGAGGGAAGTGTTCTGTGCATGTGTATCAGAGCCACGTACGTCAATGCCACTTAGTGTATGGAGAAACGGTGTACGTGACCTTTGCTCTCCGAACACACGTCCTCGGAAAGGAGCAATCTCTCTTGCTGGCAGTCACTGGGGCCACACTTTCTCAGCTCCAAAAAGCCCAGAGTTTTCAGAAAGGCTCAGGGCCCACAACTGGGAGACAGACCTTTGACAGTGCTCCATCATGCCCTTCGGCGCTGTGTTCTTGGCAAACCTTCCTTTAGGTTCCTATGTGGGAGCGGAGCCCTCTAGAGAATCTGGGCCATTAAATGGAAGCGCACGCTGGTCTGTCTCATGCTCCACCATACTGCCTTGTCCGCTCTGTCTGCGGAAGGGGTTTAGATGCCCCGTGTTACAAAGACCTGAGGAGGTGTAGTTGGGAGCATCTAACCTGTGGCGTGTGGCTGTTAAGGCAGATTTCCCCTGCTGGGAGGCTGCAGATTTTGTTTAGCCGCTGCGGGGATAGAAACTTGATAATCAGGCTGGGTAGGAATCAGATCCTAACTTCAGAGAGCAGATGGAAACCAACCTGCTGGCCTACCAAGTAGCTCTGTTCATAGTCTCTGTTCTAAGTGCTCCAGCCACTTGCCGTGCAGTGACTGTTTGCGGGCTCTGATCTCCCTGCTGTCAAGTCAGCTGACTCGGACAGCCGCAGCCTGGGCTGTTTAAAGCATCCCTCATTTTCACATGATTTCAAGGGTAATTGGAAGAAAACAGGCTTTGTTCGCTCACTCGGACTGTCATTTATCTCGCAGGCAGCGGCACTCTCCAACCTGATCATCTGGCTACTGGGACAGTCACACCCGGAGGGAGACATGTCTGGGCAAAACCAGAGTGTCCCCGATGCTGGACCTGGCCAAGAAGCTCTCTGGGGCCAAAATTTGCAGTTACTCCAGTGGCAACGTGCTGTGACTCAGTGGAGTCGCAGCTGTGTCAAATGGCACAAGTGGGAGGAGAGTGGAGGCGCAGTGCGGCTGTGCTGGATTTACACCCATGTCAGTGCGAGCAGGCTCTGGCCCCTTGGACATCCTGTAGGGGGCTGGCTATGCGTGCTGGGGCAAGGTGCGCATGGGAGGGGCAGGGAATGAACGAACGTGGAGGATAGTCTGTAGTGTTCCTTGTGGCTCCAAGATGCTGTCTAGATAGGACAGGTCTGGTTTAATGATGGTGCTGATAGGATATTGGAGGGTTAAGAGGAAGCTGAGGCATAACCATGGGCAAAGTGAAGCGATGGGGGAGTCCAAGGTGGGAATACTGTCCGGGAGAGGGGTCTCTTGCCAGTGGTAGGGCTGGAGAGGAAGCAGGTGTGAGATGAGGAGTCCAGTGAAAAAGGGAAGGTCTCCGTGAACCAGGTCCTGCTATGAACTGGAAGATGGTGCCTTGGTGTCATGGCTTCTTGAGAGGTGCGAGGAGGGCAGACACGTTCTGGGGAGCAGAGTGCATGGAGAGAGAGCATTGGATTGTGGGTCTGAAGGCAGCACGGGCAGCTTGCCCTCTCTCTGATACGAGTGCTGGCTGATGTCACCGGCTCAGCAAACCCAAGGAGCTCCGTGGCTGTGACCCCTCCCAGAAGCGCTGCATGGAGACCTGAACACCCAGAAGGGGTGGCGATTAAGAGCGAGTGGGATCCTCTTCAAAAGGAAACCTTCCCCTGCATGCGGAGCCCTTAAAGTTGCTTCTAACACCCCCCCCCGCCCCTTCTTCCTGTGTCCATATTACCCAATACCTTGGAACAAATCCCCAGCTTCAGGGCACTCCTGCTAACCAATTCCCCTATGAGCTCAGACTCAGCTGGGTTCGGTGTTTCTCCCCATATTAGGCCTGGTGGTGAGGCTGTCTCCAGCCTAGAGCTGGGCCTGAGCTGCAAAGATCAGAGAAGTTTGCATCAGCAGTTCACTAGTGTTTGGTGTTCTGGTCGGTGTCTGGTAGATGGTGACCAGAGCTTGGCTGGGGTTTGCGTTCTGTGGGTAAAGGCATATTGAGGCCTGCCTCGCTGGGGAGTTAAGATGAATACATTGAAGGGGGTGTAGCGTCCCGTACTGTGGGAATGCTGTGATACTGAGGAGGTCAGCACTGGTCCCAGAGACAAGGCAGTTGGACTACAGAGCTCTGAGGGGGTGCTAGACACAGGATCTGCACCTTGAGATGCCTGGACCTGTGTTCGGATTTCCAGAGGCTGAAAGCACGCAGGAGTTCTGGGTTTGGTTCCCCGCTCAGCAGCCCGATGGGTGTCAACTACATCTGTGACCAGTTTCTAGTGTCTCTCTGGACTCCTCGCTGATATGCTGCCCTTGCGTAACGAGTACTGGCGCCCTGTCTGTCTCCTGGAGCCCTCTGTGTACCCAGCGTGGTTTGCAATTTTTGCTTATGATTCATCGTCATCTGCAGTAGCAAAAACATCCCCTCCTGAGGATGACCCAGAAGAGCGATGGGAAGGGCACAGTGCATCGGGTCTGGAATGTGAATGCTGATCATTTTCGGAATAGCTCTAGTGAACTGTTTACCTTGGCATCAGAGTGAGTTTGAGGCAGCATTACCCTCCCCCACAGCAGGCAAGGGAGGACAGTCCAATGGTTAGACGCTTGTCCAAGACTTGGGAGATGGGGGTTCAATTCCCTGCTCTGCCACAGAACTTGAGCAAGTCACTTAGCCTCTCTGTGCCTCAGTTTCCCCTTGTGCTGTGCAGGATACCAACCTACCTAACCGGTGCTGTGAGTATCAATGCACTAAGATACTCCATTGAGGGGAGGCAGGTAAGTACCTCACAGCATGGGGACGAGATCTGGAAGAGGTTCCTGGAGGAGGCGGTGATGTGCCACTGGAGGCCAAAGTGCATGGAGGGAGCAGAGTAAAGCAGCTTGGGTCTGAGCTAACTGGGGCACTGACTTGGTGGCTCCGTCATGATGGGCGAGCTCCTGCTGGGCGAGGCCCTAGGGCGACGGGCGTGGGTGGCCTTTTGGAAAACTCCGCTTGTGGCCGTGGCTGGAAATGACCCTCCCTCTCTTCTCCTGCCTGGCCCAGCATGTCTAAAAGCAGCGTGGCCAGTCGCGGGGCTGTCGGCGCTCCTCTTCTTCCCCTCGCGGTTCACACCTGGCTAGCGCTGGAGACTTCTGCGTTGGGGAAGAGAAGCCCAGGGTGCGAGTGGGGAGTGGATTTGCAGATTGGCTTTTGATTAGGCCACCCACGGAATAATGCCAGTTCTAAGTGCACAGAGCTGGCCACTAGCCGGGGGCTATTTGACACAGTGGTGTCAATCACTTACGGCTGGAGACCATGGTTCAAAACTTTGCCTTGGTTCCCTAGTGGTCCATCTGCAAAAGCACCTGGCTGGTGCCAGCTGCTAGGCAGAGGCCTGGGGTTGGAATAGGATGGGGTGTGGGGTTGAACTACGAGGAAGCAGCCCTTCAAATAAGCACGTCTTACTGTTCCCTCCTTAGCATGCTGCATATGCTGCCAGGAAACTCCCATTCCTGTGGCTGAAAGGAGCTTCATTCCACTCTGGTTCATTCCAACCTGGCCCATTCGCTTTTCCTGCCTCAGTCACACACTGGGTTTGGATTAGGGGAGAAACAGGAAGCGAAAGAAGCATGTGGAAACCCAGGAAGGGCCGGTAGTTGCACCACCTGTGAAATTACATCCACCCACTGCAGCCTGGATGCTGGCTTGCTTCACCTCTGTGCATTCACCAGCTGGGTGTCTGACACCCACACCAAGAAAGGGTGGATGGATTATTACTTGTGAGGGCGGGAACTGTTTCTATTGCCGAATCGGGGCTGGTGTGCACATTCCTTGTCTAGGCTCGGAAACACTCGCTGCATAAGAATGTGTGGCCGGCACGGTCGTTAAGGGAGCCTGTGTTTGCCTATGTGACCGCTCCCTTTCACTGTGACTGCAAATGAAGAGCTGGATTTTTGCCATTGTCAGACTCTGTCACTGTCGCCGGGCTCCCGTTGGCTTGAGGTGCGGTGTGTGGGCGCTCTGCCCTGTACTAGGTGCCTGTATCTGTGAGAGGCTCCTGCCTTGGCTCCAAAGTAAACTTCCCGTGCTGCCACGCACTTGCCCGGCTTCCAAAAGTGCTGTAATGGGTGGGGTGTCGGGCAGGTATCTGAGCTCTATAGTCATCCGTTTTCTGGCAGGATGATACGCTTGTGTCTTGCTTCGGCTTACGAGAGGGACCAGAAATCGGGTAAAATCTGTGGCTCGCTGAGATACCGACTTCTGAAAATGCCTTCATCAGGATGCCACGTCTCCCAAATACACCCGGGCAGGGGTGGGAAACAGAACTTGATTCTGGCCTCCATAACATCTGCCACCCTGTTGTATGTGAAGAGCAGCTTAGCCTTAGGGTATGTCTTCACTACCCGGATCGGCGGGGATCGATTTATCGCATCTAGTCTAGATGTGATAAATTGACCTGAGTCCTCTCCCATCGACTCCTGTACTCCAGCGCCGCGAGAGGCGCAGGCAGAGTCGACAAGGGAGCGGCAGCAGTCAACTCACCGTGGTGAAGACACCATGGTAAGTTGATCGAAGTATGACAACTTCAGCTACATTATTCACAAATTATTATTATTTCTCCCCCCCCCCCCCAGCCCCGCCAGTGTAGACCAGGGCTTAGTCTCCCAAAGCAAGGAAGTTTGGGGTCAGCTTCTGAATGGTTGCCCAAACTGTCTTGCCCAACTGGTTCTTCACAAAAGGGCCATTTGCAGCAATGATATTTAAATATTAGCCTCATCAGGGGGGATGGCATGAGAACTGGGTAAAGAAACAACATGAAGAGAGTGCATGGACTCTTACAACTGCGATCTGCTGCCCGGGGCGTAGGGGTAGGATGGAAGCCTTTTTAACCTTAGCACTAGTAGGAAAGCAAAGGGCATTCACTAGTCATCTTTTATGGGTGTGAAGGGAGCTTGAACTGAAGAAATAAGTGCACTTGGGTAGTGATCTCTGACAAATTTCCAAAGGAATAACTTGGGTTTCCTGGGTAGTTAAACCACTTCAGATCCAGGTGATGGGAATACGTAGTCTTGATCTGATCAAGAAACTCCTTTGAATATCAGTGCAAGGAATGGTCTTATTTCCATTCACCGAAGACCTAATGAGTGGTCTGTCATTAATTAGTAAAGAATGAGTAACTGCACTGTCTTCGCTGCTGGAGAGCGAGACTCTCTCTCTTTCCCATGAACTTGAAGGAAATGAGACTTCAAAATACTCTCCTAAATCTTAGTCTTTCTGTCATCAACATTTCTCAAACTCTTTTGTTTAAACCCAAACAATGGATTTTTTTTTTACGTGCCCTGATTTGCAACAGAACATCTAGTTGCAAATAACCCATTGGATATCCATTCTTTGGGGGTTTTCCCCAACAGAAGAGGCCAAAATAGGTGATGTCATTTTGGGAGGATTATTGTTCCTAATAGCAGTCTCCTCCCCTGACCACCTTGCACAAACATGCATTTCTCACTGTGTGCTCCAAACCTGAAACCACCCACCCCTCTCCATAACCCCTCCAGGCCATCCCTTCCTTGTCTGAATTGTTTCCAGCTTTTCTCTGCTGGGTGTAAGTGCAGAACCTGTTCCATAACCTAGTGGCATAGTGCCATTGGAGTGGAGCCAAAGGGCCGAACTCTGAGGAGGAGCTCGGTCCAGAAGTAGATTCTCTACTCCCCAGTATGTCCCATCTTGGGGAGTGGCTTGGCTGTGAATGTGTGAAGCCAAACCTCCCCGTGTAGCTACTGGCTCCAGTTGGAATGCTGCCAGAAGAGCATCCGATCTTGCCAACCTTCCTGCAGCACTGGGCCAAAAATCTTGCTGGAGTCACACACATGAGACTTTGGAGCTCTTGGTCTGGGCTCATCCCCAAACTGGGAACCGTAGCCTATCCCGCTCCAGTACTACTTCCCTGTCCCATTCAGTAACAAGGAACAAGAGCAGGTCCCCAAGGAGGGAAGCAGCTCATGTTGCATGGGTTCTTAATATCTTCCCATCCTTGGCACAGCCGTGTTTGTCAAACACTTCGAGAGCAGAAGTCAGTCTGAGACTGACCGCTAGCCTGACACAACCCTCTGGGGAGCAGCCCTGAAGCCCCACACTGGCTGTCCTGTGTCCATGACAAAAGAAAGGACAGTGGCAAAACATCAGCAGGGTGAGGAGCCTCCACGCAACGCCTCATACCCAGATAGGTGCTGCACTGGGTAGTTGTCATCTCTGCAGACTTGATTATCCCCTTCCATCCTTTAGGATCAAGGTTCATCTTCATTTTTCTCTGCACTATCTGCAATGCTCCTCACCGGTGTAAAGAAGGAGTTTGCAGCCAAGATGAGGTTGGTCCTTTTCCCCACTCCTTATCTTACTAGCTCAATTGGCAACTGTTCGCATGAAAGTCACTCTGGAAGAGCTGTAACCGGAGCTGAAGTGGAAGAGCCTTTGGCCACCTTTTTAAGCAACATGCTCTGCAGTGTATGTGCGTGTGTGTGGTCTGGTTTAGCACTCTCCGGACATTGCTGGCTTCCTTGAAGAGAGGATGCTGCATTCTTTTCCTCCTGCTATCTGCAAATCTCTGGGATAGATCAAATAGTTTCTGAAATTGTTGGAGGCCACTGTTAAGTCTCCCTCTCTCCAGGGCAAAGTTGAAGGAGAGGAATTCAAAACAAAGGTCCCACCTGCCAAACAAAACTGCTGCAAATCATACTGGAAAACCTCCCCTTGGGTGGGAGTCCCTGCCAGCACCAGAAGCTCCGGAATCCGCTGACACTCCAGCAGCAGTTTCTATAGCAGGGGCGGGACTGATCGGTGGGCAATCTCGAAGTATGGAGCTATGCGAACTGTGTAGTTCTGAACTCATGGAAAAAATCCACTGCTGGATGCAGAATTCCAGGCTCAGATGGAGGACAAGGCCTGTTCGCGCCATATGGACATGGGCAGTGCTGGGCTGTTTCCTACTATACAGTCTCTAGTCTAGTCGCTAGATAAAGCACTCGAGTTAAATGACTCGAGCAATGAGACTTCCTTCTGATTCTTCAGAATTCCAGTGCCATGAAATCGTTCACTGTCCATCGGCTACAGAACTGTTCAGAAATGATCCATGGCACAAAACGGACCCTGCCGGGTGTTGGTGGAGGTTTCGCTGTGTGAAATCTCTTTCTAAAAGATGCCGTGAATTAGCCTTTTCAACGTTTTGCATTCCTGTCCTGCCAACTTATAAATCGGTTAGAACCATATTCGACTTGCATGTAACATTTAATACACACGGGTGTGCAGTAAAGGAAGCGTCAAGCTATCCCATGCATTTCCAACCGCAAATAGGTTAACTAAGCTGTCAGTATCTAGCAATTACTGTCCTGGCCTCCAGGGAACAGTCAGCCAGTGAGTTGTTTTGATGTGAGGGTGTATCTTATTAGTGGAACTCAATACTGCACGCTGTGTCATGTGGGTGGCGTTCTGAAATACGTCGGAACGTTGCTCCTCAACTTGCTCATGCAGTTTTTAAATTCAATTCTGATCTCACTTCTTATCCCAGCCCTTCTCTGAACCTGAAGCTAGCGCTCCGAATCCAAGCACCCGGTGTTGCACCATGCTGTTTTTCTCCCCCACAACTTTATTCCCTCTCCATATGTATTGAGCAGGCTGCACAGAGAGAGCCCATCCATCATGCAATCAGAGTGGAGGCTTGTGTCCATATGAAGAATGACATCTGGCAACATCTGGGGTGTGCAAAAGGAAGCAGAGACTGTCACTGGGAGAGAAGCGGCCGGTTCTGAAGCTCTGCTAAACCCATTTAAAAGCCGCTTAACCACACACTCTTCTCTAGCTGTTAGATTAGAAAATAAAGAGGGGACCTGCCTGTGTCCCCATCAGTTGGTTTATTTAATGCTAACTTGTGGCCTATGTAGGCTCCAATTGTGAGTCTAAAGCCAGCAGTTTGAGAAACTCGCTGAGTAGAGCTGGCTGGAAAATATAAATGGATTTTTTTTTGCAGGAAACTTTGAAAAATGTTACTTTCCTATGAACTTTTGACAAATAGGCAAACTGTAGATGGAAAAATTCTTTCATCCAAAAAAAGGGGTCTGTGGAAAATCTTTGAGTAGTTCTAGTGTTGGGAACAACTTTGTTTAACCTTCTCCTTTCATTCGAGGAGGAGGAGGATTACTCGAGCAGTTGGTTTTTAATCCATACTCCTGGGTTTGCAAGCATTCTAGGGCACCTCCTCCTGCTTCCTGATGTTCTGGCCCAGTGCATCTTGTCTGCTGTCTTCCCTGTAGAGAAGAGAACCTGCTACCACCACCATCTTTTGCTTCGCTCCGCTAGGAGGGAAGCAAGGAGCACAGAGCTGACAGCCACCTGTGCTCGGCCTGCTCCATATGGAGCAAGTCAAAGAGGAGTTTTTCTGATCCAGGTGGAGCAGATCAGAGAAAGGAGCCAGAATGCAGAGCACTTATATACCCCGACGCCATACGAGTGATGCCTCGAAGGAGTCCAAGTTTTTTACTTTGAAATCAGCCCAAAGGAGAGCGACGTGGAAGTGTTCTGCCTTTTCTTTAGCGTGGGTATGAGGATCACATTAAAAGGCTTAGTGCAGGGGCTGCTGGAGAACTAGGCACGCATTCGCATCCTAAGTAAGGGAAACGCTTGATCTCTCCAGGCATGTGGATGACAGTCTGAGTCTTCCCACCTGGTCGGGCATGCGACTGGGAGCAGGGCCGGGCTCTGCTAGCAGGGGCTGCGACAGATGGGAACGGAGGCAGCGCATCAGTAGAGCTGGGGATTCGGGGTGGGGAAGGGTGTCACTTGCGCAGTGTGTGTTTTGTGCTAAACTGAGCCTCCTGCACTCTAGCAGTAGGGCCGCCCTTTGAGTAGCAAAACTCACTAGCCTGTTAACTTGATCGCTGGGCCTTAATGGTGACCGTGGCAAGCCTAGCGTGTGGTGCAGAAGGTGGCTCCTACCTGCCCCCGAGCCCTGGTTGAGGCTACCGTACCTGTTGGACCCCTGCAGAACGCCACAGAAGTGATTCTTAAAGGGACCCTAGCGCCTTTAAATCGCCCTGTTTTCCCTCCAATAATTACAAGTGAGGTTAGAGTTATTCGTCTCATTCCATTCTGTCGACTCCTACACGGGACCAAACCCCTCCACCAGCCGCGCCTCAAATGTGGGGCGCTGTGCGACTGATGTGACATGCCGGGAGGTTGAAATGGTGGTGGGTTTCCTTCCTCCAGTGGATATATGGATATGGAGTTTGTGATTCTGCATTTCTGATTTTAAACTGTTCTCAAACCAAGGGAACAGCGAAACTTTGGGGTTGTAAAACCAGTGGCCTCCCTCAGCGAGGGTCCAGTGAAAGGGGCTGTGTCTGTCTGCACACACTTTGACAACACTTTGTGTAGTTTGGTGCACTGTTTTTGGCTCTCCCCGGCCCTTTATTCCTCCCCTCTTTATAGTAGGTCAGTCCCCCTGTTTGTGTGGGTCCCTCACCCAGCAGGAGAGAATTAGCTATTTCTTTAAACAGGGTTTTCTTTTAAAACCACAGCAGCTGACTAAGAGGCAAGGGAAGGGTCAAAAGCCCCACAAAAGTCACTTATATTGACTGAATGCCACGTAGACTCTGGCTCCTCAGTGCAAGAGGGGGCTGTGTGAGGAGCTCGGGAGACGTGGGGAGTCTGAAACACAAAGCAGACGCTGCCTCGATCCCTCTTGCCGTGTGTTTTGGCAGGGAGTCTGTGCTGGAGTCTGGGAGTTGCACCACTGTAGTTCTCATGGCCAGTTTAACCGTGAACTTGATTCTGTGTGATGTGTATCAAGGCTTCCCCCCCCCCCCAGGGTAGTTATTTGGGAGGGGAGGGGAACACAGCGTGGGAGGTCCCAGAACATTTTTGACTTTAGAGAGGTGGTGTGTCCTGATCAGACCTTTTAATTCATAAAGAGCCACGGGGGTGTTGATCTCCCCTGTCCTCCCCTTCGTTCAGTGGGGAGACATGCATAGGTGGCACGTGAGCCTTCCGGTTTTGGGGAGGCTGACATGCGAGCATCGAAAGCTCCCTAGAAGTGTGTGTGGGGAGGCCCACTGGTGCCTGGCCCCTGGCCCCACACCTGCTTGGCCTCTTCCCCGCACCCGCTGCTTGCTCCTCTCTGCCGCCTTCCCGGAACAGGGTGGGGCAGGGGGCCATCGAGAGGAGTGGGTGGGCAGCGGGGGGGACCCTGGGAGAAGAGGTGGGGCGGGGCCACTGTTTGGGCACTGGTGGGCCCCCCCCACACACTTCTATGGATTTTTTTCTATGACGCTCCAAAGGTGGCGGTGGGCCAGCGTGCCTCCGGAGAGGTGAGCCACACCGCATCTGTGGCATTTCCCCCCCGCAGGACTGGCCTTTTCTGGGGAGGCTTAGTCTGCCCATGCCTCTTAAACACGCCACCCTGGAGAGACGAGATGCTGCGCTGGCTCTAATCTCCACTCCGGTTGTCTGGGTTCATTGGAGAACCCTGAGATGGCAATGCTGTCCTCTGCTGAACGTGTCCTCTCCTTGGGCCCCGGTCCCCTGACAGCAAGCCCCTCTGGGGAAGAGCTCGCTGGATTTATGTGGACAGGTGAGTGGGATTGTATATGTCAAAGGGACCCCGGTGGACAGTGCAATGAAGAGGCACCCCTGTGGAGCTTTGCTTCCCCTCAAGGACAGGGAGCCTGCCGCTGCCTAGGACTCACCCTGGGAGCCTGGCTACCCAAAGAACCTAAAATCTCTCCAGATCCAGCTGACGGACCTGTCTGCAGCTCTCTGGCCTAAGCTCGCTGGGACCGCTTGCTCACAGCCCCATCTCTGCGCCAGCCTCCCCATGGCGCCTGTTTTGGAAATGCCTGCAGTGATCCTCCCTAGAGGACCCTCCCTGTGTGATCTGCTTCAGTTAGTCCGTGGCTGGGACAGGCCTGTCCTTCCTGAACACCTGCTCAAGTGCTGGTCAGGCATTCCTGCTGTGGTGCTGAGACAGCGAAGGGGCCTTTGCCTGTAATTGCTCACCCTTGGCGTGTGTGGGAGAGATGAGACCCTGGTACCAAGGGAGATGGGATGCAAAGTTCCTCTGTACTACTGCAGCCCGGAGAGCTTCCAGCTGGCTTGAAGGGTTGTGGAATTCTCTCAGATGGCAGCGCAGAGAGGTAGCACCAGTCTTCCTTGCCATTCAGGTCCTGCCCGCTTGCTGCAGGGCAGCGGGAAGGAACAAGCCTTCTCTTCACTTGCTTGGCGTTTCGGCTGCTAACTGCTTTCGGTTCTGGCAAACCCAGTTGGTTGGGGGGGGGGGGTTGCCACAGGTGCTGGAGGACACTTGGACCCAGTCTCTGGAGCTGGGGAAGGACCAAACGGCCTGTTCGCTATCTAATGCCAGTTGTACTGAGGTATCTCGTGGAGGCCTTGATGAAGGCCAGAGCCCCACCATTAGCTGCTGCCCAGTGAGACGGTCCCTGTCCCAAAAACCTTCAGTTCAACCAACCCAGATGGGGAGCTGAGTCGGAGGGAGAAAGTGACCCGCTTGTGGTCTCATAGCGGGTCTCTTGCACAGCTGAGAATGGAACCCAGATCTCCTGGTTCCCAGCCCAGTGCCTTATGGACAGGACTCCATCTCTTCAGCTGACTTTGGGGATGGGATGCATGCTAGACCCGCCATGTCTCCTCTCCTGAGAGGATGGAGCTGGGGCGGAAGAGGTGGGGGAAGCTCCTGTCCCATGGCGTGATCACTCCATGCAGCGGAGTCACTTTTGGGTCACTTCCACAGGAGGAGCCAATAGCCCAGAAGAGACCATGGAGTTGTTCCAAACCTTTGAACCAGCAGAGGAGCTTCTTCCTCTGGGACTTAGCACCAATCAGAGAGCACCTGTGAGTGGGAGGGGGAACAAAACTCACCCGCAGCCAAGCTGTTCGGTAGGTGAACTCACTCGCCTTCCCGCTGGAGTCTGCAAGCCCCGGGATGCCTGCTCGGTGTGTTCCGGGTGCGGCTGAACTCCATGGGCGAGGTCTGCCAGGTGTGGGAAGCCCCTGCAGCGTTCCCATCCTGTTCCTTGCCTTAGCGGGTGTCACTGGCCCTTAGCAGGCGAGCGAGGTCCCCTGTGCCATACCGGTACAATTCCCTTTCGTGCACTCTGAGAGCCATTGTAAAAATGGCTTGTCTGTATGCCTCTTAAAGCCAAAGGCCAGAGGCGAAAGTGCACAGTGGTTTCACCCTGCCCCCCACCCCAAATCCTCCAGTCATTGCTGATAGCCACAGGAAATCCTTGTGTGTGGTGGTCCCAGCAGTGAAATCTGGCAGGGCTCCCTGGCTGGAGCACACTGTCTGCACGAAGTCATGGGTTTGTTAAAGTGACCGAAAACCTTTTCCTCTAATTCCCCAATGGTGGTTCGCCCGGGAAAGGATTTTGTTTGAAAGAATCACTGTGAAACGCAGCTGTTGCCTCTCAAAAGCAGAAAGTACCTGCTTAGACGCTCCCAGACTGACTGAGTTTGTGTCTCACCCTTTCTGCTCAGCTCACCTTAAGGAAAGCTCTGCTTTGCCAACCTGATGCCTTTTGTCCTCTGCTAGGGGCAATTCACTAAGGCAGATGCCTGGGCTTGTCACTAATGCCATCGCAGAATGGATCCGAGTGGATGGACGATCCTACAGCAAGGGTTGGAAATGGGGGTGGGGAGGTGCGGTGGGATCTGTACAGATCCTGATCTAAACATGTTCTCTCTAAGGCCTGGGTTGTGGCTGGAAAAGCCAGAGTCCTGCTGGAGCAGGTGTGGTGGTGCAGAGGCCGTTTCGGGAGGTATCTATGGCTGCAGCGGAAGAGCAGGCTCTGTTATACTGTGCACCTTCCCTGCTCTTCTGCAGCCTGTCTCGTCCCTACCCTCCATGGAGGCTAGTCCCATTCTTGGTGCCACCCTCAGACGGTCCGTGTTCAGGCTGCATGCGCTGCAGGAAAGTTCCTTCAATGCGCCGCTAAGCACGTACGCAGGGCTGCTTCCGTAAGTGGTTAAAAGTATCCCTGAGCCCTGCTCAAAGCCCACTGAGCTGGCAAGGCATGCGAACCATTTTCCTCCACATTTTTCTTCGCTTAAAGAGACTTAAGAAATTGATTGGGGGGGGAACCCTATAAGATTAACTCTGTGACCTCTCCCCGGCTATACTGTTAGGTCTTTCCTCGCTGGAGGAGTGAAAAGTCTCTGCAGCCTCTGTTTATACCAGAGGTGGGCAAATTTTTTGGCCTGAGGACCACATCTGGGTGGGGAAATTGCATGCAGGGCCACGAGTGTAGGGCTGGGGCAGGGGGTTGGGGTGCAGGAGGGGTGCGAGGTGCAGCAGGGGGCTCAGGACAGGGGGTTGGGGTGTGGGGTGCAGCAGAGGTTTGGGGTGCGGGCTCTGGCCCAGTGCCGCTTACCTGGAGCGGCTCTGGGGTGGCAGCGGTGTGCAGCGGGCCCCGCCCCTGCACTGCTCCGGGAAGCAGCCGGCACCACGTCCCTGCAGCCCCTGGGGGAGAGGAGGCAGAGGGTTCTGCATGCTGCCCTTGCCTGTGGGTACCTCCCCTGAAGCTCCCATTGGCCGCGGTTCCCTGTTCCCATCCAATAGGAGCTTCAGGGGAGGTACCCACAGGCGAGGGCAGCGCGTGGAGCCCTCTGCCTCCCCTCCCCCAGTGGCTGCAGGGACGTGGTGCCAGCTGCTTCCTGGAGCGGCACGGGGGGGGGCAATCCTGGGGGCCGGATCCAAAACCCTGAGGGGCCGGATCCAGCCCACGGGCCGTAATTTGCCCACCCCTGCTTTATACCATAACACCACCATTCTTCCTCCATAACCACAGTCCTGTATTACACTCACTCTACAGGATGTGCAATACGGGCATGCTAGTATTGACGGAACAATCTTAATGTCTGGAATTTCCTGCCTCTGGGATCTCAGGCTTTTTGTGTATCTAGCGTTAATAAGTGTGTAACCCACAACTACACTGGGGCTAAGACACTGCATGGAGGGTGGGAGTTTTAGTAGGGCTGGGCATTGGCCTAACTCTGCTCCCACTGAAGTCCATGGCAACTCAAAGGTGGTTAAGTCCCAGTGTTGTGGAGATGGAAGGGAAACTGAGGCACTGAAGGGGAAAGTCACTTGCCCAATGTTGCACAAAGAGGCAGTGTCAGAGCCGGGAATAGAATAGTTCTCAGGTGGTGTCTGTTCAATGGACAATGGTCCCTTCATGTCTCGGCTTTCAAGCAAGAGTCCAAAGGGGACCTTCCCTGCCGTTCAGCAGTGTGCATCGAGGGACCCCGCTTCCCATGCTGTGCAGACATAATCACTGGGAACAAACAGCCGTGCCAGCTGGGAGAGTTTGTATTGTCCCGTCCCTGGCATGGGAGTGGTACGGGCAGCCTTGCTGACTGCACTCAGTAGCATCCCTCGGTAGATCAGCCTTCTCCCACGTGACGGGGACCTGTGTTCAGGGGCTCTGTCTTGGATGCAGTATGGAGGGAAAAGTCACACGCCAGAGACGCGGCTCTGCTCATCCATCCTGAACCCTCTGACGGCCTGGCTGGTGGATGGGTGAAGCAGAGCGGGCTGCAGCAGAGACCCTGCCCTCGTGTGCTTGGAGCTCTCTTTGTATGCCCTGCTAGTGTGCATGTGCTGCGTGGTCTTGGGGCGAAGGGCCAGCTGTGTGTCAGTGACGAGATGGAGGGGTAGACAGATAAGGATTTCAGGTAGTACTGGGATGGAGTGGTCTGCCAAAACCATTCTGGTTCTTAGTGTAATAAATCCCCCTCCTATGGGAGGTATGCACAGTAATGTACAGCCCGACCAGGCAAGGTCCCTGCCCCGAGGAGCTTACAACCAAGCAGCCCAATCCTGCTCCCACTGCAGCGTCTGGGTATGCCCAAGGCATGCATGCCTTAGTGAGTAACCATGGGATCTTATTGTTCCCAAGAACGGCCATACTGGGTCAGACCAAAGGTCCATCTAGCCCAGTCTCCTGTCTTCCGACAGTGGCCAATGCCAGGTGTCCCAGGTGGGAATGAACAGAACAGGTAATCATCCCCTGCCGCCCATTCCCAGTTTCTGGCAAACAGAGAGGCTAGGGACACCATCCCTGCCCATCCTGCTTAATAGCCATTGGTGGACCTATCCTCCATGAACTTATCTAGTTCTTTTTTTAACTCTGTTATAGTCTTGACCTTCATAACCTCCTCTGGTAAGGAGTTCCACAGATTGACTGTGTGTTGTGTGAAAAAATACTTCCTTATGTTTGTTTTAAACCTGCTGCCTATTAATTTCATTTGGTGACACCTAGTTCTTATGTTATGAGAAGGAGTAAATAACACTTCCATATTTACTTTCTCCACACCAGTCATGATTTTATAGATCTCTATCATATCCCCACTTAGTCGTCTCTTTTCCCAAGCTGAAAAGTCCCAGTCGTATTAATCTCTCCTCATACAGCAGCTGTTCCATGCCCCTAATCATTTTTGTTGCCCTTTTCTGAACTTTTTCCAATTTCAATATCTCTTTTTTTTTTTTGAGGTGGGGTGACCAGATCTGCACACAGAATTCAAGGTGTGGGCGTACCATGGATTTATATAGAGGCAATATGATATTTTCTGTCTTACTATCTATCCCTTTCTTAATGATTCCCAAGATTCTGTGTGCTTTTTTGACTGCCGCTGCACATTGAGTGGCATCCCCAAGGCATCCTGTTCTGGTATCACTCCCTATTGCCTTGTGGAACGTGGACTGGGAGCTGTTTGGGCTAGGGACTGTCTTTCCTAGGAAGGTGCTTTAGCATATGTGTGAGCACTTGGGGAAAACTGATAGATAAAGTCCTATTGATTTCAGTGGCAGCATGACTGGGGCCTAAATTGAATGGGGGCTGGGACTTTGTAAAGGAACCAAAAGGGAATTAGGCAGCTGAATCCCACTGAACTCCCTTCAGGTCCCTTTGAAATGCCCTGCTGGAAAGCAGCGACTGGCCCAGATGATGGTACTGCTGGGGCGTGCAGAGTTTCTGGAAGAGCTGAACTTGTTTTACCTGGGGAGCGGCTTGTGTACATTTTGCTTTGCATCTTCCCTGGGGAGCTAATGAGGAGGCATGTTCTGGAACGATCAGGAGTAGGTAGCAGTGGAGCAGGGGTCTGTGGTAGTTGCTGGACGACTGTTGGGTTTGGAGCTGGCAGAGGATTATAGAACGCCCCTCAGCTGGGGGCTGCGACTGGTCACTTCAGAGCCTGTCTCAGCTGTTGGTTTGCCTGTTTAGGCCCCAGTTAAATACAGTGTCTGCGCTGGAGGTGGGGTAGGGAGGGCAACCTTTCTCCCTGCTCATTACCGGGTCGGTGCATGACGCAGCCAAGCCCCATCCTGCACGTCCATTATCACAGTGCCTGCATTGCCATCTCGCTATCAGAAGCCCTTATCGCAGAGGGCAAGAGGGGTGGGGCCCAGAAGACTCTTATCGTGGTGTGAATTGAGGCCATGTGCCGTCATGGCAAGGCCTTCTTCAAGGGGGGCAGCTGCCCCTTGGGGAGTCCCGGAGCTGCAGGAAGCTCCAAGTGCTCCCGACACTAGGAGAGGAAGCAGGTGGGAGTCCCAGTTCCGAGGGGTGATCTTAGGCTGCAACACAAACAAGCCTTGATGCGAGAAGGGTTTTCTCCTAGAAGAAGCCTTGGGGCAGTTAAGAATTGGTCCACGTGTGTCTGACTCACTGGTGTTGTCCTGCTGTTAGTGACTTTGCTAGTATAACCCGCTGCTCAACGTGTTCTGCCTCTGCTGGAGCCACACTGGATGCGAGTTTGACACTGTCCCAGCCCCAGCTTCCGAACCTGACTGCAGAGGTTCATGCTTTTTAGCTCTGGAGGTCTCTGGTATCAACCAAGTTGGTGGCCAGTATGAACTACTTTGGTATCCTCCAGAGCGGTTAAGGGAGTTCTTTGCAGAATCCCAAAGAGCTGGGGAGGAACTTCCCTGATCAAATACATATTGGAACAACTGGGCCTAGTACTTGCCAGCTGTTGCCACGCTGCATGCGAGGGTTATTTTGAAATGTCATGGCGACAGCGGGGAATGAATTTGGATCGTGGGCCCCTAACAGCAAACTGAGCCAAGGAAGAATCTTGAACTGCAGTCAGTATCTGGCCTGTGACACAACGGAGAAATCCTGGCTGGGTGGTGGTGGGGGAGCGTCGGTGGTAGAGGCTGACTGGTTCATGCCAATGTAAGTTACCGAGTATTTGCCACCCCGATAGAAAGTTCTTCTTTTGGTATGGAACAGCTTGTGTGTTAGACTGGCAGCAGGGCAGGAGGGACACCTGGGGCCTTGCCCACACTAGAAAAGTTTTTGCTGGCATAACTATACCAGCAGAGTTATACTGGCAAACCTTCATAGTGCAGAAACAGCTTATACCAGTATAACAGAGTTTCTCCCGGCATAGTGATTCCTTGAGACGTGGGAACTCGCCAGTTCCCTGAGACAAAAGCTATGCTGGCAAGAGCACTCTTATGCCTGTATATCAGGGTTTATACCAGCATGAAAATCACAGCCCTGACCAACACAGCTATGCTAATAACAAGTTTAACTGTAGAGCAGACCTTCGTTTTGAATATATTGTCACCTGGTCCCAGGGGTACGTTGTACTAAAATTCCCCTGTGAATTCCACCATCTCTTGCCCCAAGTCCACCAGTGACTGTTCTCGTATGAAACAAAACTGTTGTTGAGTTCCCACCTGACGCTATATGAGCAAACCAGGGTTTCTGGAGTCTCTGTAGGAGTCTTTCCTGCATCCCTCTACTCTGCATCTTGGCCTCTGCTTCCAAAGACAGGAGCATGACTCCCAGTAGGGAGGGCGGCACTCTGGGCGCTGGCCAGCTCTGCCTCCTGGCAAAGGTCACTGGTATTGCTGGCACTAGGAATGGGAAAATATTTTGAGTGGCACAGTCTGCCCACATGCCCTTATTCACCACTCCATTCCGAGTGGCACGATTCGGGTTTGTTTGCAGATCGGACGCTGATGGAAATGTGACTCACCCGGCCCAGGGCTGTTTGATTCAGTAGGATGTGCTGAGCGCCTGCACCCGGGGGCAGGTTGCATGTGGTGAAAGCTGCCCTCCCTTCACCAATGAGAGAGCTGGGTTTGGGGCCAGACTGGGCACATGCAGGTGAAAAGTGTCCTGCAGTAAGAGGATGGAACCTCCCCTTCAGGCAGGGAAGGCCTCCTGGGCAGCGTGTGAATGATAGGCTGCTGGCAGGTGCACTGGAGCAGCTCCCGTGGGCACTTGGTGGGATTCCTTCCATAACCGGGCTGGACTGTGGGGTGTGCTAGAAACTTCCCAGATGGCCTCTGGTTGGCTGACTTCTCCTGGCACATTCAGAACGGGAGGGGGAGGAAACAGGCAGCACTGAAGTGACACAACAGGTGATGGACTTTGAGGTTACCCGGGCCACTCGGAAGACAGTTTTTAAGACATTTTTGGTAGAGGTGGAATTCCCCAGTGATCAGTGCCCTGCATGAGCCTGTCACGTTGCACCCAAAAAGTAGCAAAAGCACCATCTTTCTCTCATGCCTCTTCCTGTCCATCCCTCCAAGAGCTAAGAGTGGGGCATGTGGGCGGCATATGCCAAAGTGACCCCACTTGGCATAACCACTAATGCAAGAAAGGGCTGGATGGTCAGGGCAGAAGGACTCCTGCTTATGCATCTGGCACAGTGACGTGTGCAGTAGAAATGCAGGCAGACACCGTGAAGAGCCGTTTATTGCAAACTGGGAGACTACATGGTCCTAGCCTAGGTGCAAGTGAGTTCTTCAGCATAGGTCTTCCAGGAGTATTGTGATCAAAAGAAAAGTTGGATGTAGCGGGAGAGGGGGTTGTTTTAAATGTGGAAGCTATCTAGACTAGGAGGAGAAATGAGCACAAGTCCTGCTAATGCAATAGAGTGTGTATGGATTAGTCAGTAACCCACCGGCTGCTCATCGGAGTAAGATGATTCCACTAACACCCCCCGCCCATGAGCCCACAAACAGATGGCCAGTGATATGCTAACCATCATGATAGGGCTGCTTTTAGCTGGTAGATAGTCCCCCACAGCTGCAGGAAGTGAGACACTTCCTTACTAATAATCTCGGACCAGTCCCAGGTTTTCATGTTAAAGTGCAAAGTGACTCGAGGAGTCTCCCCAGCAGATGGGGGAGGGGGTTTGTAGCCTGCGTGTCTGTGGGGGTTTTGAGATGTTTTGAAGTCAGGCGATCTGTGTTAAACCTCTCTCCATTTTGACTTTCAGAGAAAACCGGGAAGGTGCTGGGGGAATTCTGCCAGTTTTACGAGGAACAGTATGGAGTCGCGCTCTTCAACAGCGTCCGGTATGAAATCGAGGGCAATGGAGGGCCGCAGTCCCAGCTGCTCCACCGCAAGGTAAGGGAGAGGCTCCTCAACAGGCTTCCTCTGAGCATTGCCCTGTCCTGGGATCTCTGGCTCACAGATGCTGGCTTGTGTTGCTGCTCCCTGCAACATGTTCGCACTCAGACCTGAACGCAGAAATGGGGATGGGCTACAGAATTCGGCGGATCCAGATTCGGTGTCGAAGGAGCTTTGGCTCTGGGAGCTTTGTGCATGTCCAAATGTAGCTGAAAGATGGGCTCACGGGGATGGGAGGCAGATGCCCCAGGCCAGTCTGCTGCCAGGAGCATCAGCAATGATGCATTTTTCAGTGCTGTGAGAGCGGGCCTCCCTGGTGGGGATCTTCCAGTGTGAGATCCGGGAGAAAGCTGGAGTGGAAAATTTCACCTCTCTAGTGGGGAAAGGCCAAGTTCTTCCAGCAAGTCCAGCCAAACTGCGGCGGTGGAGCTGAACCCTTGTGCTTATGGGATGTGTGTTTGAAGGGGGGCACGGCGAGCGGCCAGTCCCACCGTAGGTGGTTGAAGCTCCGGGGCTCGTTCTGGGGGAGCAGAAGCTTCTAGCTTCTGGGACTCCTACTCCAGGTACAGGCCTTTCACCCCGCAGCTTGGCTCTGGCCCAAGTTCCAGCCTTGGCTTTTCCTTCCCAAGTGAGTCAAGTGACTTAATTGCGGCTTTGTGCAATGTGATTCATTTCCCCTAGCCGCAGAGGGAGTGAATGGGCTCCCTGGAGGTGCTGTGCATTGCAGCCCCACCTTGCCTTTCACGGGACTCCCTTGTATGTCTGACTCCTAATGCCCATTGTAGCTCCAAGCTGCCAGTATGGAGCAGCACAGGCACCTTGCCTGAGGTGCCCCAGACGTTCGAGGGAGTGAGCTCCGGGCGGATAGGCGTATCTGAGAGAGAATTCCCATCTGCATAGATGATGGCGGTTTTGCATCCAGAAGCGTGCTCCCTGCAGCATGGGGCTAGGGACGAGAGCGTCAGAGATTGGATCCTTACATGGATAACGAGAAGGTGCCGTTACAGCCGTTGCTGACAAATTTGGGAAGGGATGTTAAATATCCTGTTTCAGGGCATAAGCCAGTTTCCCTAACTAGAGGGATTTGGAGACCTAATGCTGGGGAGACAGATTCTCCCATTTGACCCCAAAGCAGGCAGTAAACCACCTTCTGAGGCATGAGCTACTGGCCAGTGTCAGGCAGGTACTGGACCAGATGGACACTGGTCTGACTAAGTATGCAAATTCCTATATTCAGAGCATAGCCTGCCATCCGTTCCCTCCGGCCTCCCATCCCCCTCGTGTAAAATCACACGCCTGCTTTTCCAGTCTCCAGATGCAACTGGAGCTAGGCAAAGCGCTGGAGACCGAAGCAGGAAGCTTTGAGCACCTTGCCCCTGCCAGTACTGACTAGCTTTATTATTCTAGAGGTCACACTGAAATGAGCCAGCAGCTAAAGAGTTAAGCTCGTCATGTACTAGAGCACAAAGTTAATTAGCACAGCTAACCTGTGGTGTGCGATAGGCTAGGACAGGGGTCTGCAACCTTTCAGAAGTGCTGTGCCGAGTCTTCATTTGCTCACTCTGATTTAAGGTTTTGCGTGCCAGTCAGACATTTGAACGTTTTTAGAAGGTCTCTTTTTATAAGTGCATAATATATAATGAAACAATTGTTGTATGTAAAGTAAAGAAGGTTTTTAAAATATTTAAGAAGCTTCATTTAAAATTAAATTAAAATGCAGAGCCCCCTGGACCGGTGGCCAGGATCCGGGCAGTGTGAGTGCCACTGAAAATCAGCTTGCGTGCTGCCTTCGGCATGCGTGCCATAGGTTGCCTACCCCTGGGCTAGGAGGACCAAGGTACAGTCTAAAACGAATGCATTATTGCAATTGGTGGTAGTCTGACTGGAGTCTGGGCCTTGCTCAGAGGCACTTCTGATCAACACGCAACTACTGATGCACAGATTGATTTGTATTGCGGTTGCACTGAGAGAGTCGCCAGTCATGGGCCCATTGTGCTAGGTGCTGTACAAACACAACACAAAACATCCCTGCTCCAAAGAGCTTGCAGTCCAAGTAGATGTAGCCCTGGCCCTGCAGACAGACAAGCATCATGAGTTCCGTCTCTCGTGCTATGTTACAAACAGGAAGGTTTCAGAAACTTCCAGAGTATAGACACCCTTGTGATGTTTGTTGCTGATGGGTATAGTGGGTAGGGTCGCACCCTCCTTTTTGGGCTGCTGCCCAAGACTGAATCTTGGAGACCTTTAAGATTCAAGCTAGGTTTGCATTGTTTCCACTCTGGCTGATATTTTTCCAGGGTGGGGAGGAGCATTTGGGTTTCAATTCTTCACCCGTTCAGTGGAGCCACTCATCCTGTCTGCAGCTCAGACCTGTTCCCACTGCAGGGGGAAGAGAATGTGAACTTCAACCATAAACAAAGAGCCAGAGACAGGAAATACCAGGCTGTGCGAGGTTGGAAGCCTTTGGTTAGAAGAGGGAAGGGAAATCGCTCCTTCTGGGCCTATAATTAGGCTGGGAAGGATTAGTTTTGATTTCAGCTGATACTTAGAAATGAGTATCCATATTAGTCTGTCTGACTCTTTTACTAGCAGGAAACAAACCAAACCCTCACATATAATGTTTGGAAGTGGCGTTTCAGAAGCCGAATTGCACCGGATAATGCTATTTGATTAGCGCATTTAGCGCGTGCTCGCTTGGTAGATTTTAATTATCAGCAAGCATGGGCCCCGCTTGTCTATCTTTTAACATCCCCTCGGTAAATTTCATTTACCTGTCGCCCATTCAGAGTCTAATACTTCCAGGACTGACTGTTACAAACATGGGGCAGGATGAACGGGGATGGGCAGGAGAGGGGAATTTATACGCAGGATAAGATCACTCTGAGAAGAATGGCTCTGTGTTGCAACAACCTTCTGGCTCCAGGTGGGTTAAACGTCTGCCCATTGCTCACATAGTTCAGTGCGATCCCTCTGCAAGCGCATAGATGCCGCTGCTCAGGATGGTGCTGAGAGCCGTGGGCTTTGCGGGGGCCCCAGGAGAATCTGGCCAGCAGCTTCCGAGTTCTAGACTGAAATGAGATGCGGGTGTGGTGGTCTGGACTCTAGGGCCAAGTTGTCTCTTGTACACATGCCACTCCACCTAAATCAGGACTGCCAGGGAGAAGATGCTCATGTGGTCAAGGCACAGGATTGTGGGTTGGAGGATCTGGGAGCTTTCCTTTTTCTCTGCCACAGACTTGCTGTGTGACCTTGGGCAAATCTCTCTCCCACTCTGTGCCACTTTCCCCCTCTGGTAAAGTAGGGGAGAACAGCCTTGTGGGGGGCATTTGAGGCCTGTTTACATGGTACCTTCCCTCCAACGACCTCCAGGCGCTTCACAACTCTTCATGAAAGGGTGGAGTATGCGTTAACCAGGGTCTGGCTCGTGCTCCGGGCCTGCAAAGCGTGTGCCCATCGTGGCCGGCTGCAGCAGCTTTGGACTATCTGGTTACTGTCTTGAAAGTGTCTTTTGTAATGGTCGTTAACTCAAGTGAACACGCAATGGGAAACAGCTCTGCTGGGCCCGAGTTCCCCTCCCACAGCAGTGATTCACGCGAGAGCCGGTTTAGAGAGCATTAAGACTGGCACCAGTCGCAGCCTCTGCTCTAAACACTTCAGTGTGTTTGTATTTTGTTTATCCAGAGTTTCCATCTGGGGAGGCGCTCTGGGATTCTTCCTGAGCCCCACCACTGCCACTCTGTGGCCGCGAAACGGGAATGTTCCGGAACAAAATGAAGCACGTGGCTTGATGGCCTTTGTAGCCCTGCCAGTGCAATGCTCTGGATCTGGGACACTCCTTCGGTCACCTCGGCTGCCAGCCCAGCCCACGTGCCGACACTTGCTCTCCATGGCATTGCAAGGGATCCTGAGGGCTGCTTTTTGCTTCCTCTGTAGCTGTTCAGTTAGTGCCAGCCATCTTTGTCATCTTGTTGTAACAGCTCTGTTAGCGCAAGAGCCTCCTTCTCTGCAGCCAGACCGCCTTCCGGTCCAGAACAGTCGCCTTGGAGAGTCAGAAGAGCAACCCAGTACATCTATTGTAACTTCACATCGCTGCTGGAAACCTCTCTTCTCCCTGGCCCGCGCCTCCTCATTTCTCTCTCCCTCTGTCCGCCTCGCCTGGCTCTGGAAGGGGGGTGTTTGCAGTAGCTCTGTATAGCGCTTGGAGGCACAGTGTTCTTGATGGGAACGATCAGAAACTCGCTGTCAATACTGGTGAGCTCTCGTAAGGGAAGTGGAGGCTGGTGGGGCTAGCCTGGCCTTTGGAGTTGGCGTGGCGGGCCTCGTACCTGTCAGCGCATGCGGCAGTGCAGGTGAGAACAGGGATGTGGCAGTGCAGCCTCGCTAGGTAACGGTAACTCAGAGGCGTGCCCAGAGGATCATACACACAGCTGCTGTCCCAATGAACAGGCCTTCTGTTCTTGAGTCCTGCTCCTGTTCCCGCAGTCTCCTCCACAGGACCTGGATTCAGAACTAGAGGTGTGTCCCAAGGGGGCTAAGTAACTTCTCTGGACGCCTACACCCTCTCGTGCATGCTTGCCTGCATGGTAGGAATGCTGGCGTCTCTGGGGAGAGCTCACAATGCTGATTAACTGGCAAAGTGCAGCCACAGGAGGTGTGAGTGAATGGGGGTGTCCAGAAGAAGACAGGGAGCCCAGCCATGGATGCTGGGCACAGGGAACCAAAGGCACCCCACTTTCCTGTTACAAGATAACCTCCCTGACTGGGTCTACAGTAGCCTCTTTTTCCCTGAGAGTTCCAGCCATTGCTGTTACCAGGGCCGGCTCCAGGCAACAGTGAAGGAAGCAGGTGCTTGGGGCGGCCAACGGAAAGGGGCGGCACGCCCGGCTCTTCGGCAGCAATTTGGCGGCAGGTCCCTCAGTCCCTCTCAGAGGGAAGGCCCTGCCGCCGAATGCTGGAGCCGGCCCTGGCTGTTACCAGCGCTGCCCTGCTGATGGGAACTCTCCTGAGAGCCGGTTTTGTAAACTCTTTGGAGCTGAGACTGAGTTTGTACAGCACCTAGCACAATGGGGCCTGACTTTGATTAGGAGCAGCTAGGTGCCACCATAACAAAGGCTCAATGACAGATGGCATCATGATCGCTAAACATCTGCTGCTTTTGGATCCCTGTTCATCGCTCATGCTCACCGCTGGAGTCGTGACGGTGGGTAAAGTCTAGGATGGACAAGACAACTGTATGTTCCACCCTTAATAGAGAGAGAGACACCACGCAACTGCGGTATTAGTGGAATTCACCAGCCTTTCACTGATTCTGATATGGGGTGAAGGGAGCTGGGGCTGGGTTCAGGTCAGGGTGGAGGAGGATTTTTTTTTTTTTCTTTAGGATCCCAAAGTTCTTCACAAGCACCGAGAGTGTTCAGACTCAAACCCCAAATAAGCACATAGTGCTGAGTGCCCAGTACTGTAATGCAGCCACCTCTGGGGTGGAGGGCAACCACGTAATGGCACACTGTACACAATCTCATGGGGAAAGGGAACATCTAGCCCATGTGACTCAGGCTCAGGCCTACTCTTCTGGAAAATATTGTGGCATCTTTAATGTTGGGTGTAGAGCAGACGAGACACACACGTAACCTGCGTGGTATGTATCCAGCTCTGGGTGTTAGCCTGTCCCGTAGCAGTAAGGATGTCACAATAGAGGGTGGTGCAGGTGCATGTTACAGTCCGCTCAGTGGGTGTGTTAAGCAAAATAAACAGGGGATGAATGAGACCCCTGTGAGGAACGAGGCCCCAGCATTCACAAGTGCTGGGTGCATCACCAAACGCGGATACATCCAGCCCTCTCAGTGAGTGCCGCTTAAAGGTTGCCTGTGTCATAAATCCCAGCTAGCGGCTGTGGAATGTCTGAGAAATGGAAGCGAGTCGCAGAGGTCAGGGACATGGTGTAACTTTAAAACCAGATGATTATATAAATAGGACATTCCACTGCTGATCTGCTGCGGGGAGATCAGTTTAGCTTCTCCCGGTCGCTGCGAAACCTCCAGCCATACCAGGTTCCAGAGGTGATTGCTGGCTTGCAGAGCCAAATCTTTGGCCTGATCCTGAATGGTGCTGAGAAGCCATCACGCTCATTGACTCCAGGTGCAGGGAGATCAACCCCCGGTACTTGGAGCAGGGTGTGCGATCAGCCCTTCCTATGCTGGGGGCAGAATCTTCAGGGCTCAGCACCCACAGCCGGGGCCAGGATCGTTGGCACGCTGGGTGCTGAGCACACTCTCCAATCTGGCCCTGATTGGAGGTGCTGAGCCCTTGGAACTCTGGCCCCAGAGGAGTTTGGACCACTTGCTGCTTTGGGAAAGGCCGGCTTGTGGCTGTGACTTGGCTTCCAGTTAGTCGCCTGGTCCTGTTCTGAAGGAGCGCTGCAAGGATGGGACCCCTCCAGGAAGCACGAGGATTTGGTTCACGAACAAACCCTCCGTTCTTCCTGCCAGGCACCCATAGGAGCAATTTGAGTTTCTCAGCGCTGTCCGCCTCCCAGCCTGCTTTTGATATCCCTGCCTGGGCAGCCTGCCAGAATGACGGTGTCCCTGCTTAATGAGGCCCTGTGGATTAATGTGTCTCTGGTTGACACCAAGGCCTCGCTAAATGGAAATCGCAAGGAAGGGGGTAGAGAGGGGAGTGAAGCTGAGCTATCATGTCCTGAGCTTGTAACTTGCCTTTTAAATTCAGATTAACTCCGAGATCTCTGCTCAGTAGCTCTCAGATTGTGTGTGGGGGAGGCGGGGGAGAGCATAACAGGCAGGCAATGTTTGCCTGAAACCCTTTTCCAGGAAGGTGGGGTGTGAAGTGGCTTCTGCTGACTCACCAGGGCAGGTGGTTTATTACCTCGCCTGGATAATAAGGGAGTGAGGATCTAGGGTATGAGCTGAGCGGTCCTAAGGGAGGAACCCTAGGAGCAGTCAGAGGCAGGAGGTTTGAGCTGAACACACAGAGATAAAGTTTGTGAAGCCAATCCCCAGCAAGGGAGCGAGTTTGGACTCTGCATATTGCATCCTGTAGTTGCAGAGCAGGTGAGAAAAAGGTATTTGCCCCTAAGTGGAAAGCAATGATGCAAGACGTGCTGAACGTGCCATGTAAAAGTAGATGGGTAGGGGGACTGCAATCTGAGAGCAGGACTTCTCTAGACTCTGACCTGGTTTCCTTTAGCGACGGGCTAAAGCCATGGCTACTGTGCTCTGTCCACCCAGAACGCTGCACATAATGTTCGTAAAACAGAACAGATTGCAGCTGGCTTCATCTCTAATACAGAGGTGCAGCCTATGGATACTACAGGTTCCAGCCTGCAATGATCAGTCTTGATTCAACAGGCATTTCACTCCAGTCAGCGTTGGAACGCCGCACGCGGAGCCCTATAACGTTCGTGGGCCATTGCTTGGTATTAAAGATGACGTCGCTCTTGTAGTCTCGTGGTCTTTCAGTTCCTGATTGGGGACGTGCTGTAATTGTCTCCCTTTATCCCACAAGCCCCTAAAAATCAACTGCCGTACAGAGAGCTGGACTTGTGGGGTCCCTGCGGAGCCCCAGCGCACAGCGTTAGTCATCGCTGCTGTTGGCTGGTTGCCTGGACTGCCTGGCTCCGTATGTCTGAGGACTTGGGACTAGTGATGGCAACTTGTGGGCAAGCGGGTAGAGAGGAAGTCGCCAACCTGAGAGCTGGACAAGCTCAGGTGTTGGCAACATGAGACGCTACGAAACCCTGCGCCCCGCTGCAGATCTGAGGAAGGCCGCTCAGGCCTCGCTAGTCATCCGGGAGTCACTCCCTTGTATCTAGAGCTTAGAGACGCTTTACTAATATGGGCAAGCCAGCCATGCCCTGCTCGTAGGATAATGGGTGATGGGACACTGAGCAGAAGCAACGTGTGCCCAGATGCTGTGCGCATGTGAGCGATCATGTGCTGTGGGTGTCAGACCAACTGTGCTCACTAACAAACGAATAAATACGGCGTCTCTTGCTGTCCCTTTTCAGCCTCCTTGCTTGCGATCGGTCTCTAAAGGCGATATCACCTGGCTGCTCTTATCCCCGTTCCCCGGGGAAATTCCCTTGCTGAATCTCTGACCTCCCTGGACACGCCAATGTATTTTTTAACTTCACAACCTGGCTTCCTCTTCTGGCTCATACCGGGATGGGGAGAAACTCATTAACGGCGGTTGGATTTTAGGATTATCGCTTGTAGGAGTTGAGAGAAGAGGAAGATCTTGATCTCGGCGTACACCTGCGGGGTCTACTCCCCCTGCAATACACTGAAAACAGAGACCTAGGAAGGCAGTTGCCAGATAGCCCAAGGGAAGTTGATGTCCCGGTTGCCTCTAGAAATTGCCTGACTGGCCGGTGTTCTGCACAGTCGAAGCGGGAAACGTCCTGACTCGGGGTCAGAGGGCCCAACCGGCAGTTTGGCCAGTAAGGCTGGTGGGGCCGATGAGCTGTAAGCGCTCACCAGAGGCCATGGCGTGTTGTCATGCGATGCCTGTTTCCAGCACTCGGCAGAGTGGTGCAAACTGGAAGCACAGACGCACACTGGGCGTGTCTAGATCCCGGGCCCTTCCGGCACTTCCTGCTTAGGCTGAGATTCAGCAAGGTCTCTGGTCTGCCCACACGTTCTCTCAGTGAGAACGTAGTGGTTAGAGCCCAGGTTGGAAGTCAGGAGCTGCGTGTTCCGTGTCTAACTCGGTGACTTTGGGCAAGTCTCTTAAGCAGGCTCTCTCTGCCTCAGTGCCCCCATCTTCAAACCTGGCTAACACTGAAAGTGCTGCCTGGCTGCGCGTTCGTGAAGCGCTTGGAGATCCTCAATATTTTGGGGGAATTTTTAAATAATTAAAATACCGAATTCTTTGTTCTTCCTGACAAAGCAGAGACATGAGTATCCCTATAAAGCCAGTGGAGGGACCTGGATTTGACGATACCAGGGAATGGGTGTGTTTGGACCTCCCCCACCCTAAATCCTTAAATATGATCTGCACCCATCATTCAACCACACCCTCCACCAACCTGCTTACATGGCTGGTGTCACCTCCGCCTCTTTCCCTCCCCTGGTCCTGGTGTGGGTAACGCTGTCCCATATGACAGTGCCATTAACTACCTCCTGCAAGATAATGTGTTCATTCTGGCAGGGGGCGAGGGGGTAGAGGGATGTCAGGCCCCAGGAGTCTCCTGGATCACCTGTTAACTGTGTTAAATGAGCCACCACAAAAATATTTAAAGGGTTCTGTTATTGGGGGGTGCAGCACCTCTTGAGTAATTATGGTAACTGGCAGCTGCAGGAAGACGGATCAATTATCCTTCAGCTGTTTGCAGCAGCCCATTGTTTGGTTGGTTGGTTTATTTTATAAAATAAGCTTGGTGTTCCAGCCGATCCCCTGCTCTCCCGAATGTAAACTATTGAAGCACATAATTGCACTGCTGTCTCTCTGCCCAGGGACAAACGCCCGCCCGGCCGGACAGACGCTCCATGGAATAACTTGCACTTATCTAGGACCTTTGATCCCTCAGGATCCCAAAGCACTCAAACCATAGACATGCTTGGCTGGGTCAGTTGGGGCAGGGGGAAAGTGGCGGCAAACTGGCGCTTGGCATGGGCCAGGGGATTGTTGGCCAAGGACCCCAGGGCAAACTTCTGCTGTTACAGATGATGCTGTGAGAGCGTGAATGCACATGCTCAGCAGGCAGGGATTCTGGTTGTAAGATGTCCTCTGAAGGACGTCTGCACCGTGTGAACTGCACTGATTCTCCTTTAGAAAGGAGGAGAGAGTAGAACGTGGGGTCCCAGGAAATCTGGGCATTCCAACCTCCTGTTGCTGGCCTCACTCCAGGCTACCAGGAGAGTGGGCTTGCCCTGATGTGGGGTGGCTACTGTGGCTCACGACAGGTTTAGGGAGACTGGAGTAGCTATTACGGAGTAATCTGCTCCACACTAGCTATTCTGGTCCAGTGACCCTGTGTAGACAAGCCCTTGGTCATCTTCTATCACAGGCCACACCTCTGGCTTTTCATGACTTGGTGGCATTTTTTGGTCAAAGACTTGCAGGAATCAATAGCAGGTCACCACAGGAGGTGGCAGATCTGCTTTTCTGCTCCAAAATGAGGTGCGGTCTCATGCTTGGGCATAGTGGACCGGGATTTGTGTCCCTGTGGCCAGCAGCCACTGGAGTCTATGGACACTGACTGGCTGTAACAGTGACTCATGTCCTGTGGCGGGGTCAGTATGTGCTGATTGCAGGGGCTGATGTTAGTGGTCTCCTCGTATAATCCCAAGAGGACCAGTGATGTTAAATGGGCTGGGGCTGCCTTGATTTCCATTGCTTGGAGTCTGACATGCTGGTCCTGTAGGTGGCTAGCACTGAAACCCCAGCTCCTTTCTCCAGGGGATCTGGTACATCAACTTCAGCACCAAAGGGTTTGTCTGAACATTGTATCCAGCTGGGTCTGGCCTCAGCCTGCACAGGGCATCTGCTGTAAATAAGCACTTGGTTTTTAAAGAGCCACCACCCATGTGCATCGCATTCATGCCACACCCCGTGAGTGCAAGGCTGACCTCAGAGGGGCTCTGCAGCTCTGGCTATCGGGCGGTGCTCTGAGCACAGACTGCGACAAGCCATCCTGCTAGAGAAACTTACTCACTCCTGACTACGGAGGCTCCACCTAAAATCTTCTCATCCCATTACCTGCATGGGGGTGTGAGGGATCTTGTTCAGAGGGTGTATGCAGTGGGGTGTTCTCGCTGAATGTCCTATTGCATAGTCTGTGTACCAGGCCTTGGGTTTCCATGCGCTTCTCTCCCCACTTGGGCTTTTAATCCTATGGAGATCTGTGGTTGGCGGCCCATACCCCGGTTGGGGTGACGGGCATGAATGAATGAATGATGATGACTGTCGAAAACCCCACTTGTTTGCCTAATGATTAGCTTACCATTAATCGACCCACCTCCTTGAATTCGTCACCTCCTTAACTGTATTTTCTACTTGCACTTTTCTTCCAAGTACCTTGGAAAAGTAGAACTGCATGATGCTTTTTTTTTAAATAGAATTAGTCAGTCTATTTACTGTTGCTATAAAACCCTGGATAATGACCCTAGAGGGAAGGTTGATTACGGGAAACAGGACTCCTGGGTTCTTTTTATGGCTCTGCCTTGGTCTAGCTGTGTGACCACAGGCAAGTCTCTTTAAGGGACACTGTCAAGTTAACAATTACACTTTTATCTGACATTTTATACCTCGTATTGGTACAGGCAACACCCAGATTACTAGAACTGAAAGAGCGGAGGAAAACTTCTGTCTGTCTTGGTGGATGCTGATCTGGTTTTGCCCTATATATTTTGCCACTCAGTTTACCTTGTTGTTTGTTCCCACTGACATGTGACACACCTACAAGAAAGTTGTTTAAAAAAAACAACTTAGTGAATATATTAAAAGGCTGGGGAGAGAAAAAGAGTGTGAGCAACAGTAGCATCCAAGTTGGTGTTACTTTTTAACTTGTTCTGCCTCTGAATGGTGGTCCAGTGGCTAGAGCGCTAGCTTGGGATTCTGAAGATCCTGGTTCAATTCCCTGCTCTGCCACAGACTTTGGACAAACCATTGAGGTTATGTCTACACTGCAGTGTAAGTCCAGGGTTTGAACTGAGGCTCAAGTGTAACACATTGCTTTAACTCAGAGTCCCAGGACTGCATGGAGGTCCAAGCTGGGACCCAGGATTCAAACCCTATTGCTTTGCAGTGTAAATACAGCCCCTCGGACTCAGGGTCTGGGAGTCTGCCAAAAGTATCCCATGGACCAACTTTTTGTCCTCTGGACAGTCAAGTTTTCCCATGTTGCACCACGAACAAAGGGCTAAGGCTGCCACGTTTTTTGGAGGACGCTAGGAAGTCTGGGGTAAGGGTGATTGGACTTGGGCCTGCATAATACAGTGTAGATGCTAGAGCCCCAGGTTGGGTCTCAGGGTTCAACACTTCCTAACGTGGGGTTACAAATGAGCATAGATGCTCAAGCCCTGGGTTAACAAACCCATGATCTGCTAACTTGAGTTCTAACCCTGGGCTTACCGTGCAGTGTAGACATCCCTTTACGGTGATCCCTTACTGTAGGGTTAACTCGGGTGATCAGCAACTGAGTTAGCCTAGTTTAGGTGTGAGCAACCCCCCTGCAAAGCCATATCAGTTACTGCATCCTCACTGGTGCCATGCTTCCCCATGTGTCGCTAGGACTGCTGGAGGTATATCCCATGGTGCTTTGTGCTGCAGTCAGCTGGGCTGCTGTATGATTCGTTCCCAGTGAATTGTGGGAGGACTTGTCTGTCCTTCTGGACACAAGGGGGGGCATTGCGGGAAGGCATTGGTGGATTATCAGCATTCAAATGGCTTAGCCTGAGTCCTCGCTGCAAAGTGGGTGCGTCACTGCCAGCCAGAGTGAAAGTGGAACCTGAGCTCTAACCCGCACCCCCAGCCAGGCCAGCTAGCCTGCTTAAAAGCACCCCTAAACTCAGCTGAGAGGGTTTTGTGTGTGGCAGGAGCCTGAGTTAACTCTGCAGTGAAAACGGATCCTTAGTCTTTGTGCCTCAGCTTCCCATCTGAAATATTACTTGGGGGAGGCAGAGTCTGTGGATTTAGATCACTTATGCCTGTCTAATATCTCCTAAATACTGATCCTTTTTGCTGACTTTCATTGCTGAGAACTTGGCTACAAGACTGAGAGAGAGACACTCTCCGCAAGAAGTGCTTTTTGCTCTTGTTTATATTCCATGGGTCATAAAAATTCCCTTGAGACGTGAATTCTCTCGGATCATTGGGCAAGTCTGTGTTTGAGTTCACATAACAAGTTCTAACACACAGGAGCTTTCAGGGCAAAAAGCTGAGAAAGTTGAAGGCCGCCTAGTCCAATGGATGGGTCTTTGTCCAGACTGGGACAAGGATGACCTGACTCCTATTCCCACCACTGACCTGCTGTGTGACCGTAGGCCACTAATCTGTTCACCTCCAATGCTATGCCTTACGCAGTTAGATTATAAATCCTTCTGGGTAGGGTGTGACTGTTTCGGGGTACCCAGGATTGTGAGTCCCTTTGCTACCCCCTGCCTCCAGCAAAAGGGTGTCTTGCTTGTGCTTTGCTGGGTGTCAGCTCCGTGATACCACTAGCCTATTAGTCGTGCAAGCACACTCATCTGGGCTCTGTCAGCCCTCACTTTGCTTTGCAGCTTGGCAATAGGTGCGCCCCAGTCCCCGAGACACTTTGAAGCGTTCCCCTGTGGTGTTCAGCCGCTTATCCACCCAACGCTCCCACAAATGCCAGGTCTGCGGTCCCCAAAAGATCACTGTACGCACTAGCTTGTGTGAGTCAACTCAGGATCCAGCACCTTGGTTAATATCACAGCACTGAGATATATTGATAGTGAAAGCCATAGGTTTATTATCAAAGACTAAAGAGTCGGGAGATAATGAGTTGGAAACAAAGGGTTACCTATAAAACGAAACCATAACGTGCTTTCTAGAGATTAAACGTAACTCTTGTCTAAAGAAGCTTATCTCACCCTACGCTTGCTGCAGCATCTTCAACCAAGCTGGCTGAGATCCTGTTTTCATGAATGAAAATGCACTTCCCATTTACATCCTAGATGTAGTATGAGGGGTGTTATCTTTGCCATCTATTTATATCCCCAAAGCTCATTGTCCTGTGCTCAGAGACAGGAAAACAACCCGGGACTTGTTTTGCCTCTGTGCTGCTTCCTTGTTGACTTCAATAACGTCCTATATAAATGGGTATCCACTGTCCTAGTTTACAATGTTTAATTTACATCTGACAGAGACAAGTGAATAAACCTCTCATGTGGAAGAGAGAACCAGTTTCTCCACTTCTGCTGTGATAAGAATCTAAGAACGTCTTTTCAGTATATATACACATAACTCCTTATATAGTATCTCTAGATACATTTTACAGTGTGACCCTGGCTTTCCTTGAAAACCTCACATGAACATTCTTTGGTGAGCCAGAATGTATGGACCCGAATCGGTATATTCTTGTAATGTCCTTGCCAGTTGGCATTAAGGGAGTTGTGGGTCACACAGGGAGAGTTTCTTGCTACGTGCAGTGCCTTGCACCATAATATGTGATCTGTATTGGGGTCTAGGCGCTACTGTGATACAGATCAATAAGTTGAATGATGCGCTTTTCTGGAGCGGGAGGGGGATTGTAACGAGCATGAGGATTCTGAAGGCAAGTGTGTGATGTATGAGGTGTTCGTTAGCACCCACTGGACTCTTCCAGCTCTAGGCTTTGGAGTATTTCTCCAGACAGAGAATCAAGAGACCTGGGATCTATCCTAGCTCTGCCATTGACCTGCTGTGTAACCTTGGGCAAGTCGCTTTGCCTCTCTGCTGCCACTTCCCTGTCTCTAAAAAATGAGGATCACGCTTACCTAGCTCTTGAGCTGTAGGTAGAAAACGCCATGCAGTATAAGAGCTAAGCATTTTTTGGCATAAGGGCCAGAGGCCAGATCCCCAGCTGGCGTATGTGGTTTGGCTCCCCTGAATTTGGTTTCTTCAATGTACCATCAATTCTCTTCCTCCTCCGCTCACTGTGCTGTGTCTCCCCCTCTGTGCAGGTGCCTCTGGAGGACCGCGTCATCATCTCGGGGAACCTCTTCCAGTACGTGGAGGAAAACAAGAAGTGGCGAAACCGCTTCAGCGTCGTGCCACACAACTACGGCCTAGTGCTATACGAGAACAAACTGGTGAGGCCCTCACTGCTTCTCCACCCTTCTCCCCTTCCCTCTCTGCTTTGTGGTGGGTGTTTTTGTCCAGGAGGCCTGTTCAGCGCAGGTAGCGCCTGCCAGGGAATGTACCCCTTAAAGGAGCTCTCCTCCTGCCGAGGAGCCTTCAGCAACAGCTGTTCAAACAGCTCTTGCACATGAATGACGCTTAGCCAGTACGCTCAGTGCACTTAGTGCTTCAGAGCAAGGCCTCCAGGAGCACGTCCGCCGTCTCCAGTTGAGAAATGGACTTAAGTAACCAGGCTGGAGTCACAGAGCTGGGGAACTAAAGGGAAGCTTTGAACAACTTCTTGGCTTCCTAATGGCATTTTGGGTTGTATAAGTAGGGGCATTTCCAGCAGATCGAGGGATGTGATCATTCCCCTCTATTCAGCACTGGTGAGGCCTCATTTGGAGTACTGTGTCCAGTTTTGGGCCCCACACTACAAGAAGGATGTGGATAAATTGGAGAGAGTCCAGTGGAGGGCAACAAAAATGATTAGGGGGCTGGAGCACATGACTTATGAGGAGAGGCTGAGGGAACTGGGATTGTTTAGCCTGCAGAAGAGAAGAGTGAGGGGGGATTTGATAGCTGCTTTCAACTACCTGAAAGGGGGTTCCAAAGAGGATGGATCTAGACTGTTCTCAGTGGTAGAAGATGACAGAACAAGGAGTAATGGTCTCAAGTTGCAGAGGGGGAGGTTTAGGTTGGACATTAGGAAAAACTTTTTCACTAGGAGGGTGGTGAAGCACTGGAATGGGTTACCTAGGAAGGTGGTGGAATCTCCTTCCTTAGAGGTTTTTAAGGTCAGGCTTGACAAAGCCCTGGCTGGGATGATTTAGTTGGGTTTGGTCCTGCTTTGAGCAGGGGGTTGGACTAGAAGACCTCCTGAGGTCCCTTCCAACCCTGAGATTCTATGATTCTATGATTCCTTTGGCTGCTGCACCAGTTGAAGAGCAGTCCTGAGCGCTGGGACACTCCCTCGCCAGTGGGGACGGCTGAGCTTGAGATGTCGTGTTCCCCTGATGCAGTAGAATTCCCTGGAGCCCACTGATGTCCAGCATGGGACATCCCCTGCAGGGAGCAGTCTCTCTGATTGCACTTCTGTGGGAGACGTATCAAAAGACAACCACTTCCTTTCCCCCATCACAATCCACCAGCAAGGCTGCAGGCATCTGCTGACCTGGTTACCTTTCACACATCCACAGTAGGTTCCCACGCACACACACCCACGTCACAAGAATCAGACGCTAGAAGATCTGTATGGACAAGCCTTCGCCTATTAACCCCTGCCAAAAATGAGGGCGAGGAGCAGGGCACAGGTCTTGCCTTACAGGGTTTCAGAGACATGAGCTTGATATGGATCCTGGATTGAGCAGCTTTGGGAACTGCTCCCACAGAGTGACTCTCCTTCCTCTCTAGGCCTATGACAGAGGGATTCAGCCTCGAATAGTCCTCAACAGCGCCGGCTACAAAATCCTCACCTCGCTGGACCAGTATCTTGAGCTTGTCAATAGCAGTTTACCAGGTATGTCCACCCTGTTGATGACCCCATCTCCCAGGTGCTCTGCATGTTCGGGTGTAAAGGGGGAGGGTGGGATAACGGAGGACTAGAACAGGTGATGTACGTTGGCCTCTCTATTATTCCAGGCTGGCTTACGTCTGTGTTTCCCTTCTCCTGCTATCCCAGAATGCTTTTCAACATCTCTAGGACAGGAGCTGGAGGCGGACATGGATACATGTGATTTCGGTCCCTTTTTGTCCCTTTCGAGCTCCTGGCTTCAGTGTTCTTCATGGGGAGGAATAGAGGAGCCGGAGAGGTGGCTCCAAAGGAAGTGGGGGGGCGGGGGAGAGACACAGTATAGGTAAGGAGGAGAGAGAAAACATCTGGTGTCCCTTGCTGTACCATGCAGACGTGAACACTCCTTTGCATGGCATAGGCTCCCTCCCACACACATGCCTTCTCGCCCTCCCTGGCTCCGCTCCTTGAGAATGCAGTTGAGATTGTTTCCCCCAGGGCCCCTGTGGTGCTGTCTCTGCTCCTTTCCGGGAAGGGAGCCTGTCACTTCTAGCCTCTGCTCTCCAGAGCCGGTCACTTGATTTCTCTGAAACCGTTTCCCTTAGCAAATGAGAAACCTCTCTGGCCGAGTCTCCTCCTCCCACCCTCTTGTTTGGAGAGCGGTGAGAGGCCTGGGGAGGAGGGGAGGGCTGGTTTTCAAGGGCTCAGTGCCAGGGTTTCAAAAGCACTTAGGTGCAGATTGGGAGCTGAGCAATGCTGAATATCTGATCACTGTGAGCTCATCCCCTACGATCTCGAAACGAGCTGGCTTTGGTTGGCTCAGATGAGCCACCCTGGTAGCCACCCCTTGCAGCATCGCTGGGCAGTCCTGGTTCTGGTTATGTGCATGGATTCCCGCCCCCCCAGATTTTTAAAACCAGGTTAATCTTTGGTGATTTCTAAAACTGCATGGAATGACCTAGTTTTTAAGGAGCAGGCTTGTGGGGTTGGGAATTGGTAGAAACCCTCCCCGTGCCTTGGCGAGAACACGTTCCCTTCCCACTCCAGGGGCTCTTTCCCAAGGGGTGTAATGGCAGAACACCTCTCTTCAGAGCAGAGCGGCTGCTGCAGGGTGCAGACTGAGCTGTGTCTTGCGGAAAAATGCCTCAGCACAGCGGTGTGTAAATAAACCGAGCCTGATTCAGGTGTCCTTCCGCCAGTGCGTAAAATAGCTCCGGGGGTGGGGCAGGGTGAGAAGATTCCAGCAGGAGCAGGGGTGGCTGAAAAGGCGTCTGGCTGAAGGAAGTTGGCCAGGAATAGCCCGTTCCCAATGGGATAACAGAGCCTCCTTCTGAGTCGTATGAGCCAGGACAGCAGGGGAGCCCGCCTGAGTGGGCAGTGGTTGGTACAGAGGGCAGGACAGATGCAGCCATCTGGAGGGTTCCATTGTATAAGGCATAAAACTCCTTGAGCAGCCTGCCAAATTGCAAGGCTCTGCAGTTTCTCCTCACCTCAGAGCGCAATGCGCTATGGCCGGGTTCTGCTTCTCTCCTAAAGGCATATCAGGGTTTGGTTGGGGGCACTGGATTCGGGCCAGTGGTCAATCCCATGCGGATAGAACCTGTGTCCCTAAAACATATGGAGGAGCTGGTGGTTATGGGGCCAGGACCCTGGGCTATATTGCCCTTGCTGTGAAAAGTGTTCGTGGGTTGCATCTAAATGCTGTGTTAGAGACAGTGCAGACTTGTTCTCAGCCCACAGGCTGAGACCCTCCCGTCCTCTTCGCTGTCAGGCAAGCGCTACCCCCACGGGTTTGACCTTGTTGAAGGGACTCTTAAACGCCCCAGCAGGAAATCTGCTTCTAGTTGGTTGGTTTTCTTTCTGCCAGATGTAGGTGCTTCCCCTACTGCTTCCTTCTCCTCCGGGACTCTCGTCCTTAAAATCTGGTGATCCCAGGTGGGAACGCAGCATGCCCATCACCCGTCCCTCCTCGGTAGCTAAAACAAGTCTTCATGTGATCTGTCATCCAGTGGCACATGCCAAGGGCCCTTCAGCTGCTCCTTCAAGCTCCCTGCGGCTGTTCCTTTTGGCCACTCCACTCGTGGTTTGCAGTGGAGCTGCCCCCTCGGTTTTGGCCTGTCACTCCCTTCTGCTTTTCCAGTGGGCAACCACATTGCTGTGATGCTCCCTGAGAACTGGCAGGGTAGTCTGGGTCACCACCTCGACTTCAGGCGAAAGGGAGGTGGGGGATGGTTTGGGATCTCTCCAGAGCTAGTTCTGGAGCACATGGAGACTGGGGCAAGTACATATCTTAGAATCAGAGAATATCAGGGTTGGAAGAGACCTCAGGAGGTCATCTAGTCCAACCCCCTGCTCAAAGCAGGACCAACACCAACTAAATGATCCCAGCCAGGGCTTTGTCAAGCCTGACCTTAAAAACCTCTAAAGAAGGAGATTCCACCTCCCTACGGAACCCATTCCAGTGCTTCACCACCCTCCTAGTGAAATAGTGTTTCGTAAAATCCAACCTGGACCTCCCCCACTGCAACTTGAGACCATTGCTCCTTGTTCTGTCATCTGCCACCACAGGTAATTGAAGGCTGCTGTCAAATACCCCCCTCATTCAATCTTAGTTTGGGGCAGCCGGTTTAGGAATGCCACTGACTCTGGTTCATCAAAGCTCCGGTGGAGCTGTTTTGCAGGCAGATCTAGATGGAGGCCTCGTTGCCATGCCCTTGGCTGGGTGTGAGTCCCGTGCCAGTCCCAGGAACGCGAACATCCCCATTGACGGCTGGTGCCAGCCCCCTGGGCTGGGGCTTCTCCTGCCAGCTGATGCGACACAAAGACCCAGAGTAGGGATGCAACCAAATGATGAAAGTGGAGGCTGGAAGTAACGAGATGAGAGGAAATATTCCCCCTTAGATTAAAATGCAGCATGATATGGGCAGGGCTTTGTGAGACTGAGAGAGAATCTGGTCTAGTAGCACCCACTTAGAGCTAACTGGCCTCTTGCCGGCAGTCTCCGCAGCAGCTGAATGGCCCCTGGAGAGTGGTCTCCCCTTAGGTCCCATATGACGGGTCTGGGTTGAGCCCCCGTAGCAGGGCAGTGCAGGAAGCCACTCTGTGGTCAGGCTGTTGAGGCCATCCATCTCCGTGGCACTCAATCTGACACCTTTCACCCATGCCTTGCCTTTGGATCCAGAATGTGGGCCTCCTGCCCGGCCAGTTCCAACCAGTGTTCCCTCGAGTCACGGGCCTGTGCTGGAATCTCTTTCTTCTTTCACCAGGGACAGCCCCCAAATCCGGCAATGCCCCGATCCTCAAGTGCCCCACCCAGTTTCCTCTCATCCTTTGGCACCCGTACTCCCGTCACTACTACTTCTGCGTGATGACCGGGAAGGAGCAGGACAAATGGCGAGCGGTGTTCCAGGACTGCGTGCGTCACTGCAACAATGGTAAGTGCGGGGCTTGCGGCCTCCTACCGAGAGATTGGACCTTGTGCATCTTGGTCTCCTCCTTCCCCGTCCCCTGCCCCCGGGAAGCTGTGAATGTTGTGGTGTTACTAGCAATACGTGCAAGATCAGAACTGTTCCCTCCCCAAGGGCCGTCTGGCCCCAAGAAGCGATCCTCTTAGGAAATGCCATGGGGGGGGGCGGTTCCAAGCTTCTTTGTGTCTCTGCTGTTTCCGTGTCAAACAGGCTCTGCTTAAAAGTAAAGCACTTTGTGTTTGCTAAAGGGCCGTCCTGCGCGTGTATCCTTGTGTGTGCATTCAGCGCGCAGTGCATGAGGTTCTGGGCCATGACCGGCCCTCCTGGGGGATATTGCAATATCTAAATCAGTAACCCTGAGAGCTGAGTCAAGCCGGGGGCTGGCTTCCTCGTGCTAATAAAGACCATTCCGGCCATGTCTGTGTTCAATCTGTTGGGGCATGTTAGCAGCCCCTGTGGTGTAAGAATTTGAACTTACTGGGTCATTCCATATGGCTGCCCAACACTGCAGTACCTGAGCATCCTCCGTGTAAAATCGAGAGCCGTAACCAAGTCCCTAGTGAGCTCTATGGAGTCTCGGGTTCCTCGCCTCTGGGGTAAAACTTTGCTTGAGGGAGGGTGGTGGGTTGGTTTTGGTTGTTGGACAGGAGGGGGTTGATCCCTGAGTCCAGATGAAATCGATCACTCTCCCCCGTAGCTGCATTGGGTCTGCAGTGCTAACAGAAGATGAAAATGGGTGTGGGGGAGAGATCGGGTAAGTCGGCAGGTCTGGCACAAGTTAAACCTGGTATCTTCATGCGAATGTCCCCAATGATCTTGAGAAAACACCTTCATAAGCAAAACTGTTTCTAAAGGGAATGAGCTCCTTCCAAAACTGTCCCTTAGGCATCAGAGGCTGGCCGGCATGTTCCTGGATTCTTCCAGTTGCCCTGTGATAGCAGCTTGCATGTGCTGCTGCTTTGGATGAAATGGCTGTTTTCCCACTAGAGACAGAGTTGGAGGGGGTGGCTCTCCTGGATCAGGATTTAGTAGGATCTTTGAAAGCCTCATTAATGGAAATACACTTTACGTGAGAGCCTGGTCTAAACAGTGACACTGATAGGGGCCCCTTCTTACTCATCTGATCTGTCACTGGCTATTAAAAACCATCTCTGCTGACTCGATTGGCTACAATAAGGTGGATGGGATGTTACTACTTTCATTCCTGTCCGCTCTGCAGAGTTAACGCTGCTTTGGGAGAGCAAGCTGGATTCATGCAGAGCCTGAATGGCTTCAGATGGCAGAATCTCATGTGCTTTTCATGCCAGAAAGGACCCAGCTTGGCTCTTGGATCCCAGTTTGCAGGGGTGGCACTTGAGACACCCACCTTTTCACTCAGCACTTTGATCTGAAGTTGGACACAGTGAAAGGTCCAAAATCTGAGTGGCAACCAGTGAGATCCAGAGGGTGGGGATGAAAGGCCAGGGCACAAATGGGGCAGCTACCCTGTTGTTGCCAGAGCCCCACAATCACTAGGACCTTGGCGGCCTTTTCAGGGTGTACTGAGCACAGCTTAAGGCATCTGCAAACTAGACCAGCTGCCCTAGGGGATGCCAGGACTAGGTCCCGGAGCATCCCGTGCTCAGACAGGAGCCGAACCACATGGAATTCTGCACTTCATTGTCCAGACCAGCCATCTTTCCCTTGGCAGGTGACCTCAGGAGCTGTGGACGGGGTGAGAGTCAGAGGAGAAAGCAGGACTAGTTGGCCTGCCATTGTCTGGACTCCAGACTGAGAGGATGTTTTCAAAAACAAAACAAACCCCTGTGCGGTCCAGATAGTGAATGGCACTGTTAAGGGCGGGGAATAGCTCAGTGGTTTGAGCACTGTCCACGCAGTGTGCAGTGGCAGTCAAAAAAGCAAACAGGATGTTAGGAATCATTAAAAAGGGGATAGAGAATAAGACTGAGAATATATTATTGCCCTTATATAAATCCCTGGTACGCCCACATCTTGAATACTGTGTACAGATGTGGTCTCCTCACCTCAAAAAAGATATTCTAGCACTAGAAAAGGTTCAGAAAAGGGCAACTAAAATGATTAGGGGTTTGGAGAGGGTCCCATACGAGGAAAGATTAAAGAGGCTAGGTCTCTTCAGCTTGGAAAAGAGAAGACTAAGGGGGGATATGATAGAGGTCTATAAAATCATGAGTGATGTTGAGAAAGTGGATAAGGAAAAGTTATTTACTTATTCCCATAATACAAGAACTAGGGGTCACCAAATGAAATTAATAGGCAGCAGGTTTAAAACAAATAAAAGGAAGTTCTTCTTCACTCAGCGCACAGTCAACTTGTGGAACTCCTTGCCTGAGGAGGTTGTGAAGGCTAGGACTATAACAGTGTTTAAAAGAGAACTGGATAAATTCATGGTGGTGAAGTCCATAAATGGCTATTAGCCAGGATGGGTAAAGAATGGTGTCTCTAGCCTCTGTTCATCAGAGGATGGAGATGGATGGCAGGAGAGAGATCACTTGATCATTGCCTGTTAGGTTCACTCCCTCTGGGGCACCTGGCATTGGCCACTGTCGGTAGACAGATACTGGGCTAGATGGACCTTTGGTCTGACCCAGTACGGCCGTTCTTATGTTCACTGGCCTGCTAAACCCAGCGTTGAGTTCAATCTTGAGGGGGCCACTTAGGGATCTGGGGCAAAAATCAGTACTTGGTCCTGCTAGTGAAGGCAGGGGGCTGGACTCGATGACTTTTCAGGGTCCCTTCCAGTTCTGTGAGATAGATATATCTCCATATATGTAAGCATCAGGGTGAGGAATCTGGTGGGTGACTCGAGGGAGCGATTCCTTCCTTCCTTCCTTTCTCCCCAGAACCTGACCAGCTGGTAAGGGCCTAGGACCTCTTCAGGGAGAGTTTGGGGGCCCATAGGTACCTCTGCCGTTCGGCACCGACTTTGGAGTGAGGCCTGTGATATATGGAGTTCAGATCCCAGAAGGGTTAAAGTGCAGGAGGAGAGAGACTGACTTGCACCGGGTGGGGCTGGGCGGGGAGGAGGTTGACTGAAGTCCTTGGCTTACAGTCCAGGAGAGAAATGGCTTGGAGGTGCCACCGGCTCTGTGCTCTTTCCTGGAACCCCCCTTGAGCCTGTGCTGAGGGCCCATCACCTGGGAACTGAGAAAGGGGAGCCAGAGCTCGCTGCGAGGGAGTTTGAAACACTTTGTTGGCTATTAAACACTTGGTTACAATGTGTGAACCAGCCAGGCAAGTGCTTGTTAAAGGCAAGCTGCTCGTCCAGATTTAATTATTATTTTTCTCCCCCAAAGGGGTAATTAAAGTGATCAAAGCTCAGTCTTAAAGAGCCACTTTCCTGTCATTTACCCCTCCCCACCCCACCTCCCTGCTGTCTCCATGCTCTGACAGGGTGTCGTGGCACTTGGTCTCAGGAGAGGGGGAGTGGGAGCTGGGTGGGCTGGTGGTTGCTGGGAGGACTGGAAAGGCCAGCAGAAAATCAGTGTTACTGCGTAATTGAATTAGCTGCTGTCAGGAGCAGCTCATGCGCCTTTCACGAGCCTTGAAGCGTTTTACAGCCCTGCAATTTATGCATAAACGGGGATTAACGTCATCTCACCCCCGCAGCGTGGGTGTTACATCGATACCAGCAGGGGCTGCAGGCCAGTGAGCAGAGAGCACCGTGTTTCCGCCAGTTAATGTGAGGAGGCCAGCCAGGGAGGCAGAACATAACCCTGCTTTGCGATAGATCAGTGATGCTTGAACTTTTCAGGGTTATGGCCCCCTGGAGCCAGGGCTAGGAGCGGGGCCGCGGTTCCCAGGGGCAGGAGCAGGGCCGTGGAGAGGGATAAAGGGGCTGCAGCTGGGGGCGGGTGTGGGATTGGGACCATATGCAGAGCTGGGAGCGGGGCTGGAGCAGAGCTGGGAGGGGCTCCCTTCCTGCCACTGGTGAGGACTCGCCGCACCCCCTCCAAATGTTCCTTTGCTCCCCACAGTCTGGGCATCTCTGCTATAGACCGTTCAGCCAGAACCAGTGCCCCCTACTTGTAAACCTTGCTCGATCCTTAATGACCCCTGGTGGTCAGGGCCTCTGTTTCTTGCCTCACAAGTAGCTACCTCCAGCAGCACTGAGCCCTTTAGCCTCATGGTAGCATATAAAACTCTCTACAGAGCCGCCCGCCAGCCAGCCAGGTGCCGTCCCGGTTTTACTCCATGAAGGTTTTTATACCGTGCCCATCACCGTAGTATCTGAGCACCTACCAGCAGTGCAGCAAGTTATGTGACTACGCATCTGTCACGTGTTCGTTCTCTTGTCTTCTCCACGAAGGGAGAAGCGTGTGTAGTGGAGGTGTCTTGTTTTGGTAGAGGGTCTATTGGTGTTAAACACGGTGCAATGGGTGTATTTATATGGAGAATGCCAGGACAGAGAAATGCGCCTGGTGATGGTCCCTGACCCAAAGAGCTTCCAGTCTAAACTGCAGAAGTGTTCCCATTGTTTCAAACAGTTGCCCATCCCCACCTGAGGTCTGGCTGCCAGAGGGCTGCAAGTAACATCCCTGTACTTGGAGCGAGATTCGCACCCACCTCCAGGAGTCCTGAAATTCCCTATCACTAGGAGAACTGTAACTAGGCACTAAATAGCATTAATTTGATTTTAGCTGTTTTCAGCAGCAGAGGACTCCTCTCAGCGGAGCTCCTGGGCAGGCTGGGGAGTTGCACACAGGATTCAGACACTTGTTCCTCTTCCAGAAGATGGTGGGCCGGGAGGAGCAGTACGGCCGGGCCGGGAGGGGCGGTATGGCCTAGCCAATGAGGAACTGCATTGGGATCCCGGTGATCAGGGCTCTGTTCCCAGCTCTGCCAATGACCTGCTGTGCAATTCTGGGCAAGTCACTCCCCTGCCTGTGGCTCTGGTTTTTCCCTCCCTCCCTTTGTCTGCTTAGATTGTCCGCTCGTGTAAGCACGGTCTCTTACGCACAGCGCCCAGCACACTGGGGATCTCAGGACGGCCATGATACAACTAATGAAATGACTTTGCCCAACCGGGCCCCACAGCAAACAGGTGCTGGAGCTGAGATTAGATCTCCCAGGCCTGTGCTCGGCCACCAGTGCACTTGCTTCTGGGCTCACGTGAGAGCTACTGCAGCTCTGTCTGTCTGCCAGTTGCCAGAACAAAATCGTCAGCTTTCCAGGCTTAGCTGAACAAACAGGCCCCTTTCCCTTTAAGACATTGTGGGTCAGATTTCAACTCTTGTAATCCTCACTGATGTCTCATTGCACTTGCCTGTGATAATCTGCCAGGGATGGAGGTGCTCAAAGCAGCAGCTCCTCCTCCTCCTCTCCCCGCTCCCTTGACTCAGCAGATATTAGCTGCTTTTTAAAATTTCCATCCCAGCTCCCCCCTGTTCATGCTCCAACAGGTCCCTGCAGGGCAGAGCTTAGCTCCGTCACAGGCCTCTGCAGGTTGGGAATGGGGAGCTGGCAGGGCTGTGCGTGGGGTGAGGCCCTGCTGCCATAGGCACACTATGGCGTTTACATGCATCTCTCCACGCCCTTCCCGCGCTCACCCTCTCTCTTGGTGTTTCCTCCTGGGGCCAGGCTGGAAGTTGCTGCTCATTAAGCAGCTCTGCAGGGGGAAAGCCATCAGTCACACCTAGGGTGACCAGGTGTCCGGGTTTCCACCAGAACACCCAGTCGGAAAGGGACCCTGGCAGTGCTGCAGTGCTAAGGCAGGCTAGTGTCTACTTGTCCTGGCACTGCGCTGAGTCCTGGAAGCGACCAGCGGGTCCGGCTCCTAGGCTGAGGGGCCATGGGGCTCTGCGCGCTGCCCTTGCCCCGAACACTGGCTCCACACTCCAGCCAATGGGAGCTGGGTGGGGGGCGGTGCCTGTGGGTTAGATTGGTGCATGGAGCCTCCTGGCCCCCTCCAGGCTACTAGCACTGGATCTGCTGGCTGCTTCCAGGGCATGCACAACGCGATGTCAGGACAGGCAGGCAGCCTGCCTTAGCCCCGCTGACCGGGAGCCGCCTGAGGTAAGTCTGCATCTCAACACCCTGCCCCAGCCCTGAGCCTCCCCCGCAAACCTGGAGCTCCCTCCTGCACCTCAAATTCCTCATCCCTGGCCCCAGCCCAGAGCCCTCACCCCCCCCCCCCGAACTCCACCCCCTTTCCCCAGCCCCCTCCCACACCCTGAACCCTTCAACCCCAGCCCCCTCCTAGAACCATCACCTCCTCCTGCACCTCAACCCCCTGCCTCAACCTGCAGCCCCCTCCCACACTCCGAATCCCTCAGCCCCAGCCCCTCCTAGAACCATCACCTCCTCCTGCACCTCAACCCCCTGCCTCAACCTGCAGCCCCCTCCCACACCCCGAATCCCTCAGCCCCAGCCCCCTCCTAGAACCATCACCTCCTCCTGTACCTCAACCTGCAGCCCCCTCCCACACTCCGAATCCCTCAGCCCCAGCCCCTCCTAGAACCATCACCTCCTCCTGCACCTCAACCCCCTGCCTCAATCTGCAGCCCCCTCCCACACTCTGAATCCCTCAGCCCCAGCCCCTCCTAGAACCATCACCTCCTCCTGCACCTCAACCTGCAGCCCCCTCCCACACTCTGAATCCCTCAGCCCCAGGCTGGAGCCTCCTCCTGCACCTCAACCCCCTCATCCCCAGCCCAGAGCCCTCACCCCCTTCCACACCCCAACGCCCGCCTCAACCGGCAGCCCCCTCCCACACTCCAAACCCCTCATTCCCATCCCACCCCAGAGCCTGCACCCCCAGCCGGAGCCCGCACCCCCTCCCACACCCTAAGCCCCTGCCCCAGCCCAGTGAAGGTGGGGGGCGAGCGAGCCAGCGAGGGAGGGGGAATGGAGTGAGTGGGGGCGGGGCCTCGGGGCAGGGGCGGGGCCTCGGGGCAGGGGCGGGGCTAGGGTGTTCGGTTTTGCGTGATTAGAGAGTTGTCAACCCGTATCACACACACCCCACCCTGGAATTCCTTTCCCACCTAGTGCTGCTCTTCATGCTCTGCCCGAGTGACCAAGGCCTTCTGTTCCCTGGTATCTCTCGGGGCCCGAAGCCAAGAGGGAAGTGGAAGGGCAAGAAGGGAACATCGGGGAGCTAGCTGGCCAGGCAGGTGCGTTGCTGTCTTTGTAATCACTGCTCATTAACTGCTGTGCTCGGACAGCTTGATACCACCTCCCTAGTCCAGCCCCACAGTGAAGAATTTCCATCGCTGGTGGGTACGTAACTGGGGTGGTGGTGGAGGCGGACAGCAGGCAGCTTTGTCCTAGGTCCGATCAGCCTGGCCTACTTCAAAGGCAAGGGCCTTAGGGTTCCTCATAGGGTGACCAGACAGGAAGTGTGAAAAATCGAGACAGAGGGTGGGGGGTAATAGGAGCCTATATAAGACAAAGACCCAAAAATCAGGACTGTCCCTATAAAATTGGGACATCTGGTCACCCTAGTTCCTCATAGTGCTTGGAGATCTCCGGCGACCAGAGCTAGTAAACTTGTGTCCTGGACGAGGAGCTGTTGGAGCTGCAGACTTTGGATATAGGCTTGGCCTGCAAGGCCTAAGTTGGGCCTGCTCTGATTTAATCCGCAAGCCCATCCAGCTACATGACCTGGCGTTCGTTCCCCTGTTCCGCACGCATGCGCACACCCCTACGTTATCCTGGGCTTTTACCACTTTCCCTTGATTTAGGGGAAATTGCCAGCCAGACACACACACTGCTGGAGAGAGACCAAGGTCCATAATTAGCAGCTGCTAACGAAAGAGGAACTGTTCCCCATTAGTAACAATGAGGGGATTTTTTTTCTTTAATCATTTATTCCACCCTGGTCTGGGCAATCTTAATAGAAACAAAACCGACCCTCTGTTGTGAGGCAGCCAGCAGTAAGATCCTGGCTGAGTGGTGGGGAGGGGCTGCTGGCAAACTTGTCTATAGAGCTGATTTTGGCCTGAAGCATTTTTCGTCCAAAAATGCACATTTGTCAAGACTGAACCGTCTTGCAGGAAAGGGTCTGTTTTGATGAACTCCCTGTAGTTGAAAAAGTTGGGAAATCGTCTCTTGATGCTTTTGAAATAAAAAAAAAAATCCACTTTTCTGGTTCAAGGCCGCTTTTTGTTCGGAAATTGAAGTTCATTTACGGCAAAACAAAAATTCTGAATGTGAAAGGGTCAAAACCAGGGTTTTTTTGCAGAAATGATCTAAAAGAAACCTTCTGATTAACTCCAACCAAGCTTCTTAGGATTTTTTCATTTGAAAATTTTTGATATTTTTGACGTTTATCGTCATCCATGGCAGAGATTTTCAAAATCTCAGATTTTTGTGAGATGGGGGAAAAACCCCACCCAGCTCTGCTTAGCCATACCCCCCATCAAACCTGTTTCTGGCCCTTACCAGTGCAGGGGGGTTACTTACAGACCTCGGGCTGGAGGAGAGGGTCGGTCTTACTCCACATTTACTTAGCTGCAGCCAGAGCTGGTCGGGGTTGGGTGCGGGACAAAAAGGGGGGGCCGTTTGCCATTAAGGGGGTCCCCGAACCAAGCTGGTGCTTGGATTGCAGCACCACGCAGGTTTGACCGGGCCGTCCTTTTGTCCTGTCATGATGAAGAGCCGCTGGGCCAAATTGGAATGTGTGGCATTGCGGCCTGGTGCACGGGGCCAAGCCAAACCTGAGTGGCAGTGTGACACCATGTGCCAGGTTGCAGAGCGGGACCTGGGGCTAGCCCCACGGGACAGGAGCCACCAGTGTAGGGTGCGTGCTGGGGGGTCTTTCTCTGCAACTCCCCCCCGCCCCTCCGGGTATCCCATCAGCAGTAATGTTTTTGACAGTGCAGGGGAAAGTGGTCTCAATTCAAATTCTGCCCCAGGGCCCCAGAGGCCTTTGGGTGGCCCTGGCCGCAGCAGGAGTAAAATCTGCCTGGAGGTGGGAGCTACCCAATGGAAGGGGATCACTTTTACCCAGCATTCTTTGGGGCGAATTAGCACATTCTATCTGGAAGGCTGCTGCTGCTTGGAACACAGCACTTTCTGAACAGGTGCTGCACATGCTTCCTCAGCCTCGTCCAGCTTTCTGATGCACCGTGTCCCTGGCTACTCCGTTCCTGGTCAGATTGCCACTTACTGGGCCAAACACCCACGTGGGGGAGTAGGCTGATGCCCGTCCAGCTTGCTTCGCTGCTGATCTATATTGTGTTGGGAACCTCAGTCACTGGAAGGGAGAGGCTAACTAGTGCATTACCCTTCTGTGTTGCTGTTTACGCTAAACACCATTCTGGGTGTCCTGGTTTGGCTGTCAGGCAGAAATCACCAGCTGTGCCTTGACCTGCTCTCCTCTCAGACTGTCTGTCCCCAAACAGGCTTTGGAACTAGGAAGTCCCTGCCCTGAAAAACTCTGGTGTTAAAGGGGCGCACGTTTAAACATGCCACAGCTGCATCGGTGACCTGGCTTTATGACAAATAAAACCAAAGATTCCAGTAACAGAACAACTTTCTAAAGGAGATAGCCCAGGACTCCCTGGGGGGTAGGGTGACCAGATGTCTCGATTTTATAGGGACAGTCCTGATTTTTGGGTCTTTTTCTTATATCGGCTCCTATTACCCCCGTCCCCATTTTTCACATTTGCTATCTGGTCACCCTACTGGGGAGGGTCTCCAGTCAGTCCTCTGCAGGAGATCAGATGACATGATTATAATGGTCCCTTATGGTCTTAAATCTTTTAGCCGCGTTTCAATAAGATTATCTTGAAATTCCCTTGATTAAAAACTGGCATTGTGGTTTCCCATGTTTGTGCTGCCCACGCTCCAGAGAAATACTCGGCACACAAGCAAAAATGCCTTGTGATTTCTTTTTCCCCCTCTTAACTGCCAACCCATCATGCGCTTCCTGGGGTGCGAATATACAGCTAGGTTCTCCCTGGCTTACAGATCGCAACAGAGATTCTGCAGTAGCTGCTTAGTTAGCAATTTTGGTGTCAGATGCATGAGTCACACGAGCATCCGGCTGGCTCTTCCAGGCGCTGCAGGGCTAACCGGAATGAAAAGTAAATAAACTGGTTTTTGCAGGTAGGTCTGACACCCGAGGAGTAGGATGCATTGAGTACTTGCTGTTTTTATGTAGGGACTTTTAAATTAAAGTCAAACTTTAGAGATGATGAGGGCCAGTGGAGTCTAACTTCAAAGATTTTTAGGAATTTTTTTTTGCTACTAAATTAATATAAAACTGACCCCCTTTTGCATTCTTCCGTTTACAACAGTTGTTGCTTCAAAACACTTAGAAGGAATTTGCTTTCATTTGCTCTGAACTGTTTCAGTGGATTTAGCAATCGCCCCCCCATCCCACCCCAGTAGTAACAGTGGAACAGGCGCCTGGCTGTATCCTCGCAGAAGATGCTGCTGCTGTTGTGACCACCCAAAGGAATAATCTTGGCCTGAGCATTTCTTGGTTGCTTGTAATAAGAGCATCACCCAGATATCACAATGCCTAGGGCCCTACCAAAGTCAGGGTCCATTCAGGTCAATTTCATGGCCATAGGATTGGAAAATTGGTAAATTTCACGTTTTCTGATGTTTAAATCTGAAATTTCAGGCTGTTATAACTGCAGGGGCCTCAACCCAAAAGGGGGCCACCGTGGGGGGTGTGTGTGTGTCACAAACCTGTTATAGGGGGGTCATGGGATTGCCACCCTCACTTCTGTGTTGCCTTCAGAGCTGGGATCTGAAGGCAGCAGCTGCTGAGCTTCCTGCAGCCACAGGAGGTTCATGGAGCTGGGCCTGATCTGCCCCAGCTGAGGGCTCCTAGCTGCTAGTCCTGGCCAGGCTGGGGAAGGACAGGACTTGTCCTTCCCCTGCACTCTCGGGGGGAGATCAGACCCACCTCCACAAGTCTCCTCCGGCTGCAGGAACCTCTGGGGCTGCTGCCCAACGCCAGAGCTTCCCACAGCATGGGGAGGCACCCAGAGGTGGGTCTGATTTCCTCCCCCCCCCCCCCCGAGAGCAGCCATGCAGGGGAAGGACAAGTCCTGTCCTTCCCCAGCCTGGCTGGAACTCGCAGCTAGGAGCCCTTGGCTGGGTTGCTCCCAGCAGCACAGGGAGATCAGATTTCCTGGTGAAGGGCTTATTTCACGGTCCCTGATGCATTTTTCATGGCCGTGAAATTGGTAGGGCCTTAACAATGATGGCCTGGCTTTGTGAAATAATAATTTTCAGCTCTTATATAGCTCTCTTGATCAGTAGATCTCAAAAGCGCTTTACGAAGGAGGTCAGTATCAAAATCCCCATTTTACAGATGGGGAAACTGAGGCGGGGAGGTGAATTGACTTGCCCAAAGTCCCCTAGCAGGCCAGTGTCTGTGCCAGGAATAAAACCAGCCCAGTGCTCTAGCCCTAGGAACACGGCCTCCCAATCTAGATTGAAACCGATGGGGCTCTATTCCCGCTCAGGGCTGATGGTGGCTGCAGGAGCAGAGCCCTGAAGGGGATGTGCTATATGAAGCAGTAACATGTTGGAAACTGTTGTTGTTTGGTTCTGTTCCAAACCCGTGTCTGTGGGTATCACAGCAAGGCTGGGGACTTGGAGTTTCTGGTCTGAGAGTACTTTAGAAACCACGTAGGACACTAATGCACTTTGACTCTGTCATAGTATCTGAATCCACATCTGTTGAGATCCATCTGGGTGCTCAGATATCTGTATCCCTAGGGAGGCTGATTCCTCTTAACTGATCGCCATATTTGGGGTTGGGAAGGGATTTTCCCCCAGATCAGAGTGGCAGAGACCCTGGTGGGGGGGGGAGGCAGGGAGGGGGTTTCCACTTCCTCTGTAGCATGGGGCACGGGTCACTTGCTTGTTTGAACACGAGTAAATATAACTTGAAGTCTTTAAATCAATATTTAAGGACTCCAGTAACTCCGCCAGAGGTTAGGGGTCTATTACAGGAGTGGGTGGGTGAGGTTCTGTGGCCTGCGATGTGCAGGAGGTCAGACTAGATGATTGTGATGGTCCCTTCTGACCTTAAAGTCTGAATTGTCCCCTCCCCCCCAGGTCTTGCCAGGGCAAGTGTCTCCTGCCCCTGATTAAAGGCTTTATTGGGTACTCAGTGTATGCTTCTTGGGGCAGAGGCTGACTTTAGCACAGCTAGGATTTCTCCCGCTGACTTCTGTGGGGACAGGATTCTACCCTGCTGCTGTAGTCTCCGTGAACACGCGGGCACTACGCACGAACGTCCGGTACTACTGAACTGACACTACGCTGGCTCCTCTTCTTGGCCGAGGTCCTAGCCTCTGCCTTAGCACTCGGAAAGCTGCTGCTGCTCTGTGTATTGTCAGGTGGGAGTGGCTGATCTGCATTTCGCGTTTCTGTGCGTTCGTTTCCTTCGATCTACACAGGAGTTATTTTATCCTCTTCTCTTCCATTTCCCTAGCTGTGGCCTCTGGTCCTTTCCCCAGTTCGGCTGCCCTAAGAATCCCTCGGCTGTGGCTGTGGCTGCCTGGATTCCATGCTGTGGCATCTGTAACTTGCACCCGATGCCGAGGGGGCAGAGTAGGAGGGAGGGAGGCTGCTTTTCAGGATTTCACACAAGCAGAGCCGGCTTGCAGCAAGCATTGGGAGGCTCAGCTCTGCCTGGCAGGAGACTGCAGAGACCCAGACTTTTGTGCTGAGTCCCAGTCACATCCTGCATTCCTTCTACTGCTGGCCAAGGCAGCCAGAAGGGAAGTCCACATGCAGTCTAATGCATCAGGCATCCGGCGTCTTTGCTACTCAGAGGTGAACTCCCCCCGCTCCACTTCCCAGCATGTGCGTTCCAGACTTGCAGATCCCAGTGCAGACTGCAGAGAGGCTGGAGGCAGGGCAGGGTTAATGGGACCCCTGTACTTGGCATGGGATGCTTGGCAACCAGCCAATTTGTGCCCCCGGCCCCCTCACTTCTCTTGCCTTCCACAGCTCCGGGGCTTGGAGCATCGTTCAATAGCTCTGGAAAGGTTCACGCCAGCGCCACCTCTTCTTGGGTATCTGAGTGTTGCAATGGGTTATGCAAACCCAGAACTCTCTGGCCCCAGCCTGGTACCTCTCAAAGTCCAGCTAACCCCCCCGTTAACCACCCCAGCTGCTGGTGCAGCCCGGTCCCTTCCCTGCATGGACAGCCAGCTACAGATGGGGCTTCTGGCTTCCAGGGATGGGGGAGGTCATGCAAAAAGCTGCCACCTCCCTGCCACCCCACCCCCTATCAACTAGTCCTCTTCCCGTCCCGTGGTCTGCACTGTGGTGTGTGCTGCTGTGACTCATGGGGCTGAAATCTCAGTGGGAGTGGAGCAGGCTGCAGTGCAGTTGGTGTCCCCACCTCCCCACACTGGGTTTGGCTGGGAACCTCATGCTGCCCATGACTCATCCATTGCCTCATACTTTTTCTTTTTAACCACTCTCTCCTTTCCCTCCCTGCCTCCCCATGATTAGTAATTAATTTCCTTTCGACCTCACTTCCTGTGGCTTGCGCTCCCCAATGCTCCCAGTGTCTGTCTAACCCTGAGCCTCGGGAGAGCTCTCACGGGGCGGGCTGGGTGTGTAGTTACTTGATGCCAATAGGAAATCTTTCTGGCAAGGCCCAGGCACCTTCTTTCTCCCCTCCCCCCCCTTTTATGTGCTGTGGGATCCCCCGGTCAAATGACGATGGTGGTGATGTGTGATGCCCTATATCAATTCTCTTGCCACTCGGAGGCAGTACGGGGAACAATATTAGGCAGCTGCATTTTAGCTCCAGATCTGAAATGTCCCCAGGGCTTTTGGGGGTATTTGGATCTGGGGTTTTGGTCCAGGCCCATCTCAATGAGCCTTAAATAGCGCTATTGGCCTCTGAAGGTGCTTTGCCGCTGTGGCTGGAGCGGGGAGCTCATGCTACTCCAGCCCCAGGGAATTGTGTCCGCTCGCTGGCTGTGAGCTCCCTGCAAGGGCTGCCGTCCTTGTCAGCGTGAGTCACGGCAGGGGAAGAGAATGTAGAACTAACGTGAAGGACAAAAATGTAACCGAAGCTGTGAGTGCATCACAGGAAAATCTGCTGTGGTTTCCTCTCTGCCACCCCCTCCCCGAGCCTAAAGAACCTCTCTCTCCTTCAGGGATCCCAGAGGACTCCAAGGTGGAGGCCCCAGCCTTTACGGATGCCGTCCGCATGTACCGGCAGTCGAAGGAGCAGTACGGCACCTGGGACATGCTCTGTGGCAACGAGGTCCAGGTGAGGGCGAGAGGGGTCCCCCGGCCCGGAGCTGCACGGCTGCTTCTCCCGCAATAACCTGGCCCCAGCCAGAAGGGGGATGGTTTGGAGTCTCCAGATCACCCTCCTGAATGGATTGAGATTACTCAGGGTTGGGGGTAGGGTGACCAGATGTCCCGATTTTTGGGTCTTTTTCTTATATAGGCTCCTATTACCCCCCACTACTCCCGTGCTGATTTTTCACACTTGCTGTCTGGTCACCCTAGCTGGGGGACTTAAGCGGCTGCTGAGGGAGTGGAGCTGGCATCCCTGCTGGGTTAGACTGTCCAAAGCCTTGAGGCTTGGCTGCATTGCAGGGCATGGCCCATCCGACGTCCCCCCGAAGGGATGAGCCGTTGTGCCTTTGCTCTGGCAGATGGTCTCTTGGGGAGAGCTGGCTTAGTCATGTCACCCTCCAGGCTGGGGAAAATGGCGCCATTCCAAGGAGGGCTGGGGGGAAGCCTGGGACGTGCATGCTGCTTACGTGCCAGCCCTGTGTCACTGCCGAGTGGGTGTTATGCTAGGGTAGAGGTCACTGGCAGCTCCTGGTCCTTCCTCCACCTCTGCCTGGTGCTGTTGGATGCCTGGAGGCCCACTGCAGCCTGTTCCCCCTTGATCCCCAGCCCAGCTTGCAAATGTGTCTTCCCTCTCGTAGACACTTCTCTTTCTGCTGGTGGGAGTTGTATTGGCGTGAGGGAGGGATGAACGGATTCCACCACCAAGCTGCCGTGGCAAGGCATCTGCTGGTTGGGGAGCTCCTGGGGATGCTGAATGCCTTCACATGCCCTGCCCAACCTTTCCACAGACAGGGCTGCATTTTGGGGTCCTAGTGACCCCCTAAAGGGAGGAAACATCTTTAGGAACATTGGCTGTAGCCACCTTTTTAAAAAGTGACACCCCCACTCCCCAACCTTCCCCAGACATGAAGAGTGACGCTTAACTTGGGAAGAAAAGCTTGTGGCCAAGCTGGTATCTTGATGGGGGAGTTTACTGCCTATGTCCTTCCCCAAGAAATGCTGCTCAGATGCTGCATCTGGCTCTCCATGAAGACCTGGCTTTTGGGGCTGGGTTGGCATGGAGGGTAAGCTTGTGGGAAGAAAGATTGCATGCTTGACGGCAAGGGATTGGTACCCCAAATGCTCCTGCGCCCCTCCTCTCTCCCTTGACACCCCCTTGCTTCACCCCTCCCAGCACACAGGCACCGCTCCTGGCCGTCCTTTATGAGAAGATTTGAGCGGCACAGTGTGCCCCTCCTGAGCCACGAAAGAGTCTTGTGTGGGAGAAGGACGCAACTCCCCGTACAGAACCTGTTCCCTATGCTCTGTCGGGACACGGGGCCCGGATGCCGCTAGGGCATCGGAAAAGGATTTGTGGCCCAAAGGGGCTCTCTTCACTAGAAAACAAATTGTAAGGAGCACTTCATCAGCGCTTCCGAACTGCTGGAGGGAGGCTGTTAGCATGTGTTCTGGAGAGAGCGTTTCAGGCCAAGAGCCCTCATGGTGGGCGTCGATCTAGATGGAAGTACCATAGCCACGGAACAAAGCGTTAGGTGCACAGGGGAAGGTGTCACGTAAGAGTCTGGAGCTGCATATCATGGGTTGGGGAAGGAGGAAATTCCTGGCTGGGAACGACCGGGCAGCCTGCGAGGAAGAAGATGGGTCGGGACGCGGGGAGAGCAGAGCGCCCAGCATGGAAGGACAGCTAACAGCCATGTGAGATCTAGTCACTAACGGCTTCCTCACTCTGCTCCTCTAGGTCTTGAGCAATCTGGTGATGGAGGAACTGGTCCCAGAACTGAAAACCATGATCGGCCCCAAGCTGAAGGGCAAGGCCCAGGAGAGGCAGAGAGTCTGGATACAGGTTAGTGCAGGGGTCGGCAACCTTTCAGCAGTGCTGTGCCGAGTCTTCATTTATTCACTCTGATTTAAGGTTTCACGTGCCAGTCAGACATTTTAACATTTTTAGAAGGTGTTGTATGTAAAGTAAATAAGGCTTTTAAAAAGTTTAAGAAGCTTCATTTAAAATTAAATTAAAATGCAGAGCCCCCCGGACCGGTGGCCAGGACCCGGGCAGTGTGAGTGCCACTGAAAATCAGTGCCATAGGTTTCCTGCGTATGTGTGTGTGTGTTTGAGGGGGGGAAGGAAGCAGTGGTAAGAGGCCAGGGCCCTGCGAGGGCGGCGTGGGGTGAAATCATACCCATTTGCATGCACTGGTTGAAATGTTCCTGTGTGGATGACACACTCCAGAAATTGGTGCTGGCTGCTGGGAAATCCAGGACTGGATTCTGACAGCTTTTGGAATGGGTCCCCTTGCCTTGGGTGTGGTGCCTTGACTCTGCTTCCTGCTGGCTTGTGTGAGTCACCTCCCCGATTCACCCCCTTCTCCCCGAGGGCGCAGGGAAACAAGCCGTCCGTCCGTATGCCTCTCTGCTGGTTTTATCAAGCTCCCCATCATAGGTGTAAACAGCCTATTTCTCAACCTCCCACTTACCTTCTGTTGGTTGCGTGCAGAACATGCGGCTTCTGTGGTGCTGGCCACCCCCGCGGGGAGGGAAGTACACCCTAGCAAACACCCAGCCACAGCTAAGCCAGCAGCGTGGCTCGTCCCAATTATATTTAGCAAACCATTTTTAGACCAACACAGGCTAAATCTGGCCTGAACCTATGGTTTTATACAAACAAGCTTGTTCTAAAACTTTTGAGAGCAATAGAAATGTTTCCATGAGACTCTCTCTATAAAATTCCACTTGAAACCTCCTTTAAACAAACAAACAGTGCCCCTTAGCCATAACCACCCAGACGCTGCAGCCCTGAGCTAATGCATGAGAGAGGGGAAGCAAAATAGACTGGGAACCAGTCTGTCCTCCAGGGCCAAGGGGAAGATTGCAGATTTCCAGCATAAATCCTGAGGATCAAATTGGATTCTTATTTCATTGTAATAATCCAAGGTGGGGAAGGGCTTTTGCTGCTCCCATGAAAGGAGCAGGAGGATGAGACAGGCCCTAGGGAGGAAGGGTGAACTTGTCCATTAAGCCATTGGAATGCTACTCAAGAGATCAGAGTTCAGTTCCTGCCTCCGCCACTAACACCTTGGCCTAAGTGACTGATTTTGGGCGCACAACTCGACACTTTAAAGGGACCTGGCTTTCAGGAAGGGCTGAGTATTTCCTCCTGATGGGGAGGTATTTGTCCCGCTCGACGCTGGCGAGGCCTTAGCTGGGTACTGCATCCAGTTCTGGGGGGTCGCACTTTAGGAAAGCTGTGGACAAATTGGAGAGAGTCCAGAGGAGAGCTACAAAAATGGTCAGAGGCTTAGGAAACCTGACCTATGAGGAAAGGTTTAAAAAAAGACCAGGCATGTTTAGTCTGGACCAGAGAGGCCTTCAAATATGTTAAGGGCTGTTATAAAGAGGACGAGGATCATTTGTTCACCACCACCACAGAAAGTAGGACAAGAAGTAATGGGCTGAATCTGCAGCGAGGGAGATTTCGGGTTAGAAATCTTTCTACCTATAAGGATAGTTAAGCTCTGGACGAGGCTTCCAAGGGAGGTTGTGGAATCCCCGTCATTGGAGGCTTTTAAGAACAGGCTGGACAAACACACCTGTCAGGGCTGGTCTTAGTTTACTTGGTCCTGCTTCGGTGCAGGGGGCTTGGACTTGATGATGTGTCAAGGTCCCTTCCAGCCCAGCGTTTCCATGATTCTATGATCGTCAAGACCAGAGGTGCTAAATAATAGCATGACAGAATTCCAGGCAGAAGGCTCCTCCAAACACCACAAATTAATAACTTGTACATACAGTAGCACATACAGGCTCGCCTATGACCAGATAACGGCGCACTATGATGCGGTGGTGACAAAAATATGTATGAATAAAGCACCCCCAGGCACGTGAACCTCGGGAACTACAGTCCTAGACTTTGCTGCTGCCCTGAGATCTGCTAGCATGGATCCCGGTGGAGTCCTGCCATTTGAACGCAGTGGTGCACAGCAGACGTCTGCACAGATTCCAGTGTAAATCACCACAAGCGTACAGTAGAAAAGAAAAAAAAAACTCAGGTCAGCTGTTTTTAAAAAGAGAAATGAGTGGGTGGGAGTGAACAAAACTCAGAGTTGGATGGAGTCCGTTGCTCTTGCTGGCATCAGGAAGCGGCGACTCCTGAGATGTACTGACCAGGCACTGCGTTATGACAAGACTTGCTAGGCAGATCTCAAATAGCCAGGCCTTTCCTTGTTAGGGGATCTAATGGCTGCTGCAGACACAATTCCTGGGCATGCTGTAGAAAGCTTATTGCCAGATGTCCCTGCATATCCATGGTTGGGGAGCACTGAGCCACGGGGGGTGCGGAGAGAAGGCAGGGTGCCTTGCAGACAGAGGTCAGGAAGGGTCCTGGGCTCACCAAGGTCAGATGGCAGCACAGCCTCAGACGTCCCCTGGGATCAGGATGCTGAAGATGCTGTTCCTCTTCCTCCTCTAGATCTCGGATGCTGTCTACAGGCTCGCCTATGACCAGATAAAGGCGCACTATGATGCGGTGGTGACAAAATGTGAGCTGGAGCGTCCCAGAATGGAGAGCACCATTCGCACGGACATGGACCAGATCATCACATCAAAGGAACACTTAGCCAGCAAAATCCGAGGTATGTCCACATGGGGGAAAAAAAAAAAATTCACCCGCGGCACTAGTCTCGGAACCCGTATCTGCAGACTTGGCCTCACCAGTGGCACTAGAAGAAGCTGTGCAGATGTTCAGGCTCGGGATCTGATGCCTAAGGAGGGGTCTGGGTTTCCGAGCCTGAGCCCGAACGACTACGCCCAGCAATAGCCCATTGTACTGGGTTAGTCAGAATCCTGATGTTCCAAACGGCAGTGCTGTCCTGGGGCTGGGAGCCAGAAACCTGACCCGGGGGCGAAGAGGCCAAGTGCTGGAGCCGTCCTGTAGTTCACGTAACTCCAGCCTCGCTTTATTTGAAGGCACCGTCCCTTATGTCTTTGATTTGTCCCTAAGATGATCACCCGTCCCTTATTTAAAACATGGAATTGAAGCTAATGCTAATTGCATTGTGTGCTGGAGGGCAGGAGAAATGTGCACATGAGGAGGAAATACATGATGTGCCAAGGGAAATGGTGTTTTCCCTAAAATGTCCCTTCAGATAAAGCGGTGTCGCTTGTTTTTCATGTGGTTTTCCCTTATTTCCCTCCAGCAGAGGTGGTCACCCTGCATAGCTCCTTCTATCCTGAAGGATCCCAAGTATTACAGTCTAAGTCTGCACTGTTACACTCTCGCCGGCTGAGGTGGAACGTGGCGTCTGCTAACGTACCACAGTGCTGGGCAGGAGGTGAAGCATCCCACGGCAGGGCAGGGGCAGGGCTGACAGCAATGGAATATAGCTCCTCAGGCTGGAATTTGACCAGGGCTTTGAGACGAGCGCTCCTGTTTGTAGGAAGCCCTGTGGTATCAGGAGCTCATAGAAAAGCCAACATCTCTGGCAGCACACTGGTCCCATACTAGGACGGGGTCAGCACTGACTCAGGAGTGCCGCCTACTGAATTCCCAGTAGCACTCTCTGCACCCGCACGGGTTTTTCTTGGAGGCATAGGCGCCGACTGTGTGGGTGCTCTGGGGCTGGAGCACCCACGGGGAAAAATCAGTGGGTGCTCTGCACCCACCGGCAGCCAAGCTCCTCACCCCGCCCCCGCTGCCCCAGCTTGCCTCTGCTCCGCTGCCTCCTCCCCTGAGCACGTTGCGTCCCCGCCTCTCTGCCCAGCGCTTGCCGCCGCGAAACAGTAACAAGCTGTGGGGGGCGGGGGAGCGGGAACGCAGCATGCTCAGGGGAGGAGGCGGAGCTGGGGCAGGGACTGTGGGGAAGGGGTTAGAATGGGGGTAGGGCTGGGAGGGGGCGGGGAGGGGGTGAAGTCAGGGCAGGGGTGGGGGGGGGAGTCAAGCACCCACCGGTGCCAGGAGAAGTTGGTGCCTATGCTTGGAAGATCGTCATTCAAGTTCTGCCAAGCGTAGCAGACAGGCTGATCAGACGTAAGATGGGAAGGGACCTTGTGCGTCTTCAAGTCTAGTCCCCTGCTATGTTGAGCAACTCTGCCATCCCGTTTATAAATGTATCTAGCTCCATCTCTATCCTTTTGGCCCCCACCTGGAAGGGGTGGAGCAGAGCAACTCCTGTCCTTCCCTAGGGCGTAGTCTAGGAGCTGGAGCACCATGCTGGGCTTCCAGGTGGCTCCAAAGCTCAGCGAGGAAGGTGGGCAGAGTGGGAGCCGTCCCCTGCTCATTGTCTGCCTGCCTCTTCCTCGTCCAGCCTTTGTGCTGCCCAAAGCAGAGATCTGTGTCCGAAACCATGTGCAGCCCTATATCCCTTCCATCCTGGAGGCGCTGATGATTCCCACAAGCCAGGGTTTTGCCGAAGTCCGGGAAGTGTTCTTCAAGGAGGTCACGGACATGAACATGAACGTAATCAACGAGAGCGGGATGGAGAAGCTGGGAGAGGTAAGGCCCCTGGAGAAGGTTGCATCGATTCCCATTGCTGGCCTAGCAGGATGGGCTGGAAGGCCCAGGGGGACGGACTCCGTAGCTGCTGCAGGGGCTGCCATGAATGGGCAGTTTGAAGTGTGGCTTCTAATTCCCACACAAACACACCTGAATCTAGGAGGAGGCAGAGTATCAGCCTTGTGTGTACCCAGGGGAAGCCTGGCCAGGCAGGGAGCGCAGTTTCCACCCCCAGTTGTCCTGAGTAAGGCTGGAGCTGCATGCTGAGAATAAACCTACGGCCCTGCCCCTAGTCTGCTCACATCCGAGCTGGCAGGCCTGTGCTCCCCTCTGAGCTGGAAGCCACAGACCGTAGGTGGCCCAGGGCTTCCTTGGGCAGCACCAGTCCTGGTCCCACTAGATCCATAGGTTCCTTTGGTGTTCTGGCAGAAGCTGGAACAATCCACTTAAGGTGGGAACTGAATTCCCAGCTCTCCTCCTGAGCCCTGGGCGACGAGTCAGTCTTAACAAAATCCAGGGCATCCAGTTTCACCTGCCGGGTCCCTCTGGATCCAGCCAGAGCAGCCCCAGGTGGTCACATGCCTGCCGCCCACCCTGCACTAACAGTAGAGACCCGTGATTGACCTACAGCAAGTGATCTTCCTGCACCAGGCTCACCCATGTCTGTGTGCAACCTGGCGGTGCGGGGACCCAGACACTTGGAGATGTTCTTGTCTTTGTGACCCAGATTAAATGGGTGCAGTTGAGGAAGGGTTCTGATTTCCGGGCTGTGCATCCTCTGCTCCCTGGAAGCTTGGTCTCCAGTCTGATGCCAGGTCTCAGCAGGCCTGGGGAGTGGGCGGGAGGCAGGGCGCTCTCTCTGTACAGCCAGTGAGTTGTGTGTGTGACTCCTTGCCCTTCAGTACATGGAAAAGCTCTCCCAGCTGGCCTTCCACCCTGTCAAGATGCAGTCCTGCTATGAGAAGATGGACCAGCTGAAACTGGAGGGGCTTCAACAGAGATTTGACGTCTCCAGTGCCTCCGTGTTCAAGCAGAGGGCCCAGATCCTCATGAGACAGGTAGCGTGTTAATATTAATAGCCAAACTCAAGGGGCGATCAGCCCTTATGCTCACTGCCCCATGGGGAGCCATCTTTGGCCCAGCCACCAGGCTCTGTGGCATAGGCACCAACTTTCTCCGGCACCGGTGGGTGCTCGCGCCTCGGTGCCTCCCCGGCCTTGTCCTGACTCCACCTTTTCCCTGCATCCCCCCCCCCCCCCACCCCCCCCGCCCAGCCCCCGGCCCCCCCCTGCCCCCCCCCCCCCCCAAATCCAAATCTCCCGGCCCGCCCCGCCTCTTCCCATTCTCCCTCCTCCTCTCCTCCTCTCAGCTAACAAACACACAGTGTTTTGGGCGCGAGCGCTGGGAGAGGCACAGCGGTGTGGTCAGGGAAGGGGTGGGAGGTCGGAGCGGGGGGATGGGAGTGGTGGGTGCACCAGAGCACCATTTTTTTTTTGCGGTGGGCCCAGGGCCACACTCACGGGCGCCTATGCGTGTGGGGCTCTGTGGGTGGTGGGTAGTGGCTGGCTGCTTTCATTCTTCTCCCAGTGTCCCCCCCGCGCCTGCTGCGCTGGTGGTCATGCTCCTGCGCCTGCATGGCGCCCTAGTGTGTGTGCATTGACAGGCTTTGGCTCAGTCCAGCTGTACCTCCCCCCAGCCTTCTTCCTTGAAAAACCAGCGCCAATGGAGACCAGCCAGCTTCAGCAGCTATTTTTTTTTCCTCCCTTTTCTTCTCTGAATATGAATCCGCAGTGTGTGGCAGCAGACTGGCACAACCCCCCTTCGCTTTGCTCCCCAGCACCACGCTGCCCATGGCCTGGTGCACGTCTGACCCAACGGCCACCTATGTTCTTGGGGACAAACGATTGACCCTGCATGTTGCGACTGTGCGCTGGTGCCTGTGAACAATTCAGTGCCTCACTGGGAGGGAACATATGTGTATGAACAACCTCATGGGGACGGGGAGACCTCGTATACATCCAACGCTGTCGTGCTGGTGGCAGGATGGGTGGCCAGGCCTGGGCTATGCTGATTTAATTCTTCTTCCCCCTTACGTTGAAGAGTTTCCCACAGGCAATAGTCTATATGCTCCGGTGCGGGGTCAAGGAAGCCGGCCTCAATTAGCTGTGTACGAGTCTATGAGCCAGTGGAACTTTCCACCAGGTTTTCTGGCACCTCTGGAGAACTGGGAGACGTTCTAGAACTGTCATGCTCCCACCTCCATCACTCGCATCCCATTCAGCCTGGCACAGCTGATTTAGGAGCCTGGTTGTTATGCAGCTCCCGGAGGAGTATCCAGGGGCCAGTCTGGACAAGACCCATGCACGTAAGGGGGAGGAGGAGTTTGCGTACTGATATCCCATGCACCATTGCAGCTCTTTTTGGGGAAATGTGCTGCTAGTGCCCTCTAGTGGTGGGAAAGAAAACATCTTTATGCAGGTTAATTGGGTGCTGTCAAAATCCTGACTGGGTGCAGAGCATGAGTGGGGACCGGGCCTGTCGTCTGTCCTGGTGCAGGTTCAGGAATGGAGGAGATGCCCATGACCCGTCTCCATGTGGTGGTGCGTTACCGTGCCTGCTCTGCTCATCCCTTGCCATCATTGCTTTGCTGGATGTCCTACGTGAGCCAGCCTACGGTGCCGTGGTCTTTTGGCCTCCTTTTGGGACACCGTCTGATGATGCTTCTCATTGTAGCAAATGGACGATGCCGTTCACACGTTCGGGACGCTCCTGCACCAGGAGCTGGCGAAGATGCTGGGCAAAGAGGAGCTGTGCAAGTCAATCCAGCGGATCCTCGAACGGGTGCTGAAGGTAAGGCAGCCCGCAAAGCAGCTGCATGCTCCTGAGCACGCAAGGTCAGCTGTCTCCGGAACGGGAAGGTGTTGGGCATTTTAACTCGCCCATGCTGCACCGATAAGGACTCGGGATGCTAGACAGGAGAGAAACCTCTGCCACAGAGAAAGCTTCTGTTGGAAGCCCAGGCATGCTGTGTGCCTGCCGTGGGGCAGGTAAGGGTAGGAGTGAGTGCATTGTGTAGAACAATGCTCGGCATTTGTAACTTTAAATGGACCGAGTATCAAGAGGTATCACAGTTGTTCCTAGAACCCAGTGGAGATCGGGCACAGGGAGGTGAAGTGACTTGTTCCACAGCAGATCAGAGCCAGGAATAGAGCCCAGGTCATCAGAATCTGTCCAGTGACCTGTCCCCTAGACCACGCTGCCTCCTGAGCCCAGGGAAGGGGCTGGTATTGGATACTGAAAACACTTCAGTAAATCCCCTTGTGTAAATCGGTTCCTGTCGAAGGGATTGTTGAATAAAATGGCAGGAAAGCTGCACGTTTTCCTCTTCCTCTGAACGGCCCGCTCCTCTGGAATCTCCTCCCCTGCGAGGTGCCAAAGGTTTGTTAACCTCTCCCCCGGTGCGCCCCTCGTCCCGCAGAAATACGACTACGACAGCAGCACCGTGCGCAAGAAGTTCTTCAGGGAAGCCCTGCTCCAGATCACCATCCCCTTCCTGCTGAAGAAGCTGGCGCCAACCTGCAAGGCGGTAAGAGCCTGAGCAGCCCCGCGGGCATGGGTTGGTGGCACGTTTCAGAAACCTGGCTGAGTCCTCAAACTCGGTGTATGAAGCCCCCCTACCACCACCCCGCTCCTCGTCCACAGCCGTGGAGTATGGGTCTGATTCTCATTTACACCAAGGCCCCTTTACACCACTCTGGACCCATTAGGGCGCCAGTGTTGCTTGACGTTGCCAGTGGTGCAAAATGGCCTTGGTGCATATGAAAAATTGGGCCCAGTGCGTGTACAAAGACTTAATCTCTCTTTGTAACATCCTGATCTTGAAATTCCTCACCCCTTTGGGTCTATGTTTAATCTCAACTTGGCGTATAACTCCTCTGGCTAGATGGCCCATAACCGGTGGCGTCCCTGGCTCAACAGTGGTGCCCGTGGTTTTGTGGGAAGGGGTAGCTCTCTGCCTCTCAAAGGCACGTTGTCTTTGGAAAGCCCCAGGGCAGCTAGGGGGTCTTGGGATATCTCTGCCAGCTAGGTGAAATCTGCCTTCTCCTTCGGGCAGGAGTTACCAAAGTTCCAGGAACTGATCTTCGAGGACTTCGACAGCTTCATCCTGGTGGAGAACACGTACGAGGAGGTCGTGCTGCAGTCGGTCATGAAGGACATCATGCAGGGTGAGGGCTGCTCGGGTTTGGGTGGGAGGGAGGGAGGGGTGCATGCTCGGTCCTACACTGTTCTGGGAAGGGGCCTATGCAAGCCTGTAACTGTTGCAGTAACGGGCAGGAGATGCTGAGCGAATCCTCCCACTCCCCTTCTGCTCACCGAGGGACACTGCTGCTAAAGACTGGATGCGCGTGTCCACCCACTTGCCATGGGGAGGCTCTGGGCATTACAGCGATGGGAGCCATCTCAAGCTAACCCCTGGAGCATCTCCTCCTGCAGCACTTGCCACACTGCTCCGGATCCAGAGTCTAGGTGATGGTGGAGAGGGCGTATGTGCACTCTGCACTGTCACCTAAACGCTTTCCTCCATGGGTCTCGGTTCCATAGCCCAGTGGCCCGCTTTGACTCTGCCTGCTTGTGCCACGCACCTAAGCTGGGTCCAAACCTCACTGCTTCCACCTTCGTAACTTCTCTCGGATCTGTCCTTTTCCCTCTATCCAGACAGTCCAGCCTCTCACCCCCACCTGCGTCATCTGCTGTCTTGATTACCGTTAACCCCTGCTCCCCCGCCTCCCCAACACTCACATCACAGCCCTTCCCGTCCATGCGAAAAGCATCGACTTAGATCATCTTCCACTCCTATCACTCCGCCTGCATCACCCCCTCTTGGATTCCCTCCACCTGCCCCTGCTTCTCCACCACATCAAGTTCAGGCTTCCTGTCCTCCCCGCCGAGGCCCTTCGCGATTCTGCCCTCCCCTATTATCCTCCTACTGCATCGCGCTCCCCTCAGCTTGGTCCATCTGTCAGCTGCAGACCCCTCCCTGTGTCCTTCCACGCTGTCCCTTCGGCATGGAGTGCCCCTGCTCGTCTGCCATTCCCTCCTTCGCCAAATTCCTTCTCCGGGACCCTCCCGCCCAGCACCGCCAGGGCAGAAGTAGGAATTTAGCCGATCAAGGAGGGCCTGGCTGAGGCGTGGATGGAGACTGTGAGCATGAGAATTAAGCCAGGGTATAGATTGGACTGTAAGGTTCTCTCCCTCCCGGCTCGTTGCATGTGCTTTGCTCTGAATCCTAGGAAGGCTGGCTGGGCCCAGGTCTTGCCGAGCATGGTGAGTTCTCCATCTCGAATGAGGCCTGTGGGTGCAACTGACCCGTAAATAGACACCTGTCCTGTCCTGACCTCCCTGTCTTTGCCTTTCCAGCTGTGAAGGAGGCAGCGGTGCAGAGGAAGCACAACCTGTACCGGGACAGCATGGTCATGCACAACAGCGACCCCAACCTGCACCTGCTGGGCGAGGGCCTGCCCATCGACTGGGGAGAGGAGTTCAGCAGCCAGCCGGACTCGGACCCATCTGCCGAGAAGCGCCGCAGAGCCAGGCAGGTGGTGTCGGTCCTCCACGACGACGAGGGAGCCCTGCCCTACGAGGCCGGGGCGGAGGTGCTGATGCACCAGGTCTCCCAGGAAGAGCCTGGGTCGGAGGAGCTGGAGGCCTGCCCTGCCCTTGTTTCACCGGGTTCTCCTGACAGCGTGCAGGGGATCCGGGGGATGCTGGTGAAGGAGTTCTCTGTGGAGACCCCGGTCCCGGCAAGAGAGGAGGCAAAGGAACCGCTGACGAATGGTACGATAGTCCAGCAGAGCGGCAGCTCTGAGGAGCGCAGGGTGGAGCGAGCTGCCCAGAAGGCCGAGGAAGGCCCTGGCTCCTTGGAACACTCCGCCCAGCATGACGCCGGCTCCCCAGGCCTAGCGAACCCGGGGGTGGAGGAGCAGGAAGCCAAGCCAGCTGTGCCCGCCGCTCCAGCCCAGCCGCCTGCCCTGACAGCTGCCTCGTTGCTCGCTGAGGGGGGAGCTGAAGTGAACCGCCACAAACCCAACGACAAGGAGACGGGGGAAAAGGTGTCCACCCAGGCCCATGCGGAGAAGGTGGAGCCTGGCCAGCCGGCCACCGGGACCAGCGCGGGGACCACCAGGAACAGCACGGGGACCAGCGAGGGGACCACCGAGAACAGCGAGGGGACCACCGAGAACAGCGAGGGGACCACCGAGAACAGCGAGGGGACCACCGAGAACAGCACGGGGACCAGCGCGGGGACCACCGAGAACAGCGAGGGGACCACTGAGAACAGCGAGGGGGTGCAGACTCAGTTCTAGGTCAGCCCCCCCCCGGTCGAGATCCCTGTGTACACGGTGTGCCAAAGGTGGACTGGAGTCAGTGACACCAGGGGGGCTCGTAGGCTGGGCCAGTCGCTGGCACTGGTAGCTGTTACATTCCCAGTTTCTGAAGCAGACTCGGCTTCGGACACCAGCGTCCCAGGGAAGGGGGTGGGGGGAGCCACCGAGGTGTAAGATCTCCTAAACTGCACACCCACTTAGAGGGGAGCTGTGTGCTGGCCAGAACCAAGCCGCCATGCTGGCCAAGCCATTGCCCCTCCTCCCAGGACTCTGGCTCGGTATAGGATACCCGCACACGCACACCTTGCTCCGTCTTCCTTTGTTGTTTTCCCTTTGTTGAAGAGACACTTTACTGCATTACTCAGCTAACAAGAGTGTGACTGTGGGAATGCCTGGGGTTTCCCGTAGGCAGGAGCTCCCCAGGACATCTGCACAGAGTATGCCAGCGGGCACCTGATGCCCTGGGGGGGTGGTTGTAGGGATTCCCCTTCCCCTTCCAACAATCCAGCCCTTCCTTTCGTCTGATACTTCTCATTCCAACCAAAGAGGTCAATGATTCACGCCACGCTTCTTTCTCAAGCACGGTGGCTGCAGTCAGAGGCCACCTGCCGGTATCCATCATTTCTCCTCCGAACGAGCCTGCGCGCAAGAGCCCGGCTGAGATAGAATGTGCACTCCCCCCCTCTGCCCTTGCGAATGCTGACACTGCCCCCCCGGAGAGATGCACCTCTCCCCCAAGCCACATGGCCAATGGGATGCCCCTTGTCTGCTACGAAGTACTGTTCAAGCCAGCGCCATGACTTTAACGTGTCTTGCCGCACGCTCTGGCAGAGGGAGGGTTCAATGAGTCACAAGCGAACTGCAATCTGTCTTTTCTGATTGGCCCCTAAAGAAGGAGCGTCAACGGCGGAGGATGGGGCTGTTGCTTGCCTAGTTTCTGGCCGCATTAGTGCATCGCTGAAGAATAAATAGAACTAGCTGGTGTGGGTAATTCAGGGCAGCGCCTGAACTCTGTTGCTCCGGGCCTTCCTCGCATGGGCTGGTCTGACTGTGGGTTCCCCTGATGGCTCCAAAGATTGTCCACTTGCAGGGTCAGTGGTGGGATGGAAGGAGCCACAAATACCTCTCCGCTATCACCATCTCCTCCACGTCCCTCCTCCCCTGTTATACACACAGGTTAGGACTGCGATGTAAACTTGAGAGTTCATCCCCGGGCTTGCGGGAGAGAACTGGTGGCCGTGGAAAGAGACGACAAGGATCGTTGGTCATGCGTAGATTGAGCTGTAAATGACTTACGCTGTCCAGTGCCATTCTGCTCCTGGGAGTCTTTAGTGGATGCTTGATTCCCTTGTTCAGTTAAAAACAGCTATTGTGATACATCTCTGAAGCTTTAGAACCAGCCATGTATTTTTCTTTCCTCCCCTTGCTTCTGGTATGTGGTTTCTCCAAAGCCCCGGTGAGAGGTGGCCCCACCACTCATCCCTTTCCTTGCAAGTCCCCTGTAGCCTTGAACCTACCAAAGATGGTCCCCGACAAGCTTAGCTGATTTGTTTACAAATGCTAATGGCCACATGAATGTTGTTGATGGATGTTCTCCTTCCCTTTCCTTAAAATGTGGAGGGGGGGTAAGGGGAGAGAGCGGAAACCTCCTTGGAAGGCCAGGGTAGGTGAAATAGTGTTTTCGGAAGCTTTTCAGGCAGGAATGGAGAGGAAGTTGGCTTTGCAGGGAGAGAATTAAAGGTCCCAGAGAAGGCCAGAAATCTAGGTGCATGGTTCAGAGGGAGAGATCTCCCATTGCACCGGAGAGGAGGCTGCAGGCTGGCAGGGAGGAGGCTTCAGCCTCTGACGTTGTAGGACTCTGGCCGGTTGCTAATCGGCGATTCCCACCTGCACGTGATGGTGTGTTTAGGGCTCTTATTCTCATTGGGCTTGCTTTTGGGGAGTGCTGAGTAGCTCCTGGGTAGGAGGTGGCTTGGGGTGAGCTGGGCTGTTGTTGTTGAAAACCTCCTAATAGTAGTGAGAGAAACAAGTGCCTTAATGGCGAAAGGGGTCTTGATACAACTATGCTCAGCTCTTGGCAATCACCAACCCAATCGGGAATTTCATTGCACTGAGGGTGGACTGGCCTGGGATACTTTTCCTGTCCCAGGAGATGTGGCTTAGGTAGGAGAGAGACACCTGCTCCTGCGGAGGGAAAGGATGCAATTTGTCTGCATGCCTTCCCTCCCCCACCCCCCTCAGCCAGTCAGGAAAATCTCTAAATATGGGGGGGGTCTCGCTTTCATTTTCCCACTGGGTCCCTAGTTAGTCTCTTCCCCTCCCCCACATCCAACTCTTCTGAAAGAGCTCTGCTGAGATTACATGCTCTTTCCAGCACACAGAACATGCTGGGAATAAATTTCCCCTGTTCCTTTCTGAGTTTGTGCTACCCCAGGATGCCAGCTAAATCCACCCTGACCCCCTGGAGGTATTTGACTTTGCTGGGACATGACAAAAGGATCTCTTACTGGTGCCCAGCGTGAAGCCTGTGCCTTGTGGTGGGCTTAGCTCTTGGTGCATTGCAAGGGTTAAGTTCTCCTGGAAACACCTGTCAGGGTGGGAGGGGAGGAGAGATAGGAGGTCACTGGCTCTGTCTGCCCCCACTGGGCTTTGGGGCTTGTGCAAACAAGATAAACTTCTGGGATGAGGTCACCTTAAAGCAAAAGCGTAGCTGTGGAATGCCAGCCCCTCAGAGACTGTTACGTGGATTCTATTGTCCTTGCACCAAGAGTGAAGGAGAGGGGAGCCCTGTAGTTTTTCTGTCAAAGCAAGACCGGTGGAAGCACGCACTGGAATCCAGCTCCAGCCCTGCTCTGGCCAAGCTCCTAGAAAGGCTCCAATGGAGTTAGCCAGGGTCTGTCAGCGGAGATGGTCAAATGACAACTCTGTGTGAGCACAACCCAACTCGCCAGACGTCTGCTCTCCGTGGTGCCCTTTTCAGGAGGTCGGGGTGTGAGGAAAGCAGAAATGTTCCCTGGCCAAACACAGGGGATGGCCGAGGCTGCTGAAGTGGGTTTCTCCAGATCTCTCTCCGGCATCTCGGATACAGTCCAAGTACGATTGTATTGAGTCAGACCTCCAGCCAGGAACTCAGCTGAACACTAGGGGTGGTATATAACCCAATACGCAATGGGACATCCATGCCTCTCACAGGTGACCTGTGTCTCAGACTTCCATTAACGCTAAGGGGAACTGGGGACATGTAGCTAGCTGGGGAATAGACTCAGCAGACACACAAGTTGCATGCAGGTGATGTGACGTTTAAAACATGAGGTACAGTTGAAACACCTGGTGTAAAGTCTCATGAATGAGCTGCTTAGACCTTCAATGCAGAAGATGGACCAGGAGCCCAGTCTTCAAATCCTGTCCTCTGCTACAGATACATTCCAACTTTCATGTGTATTTTAATGCCATTTTTTCTATTTTTAAATGGGTGGTGTCCAGTCTAAACCACTTGGGACCTCCCAAAGTGCCTTGCCTTGGGAATCAAAACCTGCCTCTTCCCAGATATTTTATTGAGAATGTTATACAAATGTTTAAAATATGCTTCTAAGAATAAATAAAACCCAGCTTTATTTAAAGCTAGCGACACGGTCTCATTCCTGACTGAGCAGGGACATCACCCCAGACACACCAACGAAAGGGAGATGTTCCACATGGAGTGTTGGGGGTGAGGTGGGGCGGAGCCAGATTGTTTGGGGCCAGCGGCGGAGTTCCTCTAAATTTAGAGGGAGGGCTTTGATTTGATGTCAAGTCTGGGGCCCGCTATGCAGTTGGTAAGTGTGTATACATGGACGCATCCACAAGTAGACTGGGGCTTAGGCAGGTGCTGGGTGGCAGAGAACTTGGGCTCTGGGCGTAGCTCAAAGTGGATTTATAATCCAGTTGCAGTTTCGGGCCCAGCTGCGCTAGGCGCTGCACACGCACACTCTCTCTCTCTGCCCCAGAGTGCATACAATGTAAATACATAAGACAAAGGGTGGGAGAAAGGAGGTGGCAGTGTCCCCACTTTACAGATAGGGAAGTGAGGCACAGAAAGACCAGGGGCATACAAAAAACCCATGGTGGAACCAGGAACTGAATCCACATCTCCTGAGTCTCCGTCCCGTGGCTTAAGTAGACCATCACTCCTTCACTGTTAGTGAAAATGGTGAGCTCTGGGACATTCCACGTGATGGTGGGAGCCTAGGACTTGAGTGTAATGAGGGTAACTGGCCAGGGTGACCTCGCTGGCAGTGCTATCTGGCTGGCTAAGGTCAGTGAATGGCTGCTTAACATGGTGTGCGTTCAGCTGGGGTATCACTTAGCACACTGTACTGGGATTCGACAGACTTAGGTACTAGTCCTGACTCAGCTACCAGCCTGCTGGTCAGCCATCCCTGCTCTGTGCCTCAGTTTGTCTATCTGTAGAATGGGGACAGTGCTACTGACTTCCTTGGTACAGCACTTTAAGCTCTATTGAGAAAAAAGTAGTATCTAAGGGCTAGGTGGTATTGTTTTCTTGTTCATAGAGTCTCCCCCTCAGCATATAGTCCCCGCACTGGAAGGACGAGGCTGGTGAATTAAGGACTCAAGTTTCTAACTGTTAAATCTTCAACAGAATAATTTATTTTTTTGTGCATGTGCAACTCTGGGCTGTGCAGGCCCGAGATGGCTTGTGGCTGATGTGCAGAGAGCTGAGCCGTTGTCAAAAAATCCCTTTCAGCGTTTTCAAAATGAATGACTTTTCTTTTAGAAATTAATTTATACTAAAAATGTTGAAATCTTTGTTTGCTCGACTGCCTCCCTTGCAGCTTTCGGAGCAGTCCCTTGCCACTGGGGAACAGATGGCCATTGGGGAGCCTAATGTTTGATCAGCACCATCTATTTACACATTATCTTTCAGCCTTATGAGAGGCCAGCTGCTTCTCCCAGCCCTGGTACCACAATCAGGTGCACACACACACACACACACACACACAAGTAGTCAAGCAATTAGCTTTATTAAAACTGGCCCTTCTCTTGGCATGAAGTACAGCAGGATCCTGGGAGACACACCAGCCCCTGGTGCATCCTGGTTTCCAAAGCAACCGAGCCATTGCACACGCAAGACGGTTAAACCAAGTGCCTGACTCCCTTATGCTCCAGCCGCAGGAGGGTGGTCAATCCCTGTCCACCCAGAGGGTGCTGAGACAGGGAGCTGCCGTACGGCTTTGCTCTGTTGGCGCGTCCCCTTAGGGTCAGAGACCAGCATGAGCCCATTGAGGGTTAGCTTCCTCCTGCCCACAAGCAGCAGGGCGAGGGGAACAGAGCCGCTAGGGGGGCCAGCCAGGAACATGAACAACCCGTGAGGGAGGGTAAAATAACCCCAATCTATCCCCTGGCGTTCCCACCCCTCCAGCACCCGCTGACGGACGTAGCCTGTAACACGTCCGCCTGCTCTGTCAGTCCCCAGGCGAGGGTGGCAGTGCCCACCGCCCAAGCCCCCTTGCTCCTCCAGTCAGCAGGGAAAGGCTCCTGGGCTTCCTGAAGGAGAACTGAGGGTGGGTTCAAAGTCATTGGAGGTGGCAGCTGTAAGGCTGAGCTGCTCATCAGCCCGGTTCGCACCACGCGGCCCAGTTTAGCGCCTTGCGGGGCCGTGCCCTGCTGGGCCAGGATGGGTCCAAAAGTGAGCTTGCAAATGGATAACTGTATAGAAGTGGAGACCACGCTAGGTTTAAAAGGAAGGAACTCAATCCCCGCAGGGTGGGGGGATGGGGGGAGTCCCCCATTGCCTGGGGATTAACTCCCGCCAGCTCCTGGCCAAGCCTTGCACAAGCATTTTCTCTAGTGGAGCCTCCTTAGTCCTCCTCCCATTGCAGACGTCGCCCTCTTCTGCTCTGCAGCGCCCTGGCGTGCAGCAGGCCACCGCTATCTGGCGGTGAACACCGGGTAAGCCAGGTAGTAACCCAGGGCGGCACCCACGATCACCCCCAGGAAGATCCAAGTGTTGTAGGACATCACCACCAGCATCACCAGGTAACCGATCACCACCTGGGCCACGTGGAGCAGGCTCTGGCTGATGTGGTAAAGAAACCACCTTTCCGGAAAAGAAAAGCAGAGTTAACTATGGTGTGAACAAGCCTTGCTAGTTAACAACATCCCCCCAGACTTCAGAGTGTGTCTGACGTGCTCCAGGAGGGTGGGGTACCGGCCAAAGAGGTGTGAGAGCTCATGGCTAGGAGCCCTGGTAGCGCATTGGGGGTAGAACATTAAGTGAGGTTAATTTATGTTTGCTGAGGGCGCTGTGCTGACTGCAGTTCGTGTAATCTGCCAGCACCCAAGCTACCCAGCTTGTGCCGCTGCAGCATGACCTAGACCCGGCGTGATCACGCAGGGTTCCAGGCAGGCGTGTACGCGCCACACTGACGTGCCTGCTACTGCAGCGTCACGACTCCCTCCCGTACCTGAGCTGGCATGATTCACGCTGGCTCGGGTACGTCTACACAGGCCGTCATCGCTGTGCTGAGCCGCTGAGGCGTTCTGATCGGCTATTAATGAGCTGTATCACGGTAGCCCCACTCCTGGATCGGGACCCCATTGTGCTAGGTGCAGTACAAACACAGACCCAAACAGCTTACGGTGTAAGACAAGAGGCGACAGGTGGATCCAGACAGACGGGGAAGCACAAGGAAACAATGGGACAATCTTCAGCAGCATGGTAGGCAGTGATCTCAGCACGCTGCCGAAGCTGTGTGGGCTACAGCACCAAAATGACACCGCTCTGCAGCCCCTCCCGGCCCGCATCCTCTACACTAGCTTGCGTCCTCCTCTCCTGCTGGTTCGTATATGAAACTTTGCGACACATGGAACAGGACACGCAAGGCAGGGCAGCATGCTCTTCAAAGTGACGCGAGTTCCCCTTGCATTGTTTGTTCCCTGCCTTTCGTGTCCGGTTGGCTTCCTGTTCCTTTGCACAATCAGGGGGCGGCCTTAAGCTCTGAACTAAGCGTTGCCTCTTCTGCATTTTGGTTTCTGCACATATGGGCTAAAACCTGCCTTTGATTTCTTAACCCTTTCCATGCATGGATCACTTAGGCGCACGGAGCTTTTAGCCCCCAGGGTTCTAACTTGGTGGAATTCTCTACCTTGTCACCTACTACGGTTACCACCTCGTCCCAGTGTGAGCCAAAGATGCTCTTTTTAGTTAGTTGCACTTCATGTTTTAAGTCCGGTGCCGTGAAAAGCTCTTTCCAGCTGCAGGAAAATAGTGAAACCAGCCTTAACTGAGCATAGAAAGTGGATGCTTAACGGACGTGGCCTTCTAATGAAGGAGGGTCAGAACACTAGTCAGTACGTGTATTTTTGGGGCGATCTCTTTGTAGGCAACCTCCCATCTTCTTCCTTTGAATGGGTTTTCTGTGTCAAAGGCCCAAGTTCCACTATCCCACCACTGCCAAAGCAGAAAGTGTCCATAACAGATCCCCATTCCCTGCTGCAGTGGAGACGCTGAAGGGGGGAAGCCCTTAGCATTCCCATTATGTCCAGTGATTCGTTCCCAGCCTCAGTGGGGTCAATCCTGCACCTGCGAATGAGACTCCATCTGAGATTAAGCCTTTCATGCTAGTTACCCCTGATCACATGGGAACCGCTGACGAGAGTGCCTGAAAAGACAGGGCGGGCAGCCGTTCAGCATATTTCCTCAGACTGTTTGCTAAAGGAACCCTGCTAGAGAAATGTGGCTGGCCAGAAAATAACAGCGTAATTGGGATGGCTTAGCTCACGATACAGGTAGTGCCTGAGGGAAGATGAGATCGAGTGGGATTAATTGGTTCCATTTTAACGGCTACAGTTGTGATGGTTTACAGGGTACAGAAAGCCTGCAGCACCTGCTACCATTTGAACCAAGAAAAAACAGTACGTCCAGTTAACAAACCTGCAAACAACTTGTATAAAAATCAGAGCTGGTCAGAACTCAGAATTCCTGTCCCATGGCAAATTCCAAACGTTTGGGGGGAAAATTGTTCCGAATTGGAACAAAAATTTTAAATTTCCCCCTGGCCTGGGAATTCCAAAACTTCAATGAGGAAAAATCAAAATGACCATTTGTTCTCGCTTGATCGGCTCGACGTGTTTATATTCCAATTTTATAATTTAAACACGTTGATGCAACCAAGATGAAAAGAAACGGTTTGATAATTTTCCGTTGAATCAGCATTTTCCAGTGGAAAACTGTTCCTCTGGGACAATTCCAAACAGCGCTAATATGTATACAGCCTGTACTCCTCCGGCTGCAGCCCTGCTGGCTGGGGCAGTGCCAGCTCCTCGGGTATCGACAGTTTCCCTGTCACAGAGCCCTTTCCCACCCCCAGCCAGTGTCGCTGCCCGCCGGCAACCCTCTCAGTGGGCCTGGGGGCAGTGGTCCCTCTTGACTTTGAAGATGAGGGAGCAGCTGGGCACCCCTTGAAGCCAATGGGCAGAGCAAGAAAACACCTGTGACATGGGGGGAGCTGAGACCTGAGTTAGGTGCAGGAGGGAGGGGACAGCAGAGAAGGATGGAGGTGGGGGAGAAGGAGCTGAGGCAGTACGGGGCGGACATGGGGGCAGGAGCACTTAGTGGAGGAGGCGCGGTTGGGCCGTAGCCACCTACTGAGAGGGGTTTGGGGATTCTAGGATCCTCATCTCCCCTGACCTGTGTCTCACTGACTGGGAGCAGAGCTCTGGGGAAGGAGGAGGAGCAGTGCCAGCAACTTCACCCCCTTCCTGGCTTAGGGGGCAGGACGTGGGAGACGCCAGAGATGGGGTCGGAGCTGCAAATCCTGCTGGAGCAATCTAGCTGCTCCCTGTCTGAGGGACCAGGCTGTCCCCAGGTGGTGGGGGGAATGGGGAACGCAGTCAGTGGGGTGAGGATTGCCTGTAGAGGGCTCTGAACACCCGCAGAGTGTTGAATTGACAGTGGCTGGAACCTCTCCCTCCTCAGCTTTGTGGCCACCCCTGACCCAGCCTATCTGGCAGGCACCCTCCTCTCCCTGTGTATTGCACTGTTCATCTTCACCTCGCCCCCCCGGCCACAGCCGCCGACTCCCAGCGCTTCCCGCCCGGCCACCGCCAAACAGCTGTTTGGCAGGGTTAGCAGGCTCCGGGGGAGGGGGGGAGAGGAACGGGAACGCGGCGCGCTCAGGGGAGGAGGCGGGGCCAGGGCAGGGATTTGGGGAAGGGGTTGGAGTATTGTCAGGGAGGGGGCGGAGTTGAGGCGGGGACTTTGGGGAAAGGGTGGGAAGATCCAGCACCCACGGGAAGGAGGAGAAGTCGGCGCCTGGGTCCCCTGCGCTCTTCAGATGCGAGCACTTGAGCGTGAGGAAGAAGGTTCCCGGGGAGCTACTGCCGGGTCTCTTACACCTTCCTCTGAAGCAGCTGGCACTGGCCACTGTCAGAGACAGGCCGCTGGTCTGAACAGACCCTGGGTCTAGCGTGGCAATTCCGATGGGCAAGGGTTGCCAATTTTGGTTGGACGTATTCCTGAGGGTTTCATCACATGACATACTCTTTAATTAAAGAGTAATCTTGAATTCCTGGGGACTCCAGGACAAACCTGGAGGGTTGGCAACCCTGTGATGGGACCACACCGCAAATGGTGCTTAAAGCCCTTTGCCAGCGTCCCTTGGGCCTCCTTTGTGCAGCAGGGGATAGCGAACGCCTCCGACGGGGAACTGGGTTACCTTTTTGAGGTGGTGTTTTGCTGACCCACGTTTGAGTTGATAGACCCTGTCTCCGGCTCCCTGAGTGACTCCTGACTGAGGGTGGTGGGGATGGCCAGTATCGTCTGGCGAAGGAGTTTGGTTTTGCTGATCTTGATGGCTTCGTACAACATCGCTAATAGCAGAACCACCAGCACCGAGAGCACCATCCCTGCAAGGCAAACACCATTCAGATTGGCCTGGAACCAGCAAGAGAGTCAGGAAGCACCATATAACCTGCCACGAAGCAGCAAGTGTTTCATGGGACTCTGAACAGTAAGTTTTAGAGGGAGGAGCCGGAAGTCCCTCCTTCTAAGGAAGTTTCCTGACCAAATACAGTAGCTGATCCTCAGCATCTGCCTTTCCCCCACCCTTATTCCGCTCTTCATCCCCACCCCATCAGGCTGCAAAGCTCCGATCCAGTAGCAAAGGGGCAGTGATGCTTGTAGTGACATCTGCCTCTACCCACCCCAACGGGTCTCCCCCATCTCCGCCGCTCTGCTCATCCCAGATGGGGCCAGAACCTCTTCCAAGTGAGGGACATGAGGTACAAAATTCTTCTTGAGCCCTCTGGCAGAACTGCCCACTTTCCATGTCATAATGTCACCCCCCTCCCTGCACCTTAGCATTGCTGGAGTGGCAGCAGGCCGGTGTCTGATTCACTGATCACTCCTCATGAGACTGTGCAAAGGCATCTTCCCCCAAGTCCCACCCCAGTCTGTGACCAAACCAATACTCTTCTCGTGCTATGGGAGATTTAGAGGCTGAGTTTAAACACTCTTAGTCTTCTGCTAGGCCTCTTTGCAGCTGAATCTCAGATGGCATTGTTTTATGCATAAATGTAGTGCTTGTGTGCATGGTATAATGGATAAGGCAGGCATGTGATAAATAACTGCTCTGCATCCTCATTTGTCTCCTCCCTCGCTGTCCCAGTCTTGGCCCACTCTGGAGCAGAGATGGCCAGCTGTTGTAATTTGTGCCTGTCAAATGTGTCAATCCCTACTGAGCGATAGCGTGGAGGATCTTTCAGTGGTTTGTGATGTAGTGACGGTTTGGGGTATTCGGTGAATTCCACACGGAGAAATCAGGGCTATTACAGGGGACAGGAGGGGACCTCTGGAGATCAGGAGTGGGGCTGGGGGCAGGCAGTGGGTTTGTGTAGAATGCTGGAGAACACATTCTCTGTTGGAGTTTTTCTCTGCATGCAAGTTCCTGTTCTCCCGGGCCTTGACTTGGTGTCTGTCACTACAGCGAAAACAGTGAGTAAGCTGAATAGCGGCCCTTATTCCCTCCTCTACTTATCACTTACTCGGCACAGATTATGGCCTCTGCTAGAGTAAACATGAACAAACTACATAGCTGATAACCACCCATACATAATCAGCTGCTCTCTGTGGCTGTCTACAGCACAAATTACTTGGGTCAAATTTCTATCACTCAGGGGTGGGAATAATCCACAGATTCTGTTCTTACCTGCAGGGGTGCGGACATTCCAGAAGTCAAACAAAAGTACCACCTTGTCGGAGAAGTAGAAATACATCTGGAGGAGAAGCAAAGGCAAAAGTTAGGAGCTGGATTGGGGTGGAATGTAGAAACAGCAGCCTCATCTCTTACCAGCCGGTGCCAGATTTCCAGCTGTAGAGAGAGACCCATGATTGTTAATTACAGCCTCTCATAGATGGCTCCCCAGCGCCTTTTATAAATGACAATAAAAACATTTCTGCAAGTGAGGTTAGCATTGATAAAAGTTGCCAGGTTGAGCGGCCAGAGTGTCTCTGCGTAGCGACAGAATGGGAGGAGCACGGCCAATACACAGAGTGAGTAAAGGCAGCGAGTAAAGTTCCGGCACTATTTTGGGAGATCTCACTGAATTAAGTTTAAATAGCTTTGGAGCCCATTGCATTACAAATGCAAAGTGGATGTGTTATTGTGGGATTGGCCATAACTTCTCTAGGGGGCCAGATGTGGCCAATGTAAACCCTGCTGGGAAGCGTTATAAGCTTCAAAGGGCTACTTTACACATTGGGCCAGACAAAGGGGCACTGTCAGGTTGAACGAAGCGGATTTCCTAGGAAATATCTGGAGGGAGGGGAATGCAGATGCCCGACTCCAGACCCAAGCTTTTGAACTGCTGTCGGGTGGATTACCTCCTCCCGGTCTCTGCAGATCAAAGTTAAAGAAGGGACTCACCCGCTAAGTCTACACTATGAGCTAGGGGTGTGCTCGCTCTCATCAAGCAAGCAGGAGTATGAATAACAGTGTAACCACAGTGGGCAGCGTGGGTAGTGGCAGTGGAGGCACAGCTGAGCAGTGCCGAGTACATACCCAACAGTTTCAGGCGGGGTTCGTGTCCTGAGCAAAAGCTGTTATGAATTTTTGACCCCAGAAAACCCGCCTGGTGGAGTCTGAAGGACTCCAGAGCCCACGCTGGAGTTGGAGGGGAAGTGGGGCTCGCTGGTAAGCTTATTAGCAGGCGTGTAAGTTCTTTTATCATTTTAATGTGTTATCTCCGTAATGCTTTCACCTGAAGAATAACTGTGCTTGCTTGCACAGGGCAGTGTGGTAACGTATAGCTGTAGCCAAGTACGCTGTTTATAGCCACTGAGGAGAAAGCAAAGCAGGCCTGCTTAGGCAGTCTGACTTGCTGGGGAACTCACAGCGAACGCAGGGAGCTATGCAGCCTGGTCAGGAGGGTGCGAGATGCAGGTCTCTGACCGAGAGGTGAGGGCTGGGACCTGGGAGCCTAAGAGTGGGTGCCCTTGCTGGACCACAGAGGGGGAACACAGTTGCAGTTTCCCTGGACTGTGACAGAAGGGGCCACTGTTAAGGCTCTGTCTAGATATTAGGTACTTACATGACCCCCATTATCATGGCATCTGAGCACCTCCCAGTCTTTATCCCGGTGAAGTGCCGTTATCCCCATTTTACAGATGGGGAACAGAGACTAAGTGACATGTCCAAGGTCACACAGGAAGTCGGTAGGAGAACAGGGAATTGAGTCTAGGTCTCCCAAGTCCTGACCACTGGGCCATCCTTCCCCTTAAGACAGGAGGTACTGCTCACCTCCACAGCACGTCCAGCCCTTGGCCTGGCAGCGGGGATGCCCACAAGCGTGTAGCTCGTGATGCAGATGCCGCCTGTCCATTATGAATTGGGCTGAGACCAGCCAACTCAAGTCGTAGGCCTCCAAGGTGCGTGTTAAAGAGTGGGACGTGATTTGTTTGACAGCATTTCCATCCAGCTCTGCGCACGTTCTCGCTATCCAGGCTAGCTACTGTGTGCTCCTCATGGTGGTAGCTAGGGTCCAGCACAGGCCAGGAGCTGCTGCGGTGTGTATGTCGCATTTCATCTGTTGGAACGTGCTGTCCCTCATGGCCCAGGTTGTTCTGGATGTTTTTCACCCAGCTGTTGTTTGGTTTTCATATTCTCCCCCTTTCCTCCAGTAACCCAGGGGTGCCTGGGCATGGAATGTTGTGGAGAGGTACACCCAGCTCCTCCTGCATCACTGCCATTGTGCGTCTTGGTCTGGAGCCGGCTTAGGCTCCTAAATCAGCCTGAGCCCTAGTGAGTGCACAGGGCCGGTATCTAGGAGCCAGATGTGCTCCTGTGGAAACAGGGAGGAGCAATCTGAATTGCCCCATCTGCAGCTGCACTGGAAGGGAGGAACTCCCTGCTGCAGGAGGGCAGCAGCCGTACTGCCCATGCCCACTCCCAGGGATGCCACCCAAAGCTGCCCTCCCTTACATTCTGCTGAAGGTCTACAGGATCCTTCCTGGGAGATCTCTTGAATGAGTGTGTCTCATTGATGGCCTGGCCCTGCCCTCGTGACCAGGTCCACGGCTGGGGGGCTTGTAATTGGCTTCTGCGGTCTTATACCCACTTTCAAGGCAGATTTTCTGCAGCCCGGTGGGGGCCGGTGCAAGAGGTTTGATTTGAAATAAATAAAAGGCTGAGTGGCCGGCCTAGGGGCTGAAATCCTCCTCTTCTGCCCCATAAGCAGTTAGGTACAGAATTCCCCACATGCCACCCCCCAGTGCAGCCCAACTCTGAGCTGGAAAGGCCACCTCTGGAGGTGATGGTGGTTCTTGGCTTCTTTCTGAGACACAGAGCACTCACAGCTCCCACTGAAATCAGTGGCTCTCAAACACTTCCAAAAATCAGCCCCAAGGTGCTTGGTATGTTAGAGGTAGTGAGTGTGATGGATGATGTATTCTTGCACTTATATAGCTGTTTGCAAGCATGAATAAAGCCTCAGAGAATTGTTTGGAGGGGAGGGAGCAGGTAGGGGCTGCATTTTATAAGTAAACTGAGGCACAGAGAGGATAAGGAACCTGACTATGGTTACACAGCGAATCAAGAATAGAACCCAGGAGTCCTGGCTCCTACCTAGTTCTTACAACAGGGGTGGGCAAACTTTTTGGCCCGAGGGTCACATCTGGGAATAGAAATTGTATGGTGGGCCATGAATGTGGGGCTGGAGATGAGGAGTTTGGGGTGCAGGAGGGTGCTCCGGGCTGGGACCGAGGGGTTTGGAGAGTGGGAGGGGGATCAGGGCTGGAGCAGGGGGTTGGGGTGTAGGGGAAGGTTCAGGGTGCAGGCTCTGGGCAGCACTTACCTCAAGGGGTTCCCGGAAGCAGCGGCATGTCCCTTCTCCAGCTCCTATGCGGAGGCGCAGCCAGGCAGCTCTACACGCTGCCTGTCCACAGGCACCTTCCTCACAGCTCCCATGAGAGCTGCAGGCGTGGCATGTAGAACGGAGCCCCTGGCTGTCCCTACATGTAGGAGCTGGACTGGGGCCATGCCACTGCATCCGGGACCTGCGTGGAGTGGCCCCCGACCCCGCTGCCCGACTGGAGTGCCAGAGCAGGGCAAGCCCCAGACCCCACTCCCCAGCGGGAGCTTGAGGGCTGGATTAAAATGGCTGGTGGGCTGAATCCAGCCCGTGGGCCATAGTTTGCCCACCCCTTCTTACAAAGATAGTATCGTTATCCCCATTTTAGAGATGGGAAAACTGAGGCACTGAGTAGTGACACGACTTGCCCGCATGATTTGACTTGTTTCTCTCACTTTTAATGCAGCCTCAATCAGCATGTAGAGCGTGATCCTGAACTGAGCCCTTGCTCATGACAACTGCAGCACACTCAGCAAGGGGCCCGTGGTTTAGCCAGACAAAAAGGAGCAACCTTGAGTTTTACCTTGGAGAGGCAGAGCTAATGGCAGGCAGTGAGAAGGGTGCCATGTGTCTCAGGCAGCTGGCCAGCCCTAGCCGATTACAGGCAATCAGCTCAGCTGCTCAGCCACCGAGAGTCAAGGCAGTTTCACGTCCCAGTGGAGCAGGGTGGTGTCAATGCCTGTGTAGTGACCTGCCTTTGGGACTGTGAAGTGCTCTAAGTCAGTGCTTCTCAAAGCTGGCCTGCTGCTTGTTCAGGGACAGCCCCTGGTGGGCCGGGCCGGTTTGTTTACCTGCCGCATCCGCAGGTTCGGCGGATTGCAGCCCCGCTGCTCCAGGCCAATGGGGGCTGCGGGAAGCAGCGCAGGCCAAGGGATGTGCTGGTCGCCCTTCCTGCAGCCCCATTGGCCTGGGATTGCGAACCGCAGCCAGCGGGAGCCGCGATCGGCCCAACCTGCGGACGCGGCAGGTAAACAAACCGGCCCGGCCCGCCAGGGGCTTTCCTGGAACAAGCGGTGGGCCGGCTTTGAGAAGCCCTGCTCTAAGCTGTGTTTCCCTTTGCACTGGGAGTTTAAGAGAGATTCTCCAGTGAGGTGCTTGTCTCTGTGGGAGGGCCATGGTGACTTACCAGTAGGGCTGGGGAAAATCCACTAGACTAGGAGTTATGCCAGATCCCTCCAAAAGCAGGATTAGGCAGGTAATGCCGCATTCACCGTGGGAATGGAGCGGAGCGGGACCAGGAGTTAGGCACCAGGAAGTGTTGGGAAATGGGGGTCTGTTTCTATGTTAATGCATCATTTTGTGAACTTCCTAGTACTAGAACAGGGGCTTTCCCCGATTATGCATTATGGTGTGTGGATTTCAATACCTGTCCCCTCTCGCCCACACGCACAGACTTAGACTATGAGAAAAGGCTTTTTTTCCAATGGAACTGGCTCAATCAAGCTAGTTTAAGTTGATGGAAAAACCCCACTTAGCATCGATGAATGCTTGGCTTGAATTTAGCAGGCTGCAGCAGGACTAAACCCTGCTCAAAAAAAGCACCTTTCTTCCTAATCTAGACAGCTCCTCAGGTGCAGCAGAGTGAGGCGGTGGCCTGACTTCCAACCCAGTATGTGCTGGGAGCTCCTGAGCGAGGACTTTGGAAGGCCCTGAAAGGGGGGACATGCTGCAGGCCATTCAGATGTCGCCTGAGGCCGTTAGCCCTGTAGCCTTGTGGTTAGAGCACAGCCCTGCAAGGCCAAAGACTTGGACTTTTCTCCTAGCTGCCATTTGCCCTCTCTGTGTGACCTTGGGCAAATCACTTCGTCCAAGCCAGAAAGTCACTTCCTCTGAACATGGAGCCCTTTTCTCCAGCCACGCATGAGACTTTCCTCCTAAGAAGGGAAGGCTTCAGACAGCACAGGAACCACTCTGGTAAGATCTCTCTCTTCTGCCTACAGATAAACTCATGGCTGCTGGGTGTTCCTGCATCCTACTCAGACCTGATCGTCTATGGGCAATGCTACCAATTTCTAACCACAGGTTCTCTTTCTGGACCCACCCAGTCTCATCTGATTGCCCGTTTTTACAAAACCGATGCTGCTTCCTGCAGTAAACGGCTTTCATCATGTTGCAAGTGCACCATGATTAAGGTTGATGGGCACGTATCTCACATGGTGCACTGAACCTCCTACGTATATGGCGCCACAATTGCTTGGATTCTTGTTCCTTTGGCTTTGTCTTTGCTGAAGGGAAAAGAAAAAGTTGTTCAATCAGATGCCCCTGAAGACAAGGGTCAGATTTTACTTTGACGTACCCAGTCAGGGTTAACCTCAGACCTCCTCCTCCCCCAGGGTTGACCTCCATTGGTTATGCCGAGGTTATAAAGCACTTAGGCCTGGTCTCCATTAGCATTTTACATTGAGATTCACGTTTTTCGCTCTTTGCAGTGAAGGCCTCGCCTTTGCTTTGTTAATTACAAGCCACACACAACAGCAGCGTTTGTTAATGACATGAGCAGATGATGCATTTTGTACAATAATCTCCATTATGCATCTGAAGGGACCTGCCTAGGCTAGAAATATTGCCTAATAGCTGTAGTATTCATCCAGTAAACAGGATCTAATTATATGCTTAGTCTGTACATTGTGAAGTGCATATTATCACCTGTAATTGGCTCATTCTTTTGAATTTTCATTGGCAGCAGATTTATAATAATAGTGTTTAAATGAGACTATATTAGGACTTGGCATCCTTAACCCATCAATCCCAAACACTTCACTATGCTGGTAGCGTTATTTTCCCCTTTCAGATGGGAAAATGTGAGCGCAGAAATATTCAGAGACTTGCCCAGGGCGTCTCAGCCAGGATTTGAACCCAGATCCCTGGACTTTTAGTCCTGTGCTCCGTCCAGTAATTACATTTACCACCTTCAAATGCACGAATCCTGCTGGTGGTTACTGGGCCATCTGTTTTTGTCTGAAGGGCTATGGCTGTAATCCTAAACTGGAGATTAGATGCCATTTTGTCTTCTGGTTGGCCGCCTTCTTTCCATGTGTTGCAAGACGAGAAACTGGCTATCCCTAACTCAGGAGGAAATGCTACACGCTGTAAGGACAGAGCTCTGCTCCCTGGGCCAAGTCTCCCTGGCATATTTTCTATGCAAGGATGCTGGGGGGTGGTTTCCCCCCAGCCCACGTTAGAGGGATGCCATAACCCTGAAAACCTACTGAAAACCCCTATGGGATGTTCCAGCTATCCCCAAATGCCAAGGTTTAGGAACACCCCTGCCAAGACCTCCCCTCCCCCCGATACTCCTGAAACTGGGGCTTCTCTGGGTGTGGTACAGAGCTGGATATGCCTCCTGGGCTGTCCCCCTGCATTGGATGTATTTCTCAGGAGCACTTAGGCTACTTTATGGTTCCTTCATGGTGTCTGTGGTGTTGTGAAGAAGCCATGGGGCACCCAAGAACTGGGTTTCCCTTGTGTCCTGTCACTGTCTGAGTCAGCGACAGGAAGACGGTTCCTTTGCTGAAACCGGCTACTCCTCAGCACCGCTGCTACTCCCACAGAGAGTCAGAAGGGGAGGATGAGCTTGGGGTGAAGGGGCAGGATCAGGAGCCATCCTACATCTCTGACTTCCTGTGTGACCGTGCGCAAGCTAGGGACCCTCTCTGTGAAATGGGGAGGGGCCTTCACTAGTGGGCCCATAATGAGCGTCCAGCAACTGGAGATGATCTGGTATTAAAGTACTTAGTGCCACAACATGGAATCCTTGGAGTGTCACTAAAGAGCTGTTGTTACGTGTTGTTTATTTGTATTGCAGGAGCACGTGAGCCCCAGTCATGGCCCGGGACCCTGTTGTGCAAGGTGCTGTATGTGGGTTCCAAAAATACCATATGTCTGCCCAGGAGCTGGAAAAACCTGCCGGCAGAGTGCAGCATAAGGGAATGTCTACACTTAAATCACTAGAGCTCTGCCACTGCAGTGCCTGGTATAGACACTACCCAGGTGACAGGAGGGTTTCTCATGTCCACCTTCCTGAGTGGTGGTAGGGAGGTGAATGGCAGAATTCTTCCACTGACCTCGTGCTGTCTACACCGGGGATTAGGTCAGTATAACTACATCTGGCCGGGGTTTGGATTTTCCGCGCCCCTGGGAGACGCAGGCCTAAGATACAAAGATGGGCTACAGATTCTTGCGAAGAGGCAATGCACGCTGCAGTTCTCCCTCCCCAGTCCATTCACACACCGGAGTTTTATGTCAGAAGATATGTCTACACAGAGCCGAGAGGTGTAATTCCCAGCCCGGGTCACCAGAGACATGCTCGCTCTCTAGCAGTGGGGCCGTGGTGACATGGGTGACAGCTCAGGCTAGCCACCTGAGGACAATCCCGCCTGACCCTCTGGGGACTGACTCGTTCAGCTAGCCTGAGCCACCCCACCGTCCATGCTGTCATAGCCACACCACTATTTTTAGGACTAACTCAAGCACAACCAGTGCATGTCTGTGTATCCACACTGGGAATTACACATCCCCAGACAGAGAGCGCTCCATTTCACACAGGGCGAAGTGATCCTGAACGGCCGGCCGGGAGCCAGATGCCAGCAGATGATCTGCACACTACAGCAGAACTTCAGAATTACGAACACCTCGGGCATGGAGTTTGTTCGTAACTCGGAACAAAACTCTATGGTTGTTCTTTCAAAAGTTTACAACTGAACACTGACTTAATGCAGCTTTGAACCTTTATTATGCAGAAGAAAAATGCTGCTTTTAACTATGTTAATTTAAACCAAACAAGCACAGAAACAGTTTCCTTAACTTGTCGAATCTTTTTTTAAACTTTCCCTGTTTTTTTTTTTTTTTAGTAGTTTACGTTCAACACAGCACTGTACAAATTTGTGTTTATTTGGTTTTTTGGGGTCTCCGCTGCTGCCGGATTGGGCACTTCTGGTCCTAAACGAGGTGTGTGGTTGACGGGTCAGTTCGTAACTCTGGTGCTCCTAACGGTGAGGTTCTACTGTACGTCCCTACACAACCCCACAACGAGCTTTGCTGGATCCTTTCACAGCCAATCCAAGGCCTGCGCTACAGTTAAAACTGTCACTTGCTGTAGCTATGCAGATCTAACCCCCAGTTTAGACGCAGCTAGTTTGACAGAAGAATGCTGTCACAGTTCAGGGTAACCACCTGTATTCCCCCTCCATGGTCCTCCAAGATCACCCACTCCTCAGCCATCACCTCTCTTGGGCTGTAATACCTTGGTCTAATTTCAGTTGTTGGGATTAGTGTGTGGCTGTGATATACAGGTCAGACTGGATGAGCTGGTGGTCCCTTCTGGCCTTGAACTCTGTGACTCTCTCCCTTCTTACTAGGGTTTTTCCAGGCAGCATAGTTCCCTGCGTGCATTGTGTTATTCCCCAGCAAGCGAGACTTCCTACACAGGCCTGTTCTGCTTTCTCCTCAGAGGCTATAAACAATGTAACTTCCCACAGTTATAAGTTACCGCACAACCCCTTTCTAAGCAAGCATGTTTACTGTCAAGGTGAAAGCATTACAGAGAAAAAAAATAAAAGAACCCTCATGCATGGCAATAATCTTACCAGAGATCATCCCCCACTCCCAGCTCCAACAAGGGCCCTGGCAGGTAAAGAGTTCTTCAGAAAAGACCCTTGCTGGGGGTTGTAGTTACAAGTTCATAACAGCTGTTAGCTCAGGACAAGCAACCCCATGAATCTGTGAGGACCTCCCATATGCAGCTCAAGGCTTTGACCTTCAGATTCTGGGAATAGATAATCAACAGACAATGGGTTTCTGCTTAGGGCGTAGCTTCAAACAGTTGGGGCTGGAGGTAGGAATTTGCATTCACCTCTTCCCAAGGAAACCCACTCATTTTCATTTGTCCCAAAGGTTCCTCGGGGTTGGGCACATTGTTTAAAATAAGCAAAGAATCCTGTGGCACCTTATAGACTAACAGACGTTTTGCAGCATGAGCTTTCGTGGGTGAATACCCACTTCGTCAGATGCAAGTAGTGGAAATTTCCAGGGGCAGGTATATATATGCAAGCAAGAAGCAAGCTAGAGATAACGAGGTTAGATCAATCAGGGAGGATGAGGCCCTCTTCTAGCAGTTGAGGTGTGAAAACCAAGGGAGGAGAAACTGGTTCTGTAATTGGCAAGCCATTCACAGTCTTTGTTTAATCCTGAGCTGATGGTGTCAAATTTGCAGATGAACTGAAGCTCAGCAGTTTCTCTTTGAAGTCTGGTCCTGAAGTTTTTTTGCTGTAGGATGGCCACCTACTTAATTTAAAATAAGTTATTGGATGCTCATAAGACTTGCCAGGATTTACACTGGCCACATGCTACCCCTCCCGGCCTGAGAAGTTACATGCAAGTCCACAATGGTACATATACCGTGCACTGGTAACGCAAGGAACTCCAAAGAGACTTACATTTAATTCAATAAGGCTTTTCAAGGATACTGCAGAAAATTGCCATATCTGTCATAAATGCTTCTGTTGACCTAGCTACCATCATTCAGGGAGATATTACAGCGATGGCAAAGCCCCTTCTGTAGTAGGAGTCTGCTTCTGCACTACGGGGTTATGGCACCGTAGCTATTCCTCTATAGCACCCCTCGTGTAGACATGGCTCAGGTGTCACCATGCGGAAAGCTAAATCAGTGGGTCTCAAACTTTTTTACTGGCGACCCCTTTCATGTCACAAGCCTCTGAGTGTGACCCCACTCTTAAAAATTAAAAACACTTTTAAAAATATTTAACACCATTATAAATGCTGGAGGCAAGCGGGATTTGGGGTGGAGGTTGACAGCTCACAACCCCCCATGTAATGACCTCGTGACCCCTGAGGGGTCCTGACCCCCAGTTTGAGAACCCCTGAGCTAAATGATGCAAGACTCTTCCAAGAGAGGAAGTTAACCCTTTACGTGCATCAGTGCAGGCAGATAACGGTGACACTAACACAGCCCAAGTGCTCCGACTACCACAAGGAGCATTGACCAGGCAGGGCCCCAAAGTGAGCACTGCAGACATATAAAACCCACGGTCCTTGGCTCCATGATCTTACTGTGTAAAATCAGACATGACCCAACAAGCAGTCATTGGGGGTGGATCCAGCACATAGACCGGGTATTTGACACCCGGCATTATGTAAAGGAAGTTGCTTCATTAGTTGGATTGTGGAAGCCATAACTACGGGGTTAGACAAGGGCTTCTCTACACACACAGATTTCACCCCAGGTAGCTTAAGTCAGTTAACGGTTTTAGACCGGTGCAAACCCCTGCATGGGCACACTTGTGTCTGTTTAAAACTTGATGCATTGCAGTAGCTTGAACCTAGGAATTTACATGTGCAAGCTAAACCATTATAAGCCAGGTTTAGATCTTTTTAAGAGTCTCCATGCACACGTTTGCACGTAGTTAAACCAGTGCAACTCTGGCGTGTCTTCACGGCAGTGTTAACGTGAGGTATCTACACGCAAGTTACTCCTCTCAGGTTGGCTGAGCTCAAATGAGCGGCCACGTCGCAAAACAATACTTGGCTGCTGCATCTACACTAGTACTCTACTTCCTCGTGTTCTTTGTGCTAGCAGTCAGCTGAGCCCAGCTTTCCAGGCGATCTGTAGCAGAACTGGCCTGTCCTTTCTGGGCCTGTGGTGGGGAAGCGTTGGAGGATTGTCCAGAGGCAGTTGAGTGGAGACCGCACTACAGAGTGGTCATGTTAGCAGCTGATAGGCTGGCTAAGGTTCAAGTCAGCACAACTTGTCAGGGGGTATAGGCTAATTTGAATTAAAAGTTTGTGTGTGTGGACAGGAAAGACTCCAATTAGGGGCAACATTTGAACAGTAAATCAGATTAAATTTGTAATGAAGACAAACCTGTAGTGCGTAGACCGGGCCTTTGGTAAAGTTGCACCTGTGTCGCTAAATCAACTTATTTACACCAGTCTAATGCAGACACACTTCAATCGGTTTAAACCTCACTAATTTAAGCTAAACTGTTTTAAGCAAGATCTAACCCAGTGGAAACGGTTTAAAAAGAAGTCATCTCAGTTCCACAGGTCACGTTTTCTACTCTAGACCAGACCGAGGGGCTGCACCCAAGATTCCAAAGCTGCACTGTGCCAACAGGTTGACTCACCTCTGAACGTTCCAGACAGCAGGGTTAGGGTGCCTGACGTTCCCAGCCCTCACACCCACACAAGGGTGTTCCACTCGCTGCTATGGACGTCAGTTCTGTTTACAAGCCATCTCCTTAGTTGTAACCAAAACCCTGAGCCAAATCACATGGCAAAAAAGGAACTAGAGAGACAGATTTTCCTGTGTTGCAATTCTCTTAGGGAAAATACACATGTGATATTGGAGGGGGGTTTAAGCTTTTAAATAATAATACTTTGCAGTTACATGGCACCTGTCACCTGAGGATCCTAACGAACTTAAAAATGATTAATTAAGATATTAATATTGCTATTTTAAAACAAAACGTCCATGTGGCTGTCAGGTTGTTACGCAGGATTTGGAGCAAATTGTGTTTAGCTCATTGGTCCTATTTCAAAACAGTGAGGGAGCGTGCCCCCGTGGATAGGGCACTTGACTGGGAGTCAGGAGACCTGGGTCCTAACCTTGGTTTAAACACTGATCACCAGAGTGATCTTGGGTAAATCATGTCATTGTTCTGTGCCTCGGTTTCCCCATCTGTAAAATGGGACTGGCTATACTGTCCTTTTTTGTTGTTTTTTTGAAGCACTGTGAGATGTATGGATGAAAAAATGCTATAGAAGAGCAAGTACAATTGTTAAAACTTATTGTAACATAACGTAATGGGAGGAGAGGTATTGGGCTAGATCGATAACCTGCTATCCCAGATTTCAGCTACATGGAGGTAATCCTAAAGCCCCAAAGCCTCACTAGTTACAGGGGGTGAGTCACTGAGCAATGCTAGCCCAGCTCCTCAAAGATATTTAGGTGCCTAACTCCCATTAGACTATGGTAGGTAAGCATCTCATTTCACAAGAGAGAAGCCTGAGACCAGAACTCTGGATCCAAATACCTACTGACGTTTGGGGAAGTTCAGTCTTGATTTTGGATCTGAATTTAGGAGGCTTGCTTTCATTTCTGCTTTTTAAATAGCTGTATCTGATCTCAAATGTGTATTAGCTCGACTCTTAGGTGAGTCTATGAATTAAATTATCTGACAGTCGAATCACTCCTTAAGAAGCTAATACATTTGATGAGCCAATTAATCAAAGTTAAATTTTAATTCACTGAATTTTTTTTAGTGATAATGTTGAATTGTAGCATTCAGAACAGCCCTCCAAACAGCAGCCATTAAATATACCAGTGAAATATCCACTGTGTGTATGTATGATGACTGCTTATCTAATTTGCATGCATGTACTAGAAGCTTGACTCCTTTTTGTTACCCTGCACCTGTGGGTTAAACAAATAGCTGGTGACTACACAACGGATTTGAGAGATTGCGGTTTGGAGTATTACTGTGTTTGCTGTTGCACCCTATGGAGTAACTCAGCCCAGGCTTGGTCTGCACTTAGATCTATCTAGCTCTGTCACTCAGGGCTGTGAAAAACAACCTATCCCCCAGTGTAGATGCAGCTGGAGCAACAGAAGAATTCTTTCCTTGACGTAGCTACCCCTGGTCAGGAGGTGGATTAACTACATCCATGGGGAAAAAAACCTTTTCCCTCATTGTAGGAAGCATCTATGCTACGCTGGAGTAAATAGGATGAAATTCAATAAGGACAAATGCAGAGGACTCCACTTAGGAAGGAACAATCAGTTGCACCCATGCAAAATGGGCAATGACTGCCTAGGAAGGAGTCCTGCGGAAAGGGATCTGAGGGTCATAGTGGATCACGTGCTAAATATGAGTCAACAGTGTAACACTGCTGCAAAAAATGCAGACATCATTCTGGGATGTATTAGCAGGACCGCTGTAAGCAAGACACGAGAAGTGATTCTTCCACTCTACTCCGCACTGATTAGGCTTCAACTGGAGCATTGTGTCCAGTTCTGGGTGCCACATTTCAGGAAAGATGTGGACAAATTGGAGAAAGTCCAGAGAAGAGCAACAAAAATGATTAAAGGTCTAGAAAACATGAGCTATGAGGGAAGATTGAAAAAAATTGGGTTTGTTTAGTCTGGAAAAGAGAAGACAGAGAGGGGACATGATAACAGTTTTCAAGTTCATAAAAGACTGTTACAAGGAAGAGGGAGAAAAATTGTTCTTTTTAACCTCTGAGGCTAGGACAAGAAGCAACGGGCTTAAATTGCAGCAAGGGAGGTTTTGGTTGGACATTAGGTAAAACTTCCTAACTGTCAGGGTGGTTAAGCACTGGAATAAATTGCCTAGGGAGGTTGTGGAATCTCCATCATTGGGGATTTTTAAGAGCAGGTTGGAGAAATACCTGTCAGGGATGGTCTAGATAATACTTAGTCCTGCCGTGAGTGCAGGGGACCTGAGATCCCTTCCAGTCCCAGGATTCTATAGTGACACAGCTGCAGCTGTACTGCTGTAGCACTTGTAGTGTAGACGTCACCCCAGACACTAGGTACATGAGGCCTGATCCAAACCCCACTGGTGTTACTGAGAGTCTTTACATTGACTTCAATGGACTCTGGATCAGGGCAGGAGTCAGGCTGTCATTACAGTGCTCACCAACGTGTAGTAATAATTGAGAAGAAGACATTCTATAAACTAGAGTGACTCAGAAAGGCAGCATTTTCCTATGGGAAGCAGCAGAAACCTCATCATAAGACTCATTCCTAAATAGATTAGCCACTCGGTAGACTGCAGGGAACAATCCTGAACGGGTAAGATGACCTTAGCTTTGGTCCTTATCTCCAACTTCAGTGATTCTGTCACTGTTTCCTTACCCCGAAAGGAGATGATTTGCTAAAATGCTGTCTGGTGTACACCAGCGGTGCTTTACTGGTATAGGACAACCAGGATACTGTCTTGGACACAGATGTACTAGCAAAGCTGGGCTTTGTATCAGTACAGTAAAATTTTCTACCTATAAGGATAGTTAAGCACTGGCACAGACTTCCAAGGAAGGTTGGAGGTCACTGGAGATTTTTGAGAACAGGTTAGACAAATCGCTGTCAGGAATGGTCTAGGTAGACCTGGTCCCACCTGGGTTCAGCAGGCTGGACTAGATGATCTCTTGAGGTCCCTTCCAGCCCTACAGTTCTACGATTCTGTTACACTAAAACTACCCTGTGTGAGCAAAACCATCTACACCAGTAAGGGCACAGCTGTCAGTATAGTTGGGGGGGTATCCGGCTTACCTACGTTGGTTAGGGATCACACGTCTTTGCACCCCTGACTGGCATAGCTGCGTTGGCAGAACTCTCTAGGGCAGACCTGCCCTAAGCCAACCTATGAAAAAAAGCAGCTGTGGTGGGGCAGGGAGGAGGAGGAGGAGAGAGAAATCCACAAATGGTTAATGGAAAAAGTTTTTACTGGAAAAATTACGTTGAGGAAATCAACGTGATCTTTGGGAAAATGGCCAAATAGTAACTTATCTCGAACTAAAAAAAGTTGACCCTCCCCCTTTATCTAGGCCACTGGTTCGCAAACGGTGGCTGCTTCATGTCTTTATGTCAAGGGTTACTTTGGGGGTACAATCAACCCTGGGTAAATCTGCCGAGCACCCCTACCTGAAAGGGCAGCAGAAGCACAGTGGCGGACAGAAGCAAACTGATGTGGAGAGGATAGAGCAGTGGGGAGTTGCAAGCACCAGTGCTAAGGGCTGCATGCTCATAAAGTCATAGACTCAAGCAGAGATAATAAACCGCACTGATACAAAATGGGGCTGCTGGGGGGGGGGGTAGAAGTTACCAAGTACCCCACCCTTTGCATCAAACCTGTCTCTGTAGCACTCTCCTAATGTAATTACTTCTTGTAACCAAGCGCTAGAGCGGCTGCAGAGGAAGGGGTAGGATTGAGAAAATGATTTTGACCTTAAAGTAGCCCTCCTCCCCACAATGAAAATATGTTCAATTGGGCTGAGATGTGCCATTTCTCCAATCAGAAAGCTTAGCCACCAGGTGGGGGCGGAGGGGAACCATTCCTTCCAGTACTGAAGCAGTTACACTGCCTCGTGCTGTCCCTAATTAAGTTACTGTGTCAACATCATGCTTCCCTGCCCCCGAATAAATGGGCAGAGTGCAGCAGAGCAAAACATAAACCTTTCCACTGGCAATCACTTAAAATCAGATTGTTAATTAAATACCACCAATTAGGGTGACCAGATGTCCCGGTTTTATAGGGACAGTCCCGATTCTGGGGGCTTTTTCTTATATAGGCACCTATTATCCCCCACCCCGTCCCGATTTTTTACACTGACTATCTGGTCACCCTACCACCAATGTATCGTTTGTAGCTGAAGGAAAGCACGGCTTGTATGTATCATCTGACTCCAACCTGTAGTTTACAGTCCCGGCAGATTTCTAACCCCATCAGCCAGCAAATCTGAAATTCCTTACTTGCATCATTTTGGCTGCTTTCTTTCTCCTTTGCAGTGCAACACAACCGGAAAGGAAGGGAGTTTGTAAAGTGATCCCGAAGTATGATAGCTGCGCCTCTGAAACTCAATACTTCGCGGTGCAGTGTATGTTTCAATATAGGTCACTTGCAAGCTAGATAAAATCACAGGGCTGGCGCAGAATTGTGGGAGTTGTAGTGCATCATACGGGGAAAGGACTCATGGGAGATTTTTGTATGGGGAGGAGAAACCCTTTTCTCAGCCCTTTCTGCGTTATAGCAGCAGTGTAAAATTATTTTAATTACAGATCTAATTAATGTGAACAGACTTTGTTCGAATCCCCCTCGGAGCTATTGCAACTTACTGATGACACCTTTTTCTTTTTGAAGAGGGAAACTAATACCTAGCGGTTATACTGTTCATCTATTGAGTGCACAGCACTTTACAAAGGAGCCCACGATCCCTATCCCCATTTTACAGATGGCAAAACTGACAAGTCAGAGGAGGGCAGGGTAACCCGCTTGCCGCTAGCATGTGGGACTGTGGGATTTTAGGAGATGTCGTTCTCTCTTTGGGACCCCCACCCCAAAGCCTTTTGCCTGATCTCCTGTGGCTGAATCTTGCATTGCAAAGAGCAGGAGCAGTTTCCAACGGAGGACGAGCACTGTTGTTTAGAGACCCCCCTTCCTAGACCTTGAAGTGATGCAATCAAAGTGTACAGAGGCGACACAGGAAATGTAGGTGCTGACTTGTAATAACATGCCAGAGGTGGTCAAAATTACTGACCCACCCAGCTGCATATGACAATCTTCAGAAGTTTAAGAGCAGGGCTCACATGTCGGGACTTGGGCCTTGAGCTCCTCAGGGCGTGCTGGCTGGGGTGGGGAGTTCAGCCCTGTGGGGAGGGGTTTGGTGGGCTTTAGCCAGGGCCGCCTGGGGGTGGGGCAAGTGGGACAATTTGCCCCAGGCCCCCATGAGAATATACTATTGCAACTTTTTTTTAATGGAAGAGGCCCCCAAAATTGCTTTGCCCCAAGCCCCCTGAATCCTCTGGGTGGCCCTGGCTTTAACCCCACAGGGCATCCCTGCAAGCCCTGAGTCCTGGCAGGTGCCTCCCAAGAGGCTGAAGCTATGGGCCCCTATCCCTGCTGGGCAGAAGCCCCTAGCCCGCCTCCAGTCTAGTAGGTGGTGAAGTGTGGGTGGGGGCGCCCCATGCAGCTCGCGAGCATGTGTGGACACCCCTATAATCTGCATACAGCCACAGCCAGCCTAGTAGCATGCAATCTGCATGCAGCCAGTCCAGTAGCATGCAATCTGCATGCAGCCAGTCCAGTAACATGCACTCTGCATACAGCCAGTCCAGTAACATGCACTCTGCATACAGTCAGTCTAGTAGCATGCAATCTGCATGCAGCCAGTCCAGTAACATGCAATCTGCATGCAGCCAGTCTAGTAACATGCAATGTGCATGCAGCCAGTCCAGTAACATGCAATCTGCATGCAGCCAGTCTAGTAACATGCAATCTGCATACAGTCAGTCTAGTAACATGCAATCTGCATGCAGCCAGTCCAGTAACATGCAATCTGCATACAGTCAGTCTAGTAGCATGCAATCTGCATGCAGCCAGTCCAGTAACATGCAATCTGCATACAGTCAGTCTAGTAACATGCAATCTGCATGCAGCCAGCCTAGTAGCATGCAATCTGCATGCAGCCAGTCCAGTAACATGCAACCTGCACGCAGCCCGGGCTTGCGGCTTGCAATGCACCCTGGGAGCTCCCGGGTCCCTGCGGGGCGCCGGCCGGGGCCGCTGGCGCAGGACCAGCAGCTCCGCTCCGGGCTGGCAGGACCCCAGCGGGGCGAGGCCTCGGCACTACACTTCCCAGCATGCCCCGCGCAGGGAGGGCGTTGGCGGAACTGCCCGTCCCAGAATGCCTTGCGGGGGCCGGGGGGCCCGGATGCGGCCCCGGGGGCGGGGGTCTGAGCCGGGCATGGCAGAGCCGCGGCCCCGGGGGCGGGCGCTGGTCCCGGCCGGGCGGGGGGCGTTACACGGTCACTAGCCCGCGGGCCGGGCGCGGGCAGCGCAGCGCAGCATGGCCGGGCGCGGGGCGCAGGCTCATGCTGCTAGCGCGGGGCGGCGGCGATCATGGGCGGGGGCCTCGCTCGGGGGCCCCCCCTGGCCGTGCTGGCGGCCCTGCTGTGGGCGCCCCTCGCCGCGGGGGCGGCGGCCCTGGGGGCGGCGGAGAAGAGCCGGCTCAGGTGAGCGCAGCCCCCGTGTCTGTCCGCCTGTCCGCCCCCCTCCCGAGGAGCGGGCAGCGCCCCCAGCCCGGCCCTCCGCTCCCCCGCGGGGCTCGCCGGGGCCTGGTCCGCCTGGGTTCGCTTAGCCCCGGCGCCGGGTGTCCTGCTGCTGTAACTGCGGGGCTTTGGGGGCCGCTGAAAACCTCGCCCCCAGCAGGGCTCCCCGGTGCCGGGAGATGTGCAAAACAGCTCGTGTCTCCTCCTCTGCCCGCACCCAACACAGTTCAGGCTGGGTCCCACCCCGTCCCGAAGGCAAAACATCCAGTGAAACAAGTTGCGTTTGGGAAAGTTTGGTTTCCACCACCCACCCGTGAAAACTGTCTCAGGACGCAGGGGACAGGAGGGAGGTGCTGGTGTTTATTATCCAAGCGCCCTGTTTAAGAAGTATTACTTCATCTCCTGGTAGCACAGGGAGGTGCCAGCCAAGGATTAGGGTTCTGTTGTGCAAGGCGCTGTCCATAATTATGGCCACAATGAAAGACAGCCCCCGACCCAAAGAGCGTACAGTCGCAATAGATTTGCACCAGTGCTGTGCACTCTCGGAAAACCTGACCTAACTTGAAAATACATCCCTAATGAGCCTGACTGCAGCAGAGCAATTTAATATAACCCAGCACCAGGAAGACAGACAACTTAAAAACTCTCCCCCCCACCCCAGCAATCCACATTTCCCATTGTCTAGGAGTGAGGCCTGGTCTACACTAGGGGAGGGGGGGGTCGATGTAAGATACGTAACTTCAGCTACGGGACTAGTGTAGCTGAAGTCGACGTATCTTATTCCGACTTACCTCCCGTCCTCACGGCACAGGATCGACGGCCGCGGCTCCCCCCCTCGACTCCGCTACCGCCACTCGCACTGGTGGAGTTCCGGAGTCGAGGGGAGTGCGTTCGGGGATCGATATATCATGTCTAGATGAGCTGCGGTATATCGATCCCCGATAAATAGATCGCTACCTGCCGATCCGGCGGGTAGTCTGGATGTACCCTAAGAGATGAGCTTTGTAGGGTGCCGTTGCTAAAAATGTGGATATGTCCATGTGAACCAAAAGATCTCTCTACACTGGAACATCTTGTGCATTGTCTGCCCTGCCTAGACTCCCCTATGGAGAGCTGGCACCTTCTCTGCTAGGTACACAATTTAACCGAATGACGATAGTTGAAAAGGAACAGGACCAGTAATTTAACACTGACTTAATAAAATGCTCTAGAATAGATACAGGTCATCGATCGCTGCTGGATCGTTGTCGTTTCACCTGCTTTGAAACGGAAGTCACAGAGTTCTCGATCGATGGGGCTGCCCAGTGGCAGTGGCAGCAGTTCTGGGCTAGCCGAGCTTCCCATTGTCTCTCTGCTGTTTCCTTTCCAGGGACCAGGTCGTGGAGATGTTTGACCACGCGTACGGCAGCTACATGGTAACTCGTATTTTTATGTTCGTTCTTGCTCACATGTCTCTGGACAAAACCCTGAGTCTTGTGTCCTGTCTGTTCTTCTAACCCTGCTTACCCAGCAGCCTTCCCTCCCACCAGTGTGTCAGGTAGCTTGGGGTGCTCTACAACTGCAGAAAAAAATACAAGAGTCTCGCGGTCTGACCAAAAATACTCTCTTTAAAACAGAAACACGGGGGAAGCAGCCCAGGGGCAGCAACCACTCACACCCCAACTCCCTTGAATTTACTCTCCTCTTGGGGCTCGGCTGTGGCCAAGCTGGGGAGTGGTGCTGAGCTGCTCCAACCCCGGGGTAGAGTTGGGAGGGGCTGTGTCTCCATTAGGAGGAGTTTTGAGGGCAAAGACCCTTCCCTCCTCCTTTGGAGTGGTGTGTGCATGGCAGGAAGGACCAGACCCAGTGTCCCATTCCCCGGGCTCTTGTATGAGGTATACAGGAGGCTGGAAAGCTGCTTGTATCCGCCAGGCACCATACCATGGCAGGGATGCCCAGAAGATTGAGGGGGCCTGGGGCAAAGCAATTTCGGGGGCCCCTTCATAAAAAAAGTTGCAATACTATAGAATACTATATTCTCGTGGGGGCCCCTGTGGGGCCCGGGGCAAATTGCCCCCTTGCCCCCGCCCGGGTGTCCCTGTACCATGGCCACGCACCGTCTGGTCTTTTCTGTTTCCAATCTAACCTTCAGAGGGTCACACTTGGCAAAAAAAAGAGCTGCCTTCGTTATGAGAAATTCTCCCCCTCCCCCTGTCCGTTCTTTAAACGAACGCTAAGGGGGTGTGCCCTACGTTACAAGCTCAGCATCTGCATCACTGCCGCGCAGTAGTATAGACACTTGCTACAGCAATGGAAGAGTCTCTCACTCCCTGTGGTAAATCCAGGCCCCCAAGAGGCAGAAGCTAGGCTGATAGCAGACTTCTTCCATCGACCAACCTAGCAGTGTCTATGCTGTGGCTTAGGTTGGCTTACTTACCTCTCTCCAGGAGTGACTTTTCACACCCCTGAGTGGCATAACGAGGTCGACCTATGTTTTAGGAGTAGAAGCTCCACCAAAGAAATTCCTACATGGCAGAGGCGTTGGACAACATTCAGGTGCTGGCTGGAATCCACCGGACTCCAGGAGACGTGCAAATGGAGCAGGGAAACCTTCCTCACCTTATCCCGTGTGCAGAGAGTAGGGATAGCAGATAGGGGGCAGCTGTCCATCAGAACAGAGCGTAACTCTTGCTCGCTATGTGAGCTTCTGTGGCTGGCGAGGCCAGGCTCATTTTGTCCAGAATTCCGAATGTTCCCTCACCTAAATAGCTGTCCTGACCGTGAGAGTTGCTTGGAGATGTATATTCAGTTTTCCTATGGAGATTGCATGGTGTAGCAGTCAGCACGAATTAGGTGATCTGCGTGCTATTCCTAGCTCTGCCACTGTGAGCTGGGTGTCACTCCGCATTCTGTAAAATGGGGCTAATCATAACTAAAGAGCCGAATATCGAAATCCTCACCCCTGGTTTTCATTCGCTCCTAACATAGGCAAAATCCGATGGACGTTGAAAGTTTTGTCTGAGTAGGAGCGCCAGGATTTCACTGAATGTTTGCAAAGCCCTCGACAGCCTTGGCGAGGTGCTTTAGACTGGCAAAGTATTAGCCCTCCTAGTGTAAGAGCTGGATGAATGCAGCACAGATCTAAGCGGGTGTTTGCATTGCTTCCCATGGCCTGGCTAGAGGTTGATAAGGCATGTGCATAACTGTAGCGCAAGGAACAAGCAGCCCAATGCAAGAGGCATTTCTTCTGCAACAGGAATGGCAAGGGGCCTAGTTTACTTCAAAAGCGGCCCCACTTTACAGGCTTCGGAGACTGTTTCCAAGTCCCAGATCTACCGTCAACTGAGCATTTGTGGGATTTCCCCTCCCTTGTACAGAAACACGCATATCCTGCAGATGAGCTAATGCCTTTGAGTTGTCGGGGCCGCGTGCGCGGGATGGAGCCGAGTCGTGGGGATGTTGACGACGCCCTTGGCAAGTGAGTGTGCAAGATGGGTTCCTCCTCTTCCTCCTTTCGCATTACAGCCTGCAGCGCACCTGTTGGCCACAAGCGTCCTCTGATTCCTTTGCTACTGTGAGGGGGTTTTGTGGCTTTTGTGGTTATATGTGTTACAAAGTAGGCCAGTGGTTAGGACAGCAAACTGGGAATCTGGGCTTCTGGTCCCAGCTCAGACACTTGAGCTTACTGTGATGTGTCACTAAGCGCTAACCACTTCACAGCACTGCCTCAGTTTCCTCACATGTAAAATGATGGTGATATTTACTCCTCATGGGAGCTTTGAGGCTGAATTCATTAATGTTTGAGAAGTACTGTCAGATCTTCTGCTGGAAGGATCCTTAAGAGGAGGAAGTGGAGGTGGTATTTGTATTGTGAGTCTCAGCAATTAAAGTGCATTTTTTCCCCCTTGTGATCAAGGAGGGATTGAATGAAAGCTGGTCCGGAAACGGTTTTTGTTCTTGCAAAAAATTCTGAGATTTTTTTTTTCTGCACGATGTTTTTCATCCAAAAAAAAAAAAAACCCAACAGTAACAAAAAAACAAAAATACAAATCTTCAGCAATCAAAAATGTTTCAGGTTTAGCTGAAACTTTTGGTTTTTCAGTGAAAACCTGGAAAAAGTTGTTGAAAATGGATACTTACTGCAGAAATTTGTGTTTTGAGTGGAGAAGCCCCCCCCCACACACACCATTTCAATCCAAAGGGAAAAAATAAAAGTTGAGTAAAAATGTTGACCTACTCTAGCTAGAATATCATGGGTCAGATTTTCAGGACTCTCTGTAGATGAATATTTATACATCTAATTGTGTAGATGGTGGTTTGTCCATTTGTGTGCACAGTTACAGCAACTGCAAAAAAAACCCACTTGTACAATTTGTGCCATTATTCATGCAAGTGCCAAGCTCAGAAAATCTGCCCCTCGGCGTGCGTTTTCAGCTAACCGTTTGGTCCAATTCACTTTCAAAGACCTAATTTTCATCTGAATTTAAAATGTTCTTTTCATTTAAACCTGTAGGTTTTCCCTCACTCTAATTGACACTTTGGATACGCTTGTGGTAAGTCAGCAATCTGCTTCTCGGACCAGTTTATCGGGGCGTTGGCAGGTTTAGATCTGTTGAGTTGGATTTTAGTGGCATTGGTATCTGTCAACGGCAAGATTGAGTTCCCGGCACAGTGGGGTTTCCATTTCAATCTTGTGTATTGGACTGTACGTTCCCCTCTGCTGTTTTTGCTTCTTTTCAAGTGAGCTAAGAATTGACCTTAAAGTTGTAGGGCTTCTCTCACATTCTTGATTGACAAGTACAATTAAAGTCTACCTAGGATCAGGAATTACTTGGGGCAGCTTCAGTGGTGGTGGTGGTGGGTGGGGCTTGTTTTCAATAGGACGCAGGAGGAAGTATTGTCTAGTGGCTGGAGCATTGTCAAGTGGTTAGTGCACAAGACAGATTTGGCCCATGGGAGTTCATGCAAACTTTTGATTTTTCTCTCTACTCCCAGCCCACACGTCCTCCCTCCACCCCAGGCCTAGGTCATCCGAGTGCTAAACAAACCCAGCCATTGCAGGTGAAACTCAGCTGCACCCACTCCCAAGCTTTGCTTGGGTATCTTCTCAGACCAGATCTTGGCATATGCTTGCTAAAAGGCTATGGATCTCTGGGGCCAAATCTGCCCCAAACCTCAGTATTGTAATGAAACCCAGAACCACAGGATCAGCAAACCTTCATGCAGGTCTGTCCAGAACTCCTGGGTTCTCTTCCCAGTTTTGCTACTGACTGTCTAACCTTGGACAAATCACTTGACCCTAGCTTCCACCACCCCCCAAGGGGGATAAACAGTAGTGTTGTGTTGTTTTGTGTGCAGGGTTTAGTGTTTGTGCTTTATGTATTGCATGGAGATAAGAGCAGACAGTCTGTCTGCGTTTGAAAGCAATGCACTTAGAGCCAGGAAACCTCTCATTTTAGCATGAGTGCTTCTTGCTTACGAAAGAGAATATAATCAAAATGAAAAATGACCTTCCTGGACATGTGTTATGCTCTTTGGGACAAGGACTGTCTCTTAATATGTCTGGTGCCTTGCATGATGGGGCCCTGATCTCAGCTGAGACTTCTAGGTGCTACCGCCCAGATTCCCTGATTTTTCCCCTCCCCCCGCACGCTTCTCCGTAATTCGTTAGTTTCTCATATCCTCTTCTTTTCCTTCTCTGTTAATGCATCTTACTCTTTGCATTCTTCCCCCTAGTGACGAACAGAAAAATTAATGCCTGTTCATTCAAAACATGTTCCCGTGTTCAGTTAATTTTCTCTCCCAGAGCCCCTTCTGGGGCCTAGATTCTATGGTGGTTGATGCAGTAGCGATCAATTCAGGACATGCTTTCCTTTCTCTGCTTCTTTCTATCTTCAGCTTCTTTTCCCCTTCAGTATGTCCTGTTTGTTTCCTTATCCTGTTGTCTATTCTATGATCCTGGGTTTATTTAGCTGCCTTAATCTATTCTTATTTGTGTGTGTGGTTTGTATTGCAGTAGGTCCTAGTTGCCTCAGACATGGATCAGGGCCCCACTGCGCTAGGTGCTGTACAAACAGAGACAAGAAATACAGTGTCTACCTCAAAGAGCTTGCAATCATACTCCCTTCTTGGCCATGCTTTTCCAGAGCCCACAGTGTCCATCTGGCTGTGCTGGAAACTCTTCTCTAAATGAAGCTGAGATTCTGATGTGATCAATTGGATCCGGGATCTGAGGCTTTTTTTTAAAAACCAAAACAAAATAACACATGGCAAATATTGGGAGACTCGCAGTGAAATCTTGAGTTGGCAGCCCGGGGGCCACTCGTATGCTTGTGTCTCAGGGCAGATGTGCCAGGCACCCTTGTGGGAGAAAGGAATGAGGGGCCATGGAGGGAGGAGAGAGCTGGGTAGCCAGACGGGGGCTGTGAGCAGGGCCCTGAAAGCCAGGAGAGGCAGAGGTGTTTGAAAGGGGAGGTGAAGGGCAGTGGGGCGGGCCCCACGTCGCTGAACCGAATCTCTTCTCTCCCGTGGCTCTGGCCGCCCAGGTCCTTAACAAGCTGGATGAGTTTGAGGACGCTGTGCGGAAGGTGGTCCTGGACGTGCGGCTGGACAACGACGTGGTGGTCTCTGTCTTTGAAACCAACATTCGTGTGCTGGGGTGAGCCCCGGGCGCTGGCGGGCAGGGCCCCTTCTGCACAGTCCTTCAGAGCACAGAGCCAGTGCCAGTTCCCAAGGCTGTGCCCCCTCATCCGTCCCCTTCAGCTCAGTGCCCAGGCGCATGCTGCCCACCCGTGGGCTCTGTCGCATGCTCTGCGGTGCAGTGGCTCTGGGTGGCATCTGAGGGTGCAGAAGCGGCTCCGGGGGGGAGGGGGAAGGCTGCTTGTTGTGTATGAACACTGGGTTCAGTGGGGATGGAGAGCGGGGACATCACCACAGGCTCTGGGCCCCTGGCTCACCAGTGGGCCGGGGGGGGCGGGTGCAGAGGGGCCCAGCTGGCCTAGCGTCTCCTCATCCCAGCAGAGGAAAGTGGGCGCCGAGCTCCTGAAATGGGCCGTCTGGGATCTCAGCTTGCAGGGTCCCTCTGGGCAGCCTGACCCCGCTCTGCACTGCCCCCCTCCCCCTCTCTGTCCTGCAGGGGCCTGCTGGGGGGTCACGTCATGGCCGACATGTTGAAGGCACAAGGCGTGCGGCTGCAGTGGTACAAGGACGAGCTCCTGCACCTGGCCCGGGATTTAGGGTACCGTCTCTTGCCCGCTTTCAACACCACCAGCGGGCTGCCGTACCCCAGGGTAAGGGAGTGGCAGATCTGAGCCGGGACGAGGGGAGGCTTTGTGTGAACTGGCATGGACAGCCACAACAATGCACCAATACGGTCTGCGGGGTCTGGAGCCACATGGGGGTCCCAGCGGGCTGCGTGCTTCCCCAGAGCCTCCCGCTGAGCGCTTCCTGCCGTGACAAGCCATTTCTCTGACTCAGACGCCCAGCTGGGAGCAGGGCTGATCCTTCTTGGCAGCCCCACAATCCCAGCGCATCTGAGTGACTGAAAGGGGTTCAAAGCTCGCTCTTAAGATGGCTCTGCATTGCCCTGGCCTGTTGCTTCCGGTCTGAGGCACCCAAGTTCCTTGCAGCCATAGGGACCCCTGCGTCCTGCTGCAGAAGGTAGAAATATTCCATGCGGCTTATGGTGGGGAGAGGGGCACTTCCAGATGGCTGTTTATAATCCTTCCTGGCTTGTGTGGGTGATAAAGGTTTCCTGATCTTGACAATAGGGCACGTGTGGCCCAATTTCTTGGCCAGAATACCCCTTTCCTTGTGGTGCAACGTGCTGCACCCTCCACCCCAGAGGTGGCTGCATTTTGGCAGATGCTTTGTAAAGCGCTGCAGGACAGAGCACTGCACAAAAGTAGAATAACTTCATTGCCGCATGTGACAAGTATGAGGAAAAACACCCAATGAAACTGAGGGAGCGTCTGTTTATCCAGGTGAACCTGAGGTATGGGGTCCTGAGTCCGAACTCCCGGACGGGCACCGAGCTGGACACCTGCACGGCCTGCGCTGGCACCATGATTTTGGAGTTTGCTGCCCTCAGTCGCCTGACGCAAGAGACTGTTTTCGAAGTAAGTGGTTGGGAAGCTCAAGGGAAAAGCAAACAGCCGTGACGGGTTCCTGCCTCAGGGGAGCCTCTGTGTGGACCTGGCGGAGTCCCCGGGGTTAGCTAGCCCAGAATGGGGGGGCCCTTCATTTCACAGTGCCGCTCCGTGGTCTGCACTGGTTCACTTGAACTTGCACAGAGATTAGGCAAAGCCCCTCAGTGCCAGGAGCCAGAGATGCTCTGTCAAAGCCATCCACTGCTGCTTATCCATCCCTGTGCTCGAGTCCCTCGCTCCCCGCCAGGCCCTATTTCACACGGCCACTGGAACCCACGGGCCCCGTGCCATCTGCATGCAGCCTAACGGAGCCCTCGTGCTGCCCGTCCATCCGCATGTCGGCAGGATCCCAGCCTGCCCTCCTCTGCAGGCTAAATGGGGGTGGCGGGTGGGCAGGTGAGCCATCCCACAACACCCCTACCTCACTGCCCAGATAGCATGTGTGAAAAATTGGGACCTGGGGGAGGACAACGGGGGGCGGGGGGTAATAGGCAGCCTATATAAGACAAAGCCCCCAATACTGGGATGGTCCCGATAATATCGAGACAGCTGCTCACCCTCCCCCTACCCTGCTGGAATCTGAGGGATGGCTAGAAATGGAGTCCCTTGCCTGGCGCTGGTTGGTCCTGTGGGCAGCTGGGAGATGTAAAGCATCCGCCCAGGCAGGCAGCCCGGTGTAGAATTGGTCTGTGCTGCGTTCCCCCCGTTGGCGAGCGCTCTGCATGTCGCCCCAGTGCACTGGGCGCGATTCAGCAACTTTGCTTTGGCTAAGCAGTAGGAACAGTCTGGGCGTGAAGGGGGAGATGATTCTATTTTATGTCTCTGCTTTTGAGTGGAACCTGAATGCGTGGAATACAGGCTGGATTTATCCCCATGGGCTTGGGAAGTGTTAGCACCCCCATTTTACAGGTGGGGAAACTGAGGCACAGCGACTTGCCTGAGGTGTCAAACCCTACAGTTAGTGGCAGAGCCCAAAGCTCCTGAGCCCTATTGCTGTCCCCTCGCTGTGTAGGGTGGGTCTATTTAATAAGCGTAAGGAATGGCATAGGAACAACTCCTCCCTGTTCCTGGGTGGAGGGGAGGGTGATATAGAGACACTGTGTTGTGTACATTCATTCCTCTCTCCGTTCTCAGGACACCGCTCGGAGAGCGCTGGATGTTCTCTGGGAGAAGCGCCAGAAAGGGAACGACCTGGTGGGGACGGTCATCAACATTCACAATGGGGACTGGGTGCGGAGGGGTAAGTGAATCCCAGGCCTGGAGGGACACCAGTGTCGCCTGGCTGCCTGGGGGCAGAGATGTGTGCTTTGGCGCGGTGGCAGGACTTGAGTTGTGCCGGAGTGCTTCAGAACGGCGTTCCACCATGTTTTTTGGGTGGTGGGGAACCAGAACAACCCCCTGGCAGCCCCAGAGCCAGTGCCCCCTGCCGACTCTGGGCAGAGCTGTGTTTGGCAGTGTGCCGAAGGCGGGTGCCGCTCGCCGTGCCCCGCCCTGGGAAGGGGAAGAATGCTCTCCCCACTGCCGGGACGTAGCCAGAGATCTGCCTTGCTGATGGTTTGGCCAGCGCTGGCAGGGAGACGCGAGGGTGACAGTGCGACATAGACCCCCGAGGGGTGGTACCAAGACACACAGGAGGCTGCAACGTTCTTCTCTTCTGGGATGCCCGTGCAGGGGGGCTCTGGGTAAGGATCTCATGCTTCCCTGCCTGTCATTCTCCCCTAGACAGCGGGGTCGGAGCCGGGATAGACTCGTACTATGAGTACCTGATGAAGGCGTATATCCTCCTGGGGGATGACACCTACCTGGAGAGGTTCAACGCTGTGAGTACACAGGGTAGCACTCTAGAGAAACGGGGTCGATCGTCCATTGCTCACCCCCTCTTCCATCTGAGAATCCATTTTGAAGGTGTGAGGCCAGCTTGACCCACCAATGAAAGACCCTCTGCTGTGCAGCCTGTCTGCACCCGTTTCCTTTCACAGGAGCGGCTGCTGATGGCTTCTGCTTAGCAGCCAGTGGCAGCATGCCAGGGATGCAGCAGGTGGTCAGGAGCTGGCAGGCCACCCTGGCATCTCCTCGCTCATCTGTGCTTGGGTGGGAACTTGCGGCCAGTGCTGGGGGGAGGCGCATCGCTCTGCTGCCACAAACGTGCCGCTGCTTTCTTTCCAGCAAGTGCCATTCATAGAATCATAGATTATTAGGGTTGGAAGGGACCTCAGGAGATCATCTAGTCCAACCCCCTGCTCAAAGCAGGACCAATCCCTAAATGGCCCCCTCAAGGACTGAACTCACAACCCTGGGTTTAGCAGGCCAATGCTTGAACCACTGAGCTCTCCCTCCCCCCATTTTTGGAGTCCCCGTTTCATTGACAGGATGCAGAGCTCGGCGTCCGTTCTGAGAGAGGGGATGGGGAGGCTCGTGCGGCAGTCAGAGCCTCTCCGCAGTTAGCGTAGGTGATGCCAGCAAATGCTCTTCCGCTTGCTCATAAGGACTTGGTGGCAGAAATGATCCATGCTTGGCTGTTGGCCACAGGTGAACGTTTCTTCAGACTGAGCGGGAGCCAGCCCTGCTTGGCCGTTTGAGTTGAGTGAGCACGGACGACATGCCCACGGTGTCCCGTGACTAACATATTTAGGCACGTGTATCAGAGATGGTCCCAGGCTCCCAAGTCCTCCACAGAGGAGCCTCCCTATTGAATTGTAAGATCTTTCTAAGCCCTCCCTACTCTGCTGCCCCCTGCTGTCTTACTGGGTTCCAGAGCGCTCTGCCCTGCTGCTTGGATAACCGAGTTTGTGTCCGTCTCTCTCCAGCATTACGTGGCCATAATGAAATACATCAGCCAGCCTCCCCTCCTGCTCAACGTCCATATGCACAACCCCACGGTCAGCATCCGGAGCTGGATGGACTCCCTCTTGGCCTTCTTCCCCGGCCTCCAGGTACAGCCGCAGCCCTGGGCGGAATGGACTCGGCGGTGCTGTGTGGAGCTGCCAAGTAAACACTCACTGTTGGTTTTAATGGGGCTGTGCTCAGATGCAGCCTGGCACAGCGAAGGGGCGGGACTGTGGCAGGTGGGTTAATATAAAAAGAGAGCGCTAGGCAGGGTCCTTTAGCAGGGTCGGCGCCTTCACCCAATCGGCCTGCCTGAAATTAACCAGTCTTTAATGTATTTAGCCTCCCATGCCTCAGGGGGCAGAGCAGTGCTAGGATCCCCATTGTACAGATGGAGAACTGAGGCACAGCGAGGATAGGTGACTTGCCCAGGGTTACCCAATAAGTCAGTGGCACGCAGCTGGGAATTGAATCCAGGTCTCCCAAATGGCAGGCTTGTGCCCTAGCCACTTTTCCTTCCCTCCTAACCCTTGTGTTCCTGGGGGCAGGTTTGGGGCTCTTGGAGACCTACGCTGCAAGCCAGCTCGCTCGGTGAAATGTCTGTCTGTCAAACGCTCTGTCCCTGGCTGATCCACTCAGCCTGGCTCGGCAGTGGCCCAAGGTGAATCAGGGAAATGTGTCCGGGAGGACATAGGTTGTGGGCAGGTTGCTGGTGGTTGAAGCTAAAATACCCACCCTCCCTCCCTCCTTCCTGTCCCATGGTTTTGGCTGGGAGGCAGCAGCAGGTGTATTATGGCTGATGTGGGAGAGTTACAACCTTTATGTGCAATGAGCTGGTGGGGGCTCAGTCCAGCTTCTGAGACTGTCGCTGCATCCATGTACCTGGCACTAATTATCTTCCTCCCTTTGTTGGCCTCTGGGTGGCAGCAGTGAGGCCAAAGAGCGAATGGGACTAGACTGGACTCCTCTCTCACCCCCTAGCGCTGGTCCCCGAAGGGGTGAATCATATTGGTGGGCTAATGGGAGGGCAGCTTGCACAGCCCTTGCCTTGCCGTGTCTGCCCTGTGCACACCGTACCGACCGGCCGGCACCTTTGACTAGCACTAAATTCACTAACACCCGTGTGCCGGTGCTGTATACAGGCTCTCGCTTCTCCTCCTCTCACTGTTATGTGCCGGGAGCGTTTCCGGTGCCTTGCGATTGCCCCGAGGCCGTTTTTATCCCCGTGCTGTGCCCCAGGGAAACAAGGGGTTGTTTTGTCTGTCGCCAGGTGCTGAGGGGGGATTTGAAGCCTGCCATCGAGACGCACGAGATGCTGTACCAGGTCACCAAGCAACACAAATTCCTCCCGGAGGTGAGTGAACGAGCTGCTTCTCCTTGTGACTGCGCTGTGATCCCGTCGGTCTCTGGGTGCGGGAGGCCGCTGTGATGGGGGCGGGGGGTGGAAACCCTCCCTCGCTTCAGCCTCCCGTGTTCTCACCCTGTGTACCAGGCCCAGCATCCTTCCTGCTGCTGAGTGACCGCGGCAGAGAGTGGCGGGGGTGGGATTATGGACCGTCAGGAGGTGCCCCGCTGGGGGCAGACGTATTCCAGGGATTGACGCCCCACACTGCAGCCTCTTAAGAACCTTCACCTACCTTCTCTTTCTAGCTTCCGTGACCAGGGTTAGGGGCTGGATCCAATGCCTAGTGAAGTCAATAGATAGGCTCCCATTGACGTCTGTGAGCTTTTCAATATGGGGACAGGCACCTTTCCTCCTTTATATGGTCTTCATAGCTATGCTGCAACCGCTGCTCCTTCTGAGCTGGACCCTAGCTCTCTCCTCCCAGCCCTCCAGGTTGATGTGCCTTTAGCTGCCAAAGCAAAATGCCCTACGGCCTTTCACGCTCATCTCCCATCTCTGCACCCCACTAGCTCTCCAGGGCCGGATCCAAAGCCCGTGGAAGTCCATAGAAAACTCGCGCTGACTCCAGTGGCTTTGCATCGGGGCCCCCAGTCGGCAACATCGGAACGTGCCTTGTCTGTGTGGCCCCTGCTCCAGCACACTAAAGGGTCTCGTGCCGTTTCAAGCGGGAGTATTAGGGAACTCTTAGTGCGTGGGAGTAAGGTCCACGTTGCCATTTAGTGCCCGGTAAGCTAGTGTGCTGTAGACTTAGTGCGTGGCGAGCCAGGATGGAAGTCTCCCTGCCAACAAGCCCTCAGTGTCTCTGTTGTGAAAATGGCAGCTTGTATCTTAGTGTGCTCTCGCCCTTCATTAAAGGCGTTCACGTCCGACTTTGCCGTATACTGGGCCCAGCATCCTCTGCGGCCGGAGTTTGCCGAGAGTACCTACTTCCTGTACAAGGTTAGTCCCCTGCCGTGGCTTGGCTGAAAATGCCAACGAGCTGAAAGTGGATGTGTTTAACTCCTCCAGAGAAGCAGCAGAGGGGTGTCAGGACAGAGGGTGCCATCGCTCCCAGAGAGATGTAGCTGGTGGAGAGAAGAGCGTGCAGTGGCAGCTCCTGGCTGATCAGTGACTTCATAGAATCATAGATTATTAGGGTTGCAAGGGACCTCAGGAGGTATCTAGTCCAACCCCCTGCTCAAAGCAGGACCAATCCCCAACTGGCCCCCTCAAGGATTGAACTCACAACCCTGGGTTTAGCAGGCCAGTGCTCAAACCACTGAGCTCTCCCTCTTGCTCTTAGTCCAGACTGACTTTCGAAGTCATGGCTGTAAAGCGGCTGGGGCGTGAGAGCTGGTCAGATCACTCAGCGGGCTGAGCGTTCATCACGGGGAGTGGAGATTTGGATCTCTTCATTTCCTTCCCCTGAGGGATGGCAACGCAGGATTGACCCTGCGGCTAGTGACTTGTCACGTCCATCTGTGAATGAGCCACCGTTTCCCTCGGACTTCACTATGCTGGGAAGAGAGAGAGTCGGTGGCCTGCTGAACTGCAATTGTTTTCTCTCCAAGGCTACTCGAGACCCCTACTACCTCCAGGTGGGCAAGTCCATTGTAGAGAGCCTGAACGAGTATGCCCGGGTGGCCTGCGGCTTTGCGGCGGTGCAGGATGTACGGACGGGCCGACACGAGGACAGGTAAACCCCCTTCCTCTCTGGGCAGAGGGAAGCACTGTAAGGGGCAGGGGGTAGGGCTAACCAGGAGTGGGATGGGCCAGTGGGGAATTATGGGTGTGGAGCTGGTGTCTGGGCCCCGTGCAGTGGGGAATGGCTCAGTGGGCTGTATCTTTGGGATCAGCTAACTAGAGCTGTGTGGGTGAGTCCTTGCACCTGCGCACCAATGACACGGGGGCTGTCTACACGGGTTCCCATGCCGGACTGGAGCCTAATTCTCTTGGGTTTAATTCCTCCCCTCCCCCCTCCAAAGTAGAGGGGGATGATGGTGGTTTTCTTTGACAGCGGAAAGACATTGCAGCCAGATCAGGGTACAAATCCTGCCTGACCCCCTGGGCCCATACGCCAGTGGCTAACCTGAGCAGCCACCCACGCTGCTGCAGCCACACTGCAGTTTTCCGGTGCATGGCTTACACCTGTATGTCTACCCACACTGGGAGCTGCTGTCTAGACATAACCTTCGGGCTAGTCCACGCTAGAAGCGCTGCACCATACAGCTGCGCCGCTGGAGTGCGTCTGGTGAAGACGCTCTAAGCAGATGGGAGAGAGCTCTTCCGTCGGCATAGCACTGTCTACACGGAGCGCTGTCGCTCCGGAGTGTGGCGTACTCACGCCCCTGAGCAACGTACGGTCTACCCAAGTAAGGGGCAGTGCAGACAAGCCCTTAGAATGCTACCAATAAATCCCATCGCCAGCAGTAAAGCCACCCAGCACTGGAACAACCTATTGGTCTGAGAGCTGTTCTGATTGATCTCTGATGTGGAGGGAAATGGGGGGATTTCCCTCCTGGCCTGGCTAGTCAGGGACCACTTAGTTATTAATATCGACGTGCGCAGTGCGTGGGGATGGTGCAATGTGAGTGTCCCACTGTGCCGTCACCAGTGACCCTGTCACTGCCCTGCGAAGGACGTGTTTAAAGCCATGTCCAGCGCGTACAAAGCTGGAACAGAACTGCCCTGCTCTGCAGCTGTGCTGAACTGAATTTGGCCAAACCACGTTAATCTTCTGGAGTCTCTCAGGCTTATCCGAAGATCAAAACCTCCACCCTCCTCTTCACGCAATTCCACGGGGCACCCTACTTTAATGAAAGCGACATGAGCTTACGCAGTGCTTCGCTGACGTAAAGATGCGGCCTTTATCTTAAAGAGTGCGCGGTCTAAATCTAGTGACTGATGCAGGGAAGCCAACAGAAGGGAGGGACCCTGGTAGGAAGCGGGTCGGAATCTCTCCTGGAGTGAAGTAATCCTCGGTCAATTCTGAGCCATGTTGGATCGAGAGGAAATCTAGTCCCCTTGTGTATTCTCTGTCTGCAGTGGACATAGGAATACCATCTCTGGGGGTGGGGGTGGGGGGGGTGCTGTATGAAGTGACAAGGTAGCATTTCCTCAGCAGCAATGTGGGTCTGGAAGGTAGAGGGAGACCTCTGAGGTTGCTTCTCCCGGCCATCTCAAGACAGGGCAAAGCAAAGAGGATTGATGTGATCTGCCAGAGATTTTTAGGGATGTGAATAAATCTCGACAGGCTCTTTCAGTTCTTGCTGCCTCGTTCTCAGCAGGCCCAGCCTCTCACTCCTGTCTCTCTTTGTCATGCAGGATGGACTCCTTTTTCCTGGCCGAGATGTTTAAGTACCTCTACTTGCTTTTCACTGAGAAGCGAGATCTGCCTCTAGACATTGACGATTACATCTTCACCACCGAGGCCCACCTGCTGCCCCTGTCCCTCTCCACGGCCCGGCCCCCCTGCCCCAGGAACGTGACTGTACGTCAGCTGTAGGCTTTCTTAAGGGTGCCCGGGGCAGGTTTAGCTTCACAGCAGCTTATGACTTCCAGGGCACATGACTGTTTTCAGAGGAGGAGGTCCACTTGGCTGGTAATTTTTCAAGGTTTAAACCCAGCTGTGTTGGGTCCCAGCCTGAGAGAGAAGGAATTTCCAATGGGAGTTGGGCACCTGAATCCCTTAGGCAGCTTACTGCTGTATCTAGTTTTATTTTTAAAACATGGTCGGCGTTGCTATGAAACGTCGGGGTGGGGGGACTGGTGGATGTGCAGCTCCCCTGCCAATACGTGTGTGACAGCCCACAGAGGCATAATACCACTGAGCGCTTCGTAGCTAGCGCTCTTCCTCAGCAGATCTCAACGTGCTGGACAAAGCAGGTCAGTATCGTTCTCCCTCTCTAACAGAGGAGGAAGCTGAGGCATGGGACTGGGAAGTGACTTGCCCAAGGTTACCCAGCAAACAAGTGGCAGGGCTGGGGATAGAACCCAGGTTTCCCAGGAGGATCCGTACAGCTTGAGCTAAACCACCAAGAGACTCGCATCCTCTGTGAATGGGGCACTGTGGGATGCGGGGGGAGTTCCACGTGCATCCAACTTGCCGGAGCTCATCTGACATTGGGTTTTAATGGATTTTCAGAACTAGGAGGCACAAGCCACAGGCCTTGATGTGCTCACTGGAGTGGCTGAGCGGCTCTGCCAGTCCCTTGCTGAGTGTTAGAGGATAAAGTCGGTGCTGGGCCGTTGTTCACCCAAACCCAGGAGGCTGCACGAGAGGAGAGAAGAAATTGATCCCTGTCTCTTTCACTGTAGATGTTTCGCAGGGGCCATGGAGAGGAGGAGATTTTTACCCGTTCTTGCCCCAGCGCACAGACTCTCTTCCCCAATAACCCAACCTTCACCCGCACCATCCGGGATGCCCACAAGCAGCTGCTGCAACCAGGAGCAGAGCGCCGGGCGCTCTTCAGGTGAGTGGCAACCCCTGTGTAACTCCACGGGCTTTTGTCGATTCCTAAATTCCAGGGCCAGAAGGGACCACTGCGATCATTTAGTCTTACCTGCATAATGTCAGCCCTAGGACTTACCGCTGTGCAATCCTGCTTCACGCCCAATAGCTGCTGTTGCACTAGAGCAGGTTTTTTAGAAAAACCTGATCTTGGTTTTAAAAATTGCCAGTGATGGAGACTCCACCATGCTTCTTGGTAACGGGGTCCATTAACTAATCCCACTCACCCTTAAAAATTTGCACCCTATTTCCAGCTTGAATTTGTCTAGCTTCAACTTCCAGATGTTGGATTTTGTTAGACCTTTGTCTGCTGGAGCCTGGGCTTGCATTGTTCTGGGCCGGGTTGTGTTGCTGTCACCTTGACTCTGATGGCAGGTCCTGGTCTCCCTCAGGGGGATTGAGTTCCCTCTCCATGACACCAGGTTGGAGACCTTGGAGATCTTGAAGAGCATGGGAATGACTCTGCTCCCCCTGGGCGACAGGAGCGTGCAGCTGACCGGCATCCGACACAAGGTGAGTGCCGAGTGCTCCGTGCGTGGCCGACGTGCTCTGCCTGCTGCTGGTCACTTCGGAAGGCCACTGTGAGAATTCCTGGCACGGTTCCTCCCAGCTCCAGTCGCCAGGGTAATTGCTTGCTCAGCTGACTAACCATTTCCTCTGTGAACTGCTAGCTGTATGTGAACAGCTGAAGGCTCTCCCTTGCTGGGGCAGTTAATGAGACCCTGTCCCCAAATCACCTCCAGCAGCTGAGTCTGTATTTAAGCAGCTGCTTTAAAGGATCCTCCTCATGTTTCCTTGAAATATCTAAAGCCCAAACTCCACCAAGTGGCCAAGTTTTTGTAGCTCTCTTGGTGGTTGCGTAAGTCAAGCTTCCAAGTGCTTTGTCCATCCCTGCCATGTAGGGTTGTTTTCCTCCAAGGAGCTCTAACAGATATGCTAATTAAGCCTCTTGCCGGCCCTGGGGGATATGTGAGAGGGGGAGCTGAGCCGGAGCGGGGCAGAATGGGCCTGTGGCACAGTGCCGTGTTTGTGCTGCGATACAGTCCTGCCCTAGCACCTCCCCTGGCTCTACGCTGTAACTTGTAGGGTGGTCGGAGCGCCGACCGGCGCTGCTAGCTTGGTTATTCTGTGACTCTAGCCTGCCCGAGCCCGTACAGTGCTGTCTCTCTCCCTCCGCAGCAAGAAGCTTCTCCCCTGGGGCTCTTCAGCCTGAAATTCATCACCGAGCTGGTCGACCCGCCTGCAGGAGAGCAGCCAGGCATCTCCCCGCTGGCAGTCCAAGTTATCTCTCCCCCTTTTTTTGGGCGAGTGGTACTCACCGCGGGACCAGCCCAGTTTGGAATGGACCTGACCAAACAGGAGCACGGGGTGGGTGACTCTTTCAGTGCTAATAGCTGGGCCAGCAGGGTTGTCTTAACCGTCCCTGCTTCTCCTTGCTGGGCCATGGAGCCGAGGGACTGGAAGCCCCCTCCGCTTGCCAGCTGAGCCTGGCTTTCTGTGCATTCACTCAGCAATTTTCCAAATGGTTTGCTTTGCCTGTTCACTAGTGGTGCTCTGTGATTGGTCACCAGATCACATGGCCTGGTTTCTGCTCCAGGATTGGATGACCACTTTTTAAGAAAAATTCAAGAAAATAAAAATTCTGTCCAGAAGTTTGATCTATTTTTCAACGAAGCAACATTCCTGCTCCAAGGAGTGAAACCTGCAGGCCGTGATTGGAGATTGGGAATCGTCCCAGGTGGCTGGAATTGCTCTTTGGGTTCATTTTAATAGCCTGCAGAGGCTGCAACCTGGGCTCGTCTCTCTGAACCTGTGCTAAGGAGAAGCCAGGCCCCACTGCATGATGCAAACAGTTTTGGCCCCTGGTGGGATGGTACGGGGGGTGGGGGAGGATGCCCGGAGATTGAAGCTAGCCTGGGGGTCTTGGCTATGCCATGCAAGTGCAAGGTGTATACACCCCTTACTGCAGCTGTTTGCTGCCTCCACAGTGGTAAATGCACCCGCTGTCTTACCAGAGAGGGATGAAGTAGGGCTCCTACACAGCAAACTGACTGGTGCATCTCACACCACTCCTGAGCCTCAGTATCGCCAGGGAATTTGAACAGGCCCAGTACTTACTGGTACTGAAATAGCCCCTTGTTAGAGATGAGTTGTGTTGCTAGGTGCGGTACAAACTGGCCTCCCCTGTGTGTGTGTCACTGCAGGTGAAAGGAAGCTTAGTGCTGAGTGAACCTTACCAGGCCTGTGCAGCGATCAGCAACCGGAAGGAGGTGCAAGGGAAAATGGCGCTGGCCCAGAGAGGCGAATGCATGTTTGCCGCCAAAGCCAGGAACTTGCAGGAAGCAGGAGCCTCGGGGGTGATTTTCATCGGTGAGTCTCGAGCACCGTTATTAGCCTGTGTTTGGGGCTTGTCCTGCTGACAGAAGCAGTGCAGGAGTGGGAGGGGGCTGGGAGATGGTGGGTATTCTGATGCGGTCATGGAGATGACTGGGAGCAAAGGCTCGTCTCTAGGGGGAAAAAGCTTGTCCTAGGGGCTGGGAGCTGGGGCTTGCACCAGAAGAGCATTGGGCACCTTTAGTGTCCGTTTATTGCAAAACCCTTGGGGAAAGCTCACCGAGATACCATGTGTACCTGTCCTTCAGTGTAAAGAAAAGTACTGCAGGCTTGTGCCTACTGCTTGTGGCTTACGGGGGCAGGAATTGCAGTTACCGTCAGCATCTGAGCCCCACTTCCTCCCGCCCCCGCCCCGGCCCGTAACCTGTATCGTACAAGTAAGAACAAGTGACCTCCAATCGTCCTACTGGCATGAAATTGTGGGTCAGACCAAACCTTCCCCGTAAGTAGCAGCACATCAGTACAGCGCATGGAGTGTGCCAGTATGTCCAAGTAAGAGAATGCTCCCAGCTCTGACCCTGAAACGGGCTCGTGTTCCCTCTCTCTAGACAATGCTGAAGGCAGCTGCAGCGAGGAGATGGTTCTGTTCCAGATGGTGGGCGACGGAAGCACTGGTGACATAGTCATCCCCCTTGTCTTCCTCTTCCAGAAGGAGGGGCAAGTCCTTTTAGATGCACTGTCCCAGCATCGCAATGTGGATGTGCTGCTGGCCACTAAACCCATGTTCCTAGGTGAAGGTAAGAGGGACCAAACCGTAGTGGGGGCTGAGAACTGGCTGGGATGAAAGAGGAGATTGAACTAAGAGCGAAAGCACTTTGGAGCCACCTGATTCCCCAGTTACTACAGCCAGGGAGTTTGCTGGATTTTGATTTGGGCTCGTCCTCATTTCGGGGGAGAGAGTTTTGGTAATGAGCGGTATTAGAACAGACGTGATCTTGGGAAGCCCAAGAGCGAATGCCTGGAAGTAGAACTAGCCAGATTCATGGGGGAAATAATGTAAACTTTACCAGTGAGGGTAGGTCACCTTTAGGACAAGGGGGGGGTTGGATTTTTTTTTTCAGTCAAGATTCAATGTCTTTCCGCGAGAGAGACTCTAGTGCTGTGGTTTTCAACCTTTGGGGCTCAGGCATTTGTTGATGGCCTGCGGCAACCTAGTGACTAGGTTGAGGAGAGGGAGGGTGTCAGATCCTGGGCGGGGGGAGCTGGTGCATGGAGGTGCAATGCCCCTCAGTGCTGCTGGGACCCTGTGCCCTGGGCCAGGACCCTTTGATGCATTCTGGTTTTACCAGTTTTGGGACATGACGCCCTGTTCTGGTTCAACCACTAGCTATTAGAATCAGTGGGTAAGATTATGCAGGAGGGCAGACTAGAGGATAGTCCCCTCTGCCCTTCAAATCGATCGATTGTTTAGCTTTAAAGGCACTGTAGGTGTTCAGAAATGGGTTCACACCAGGGCCGGTACTGGAAGGAGAGCCACACTGAACAGCTCCCATCTGTCCTTTGAAAACCCTCCACCTTTAACTGTTCTGAATTTCTAGAAAAAACAGACCAGCTGTTGTCTGCAAGTCAGTTGCACGAGGCAGCCACAGAGACCCGCACCAGGATGGTGACAAGTGCTCCAGACCAAGCATGAGTGGAGGCTGCTTCTCCTGCTCTCCAGGAGGCTAGTGGCCAGCTAGAAGGCAGCTGTCCTGACCCCCCTGTGGAAGCTGCTCCAAGAGCGTGGAAAAAGCGGAAGTGTTGCACTCCTACCGTTTACTGCAGCGCTCGAGTCACAATTTGCAGGGTGGAAACCCAGTTGCCAAAAACCTCAGGAACTTTCATGTTTGTAATTTGGAGGAAGGGAAAAGTGGCATTTAGCTGCCAGCCAGAGTGCAAGTGAATCATGACCGTAGCATCTCCATTTTTTTTTTTTAAATAACACTTGTGCCAACTGTCTCGGTGATGCTAAGGGCCGATGTGTGTGTTTGAAATAGAAAGATGTTGCTCACTGTTGGTTTGTTAATATGCAAGTGACGGGGTTTCTGAGGTGGAAAAGGCTACAGCTGATACTCTTGATCTCACCGCAAACAAAGAGCATGCGATTTTGTACCAAAGAAGCTCAGACAAGCCCGGCTTTAACTTTGTCTGTGTCACTTTCAAGTGACGGGCTATGTTCTATGGTACTTCGAAAGGGAAAGGTAGGAAATCTTCACCTAGAAATCCCACCGGCCTCTGCCACAAGTGACAGAGGCTCACTACTGCATGTATAAACAGTAGGAATTAAATTGCCTGCTTGGCTTTTAAAAGCCTAATTGAAATTTTACAAGCCTTTAGGATGGGCTGTGGTTGAACCCAAAACTGTAGCACAACGCAGTTGGCTGTATGAAAGCGAGGAAGGGGGAACTTGGCCAGCTGGAAGACCTAATCTACACCTGATAACTGGTGTAAATTAGGCTTGGCAGTTTGTTACAACTGACCTGTGGTGCCTTTCTAGCTACCAGCTGGTACTGATTAACGGGGGGGGAGGAAGAGATTGCATCCATCAGTATGTGCATCAAACTTCCTCCTGAAGGAGGAAACAATTCACTGCACTTACTGCACTGCCATTGAAGTTCTATGACAGATGTAGTGGTAAACTTGTATAAAGGGGCACCATAAACTTTCTCCTCCGATCCCTTCTGGGAAGAGATGCCTGAGAATTCCATTTTTGTACTGGAGTTTAAAGGCCATTTGAAAACTTTTCTACATCCTCTTATTGCAGGGCACTGCTTGCTCGGTTAGGGGGTAGCTGAGAGACGCAATCTTCTCTCGTGCTGGGCCTCTGAAATCTGCACTTTCCTTTCCGTTCTTAATGGGAATCCGACTTGGCCCTGTAATTTCAGGCACACAATGGAGAAGTGATGTTGCAAAGGAACTGGCCTCAGCTGCCAGCTGGTGTGAGTAAATTAACCAGTCCTCATATGGGCCCTTTCTATAGAACGTGGTGTCTTGTGCACAAACCCTAAAGCAAAAGCAGGGGGCCAGGGGTACTGTGTTACTAGGCCTTGTCTACCGGCCAGCCTTCCTCATGGGGACTTGCTTGAGTTTTAAACCTAGCCCAAGCCCTGGGCTGCTAGCTGGTAACCAGAAGGGGAAACGGCTGAGGTTGTTTTCACTGTGCCCTGGTTGGGAAACCAGTGACTCCCCAGCCTCAAGCCCTCTGCTCTACCTGGAGTTTAAGCCAATGTTTCGCTCAGACAGGTTTCTGCCCCTCTCCCCTATTGCAAAGGAAGGGCTTGTACTGCTCTGTGAAACCAGACCACTGGTCAGTGGCATATAATTGATTGGGAAAATGAGGGCCTTAAAGTAACAGAGCAGGCTTTAAAGTTTGCATTGCAGAACATGAAGCTGACCAGCAGGGTTAAGTCAAATGTTTGTATTGCATACACAGACCTGGTGCTAGTTTCATAAAACGCATCCCATCTTTATACAAAATGACCAGCATATCATTGTAGAGGTCAGGCTAAGAATGCAAATTATACAAATAATAGTAAGACAAGAGCAGTGAGCACTGGGGCAGTGGTGAGTTTGGCACATCCATTGCCAGCAATGGATCTAATCACATTTAAACAATAAAGGACCTCCGCCGCAGAAAGCTGAAGCAGACTTTAACTGAGTACAGGGCAGGGAACAGCTTTAGCGTCCCCCTGGACAATGAGTGTGAGGGCTCTGAACAGTGTCCTGAGCCTCCCCAGCAATCCTGACTGCGGGGAAGCTGCACTTATAAATAGGTTGCAAAACACTAGTGGCCTGTAGCTAAGCAGTGCATGCAGCTGCCCTCCCTCCCCCAATCATCAGCCCACAAAACCACACTGGGCTGAGGCATGCCTGGCTTTAGTTAATTCCTGCAAGCTTGCCCATACCCACAGCATCGTTTTTAAATGTGAGCTTTCACTCACTTGCCTTCTTAAGAGCTAAGCAAGCCACGTGTTTGGGTTTATATGCAGAGCTACAAAGGGAGTCAAATCTCTTCCACACAATAGGTGGAGGGTGGAATTGGACTCCAGGAATGTGGCTGAATTGTAAAAGTGCTGCCGATCCAGATCAGCACCTCTCTAGGACTCTAACCCTCTCCCAAGCCAGCGAATAGAAATAGGGCCCTGCCTCAAGGTTGGCGCCGCCTGCTAGAAAACATGCCCATGTACAACTGAACTGCTTTATTCGCAGCAGCACCTCCTGCTGTACCACTTCTAATTAGACGCTTCTTGCCCTTCAGTCTGTCTCCCTTACTGAAACGAGGCCTTACATAAACCTTAATCAGAGAGACAGGCGCAGCTCCTTGTTACTAGGCGATAGGCACCGCCTGCTACAAACTTTATCCCTTTTTCTCTACACAGTGAATTTTCTCCACCAACTATCCCTGAAAAATTGGCAGCAGTTGTTGCTTATTGTAATGATTTAAGGAGGGCATCTTAATTTAACTACCATTAAATATGCTCCTCCCTTCTACCGAGCTTGATAAAGTTCAGGAGCTGCTGGCAGTATTTCTCACACCATCTTTCACAATCAATCACACCTGGGGCAGCAGTGCTAAGAACCATGTTGCTGGCTGACCAAGTGACGAGGTTGCATGAATAGGTGTATTTTCTTTAAGAACTCAAAGGGAAGGTGTTACTCATCCCGTAAGGCCAGCAGGTTGGTAGGATGGGAACCTCCTGGAGACAGTTTGCAGTTAGAGCTGGGCAGGAATCCCGTCTCCCCTTCTGCAGACATTTTTGAGCTGTCACTATATTCCTCCCTACCCTGAATTGGGAAAAAGTTAAAACCGTGACAATTTTCACACCTTGAAAATCCAAAAAGAAACAAAAAAACCCAGCTTAGGTCACCCAGCAATGTTTCACTGTGCTACCTTTGAAATGTTTTGATTTCAGCCATTGTTACACAGCTTAAATTTAGAAATGCCACATAGTTTTGAAAGAAAAAAACCCAGAATTTTTCCAGTGACATTTTTGAGTCAAATCTCTCAACTGACCCTTTCCTACAAAAAGTTGCGGTTTTGAGAAATCACCATTTTTCAATGAAAAAAACACTTGTGGAAAAATTCCCAACCAGCTCCAGCTGCTTGTTTGATTGGCACGATCTCCACGGGCACCAATGGTCTGGCTACTTGCCTGTGCTAATCCAGCAGTTCTACACACTGCTGCTGCAGCAGAGAAAGGGACCCAGGGACGTGTGCACTTGAACAAGGGGAAGAAAACTTGGGCCCAGCTGAAAGCTTGGCTCTCCTTTTAAGCAGACCCTAATGGATGGCATTAAAGGACAATTTTTTCCATCAATTATTAAATTAGCACCTTTTATACATATATATATTTATAGAGAAATTACTTTTGTAAACAATAGTCTCCTTCCTCAGAAGGCCGTGTAGTCCATGGCATAATGCAGCTATAAACATTACCTTATAAATAGGAACGGGAGCTTTCAAAAGCTACCCCGAGGTGCAGCAATGAGAAGGGTTTTTTTAGTTCCTTTCTCCTTTGCAGTCATATATTCCCCAAAAGGAAAGTGGGTTTTTGTTTCTGGGTTCAGCTGAAGCAAACTGGTCCAACCGTGAATCCAAACTGGTGTGAGACGTCTCCATTGTGAAACACAGCCAGGTCTCGCAGGGGCAAGAGCGCCAGCTCCTCTGTGGAAAACTGGAATATGCTGTCTGTGATCGACGACTCGTTGTCCAGCTGTAACACACAATGGAGCTGTATTATTAGCACCAGTCAGTGGTGACAGTGTAAGAGGTCATAGGCCTTGTCTCTACTCAGAATCAGAGTATCAGGGTTCAAAGAGACCTCAGGAGGTATCTAGTCCAACCCCAACTAAATCAACTAGGAAAAAAGGTGTTTATCATAGCAGTGTAGGGCTGGAAGGGATCTCAGCAGGGCACCTACCATGGGCACAGGGGCTGGAATAACATGGTAACTAACAAGGTAAAATCCTACTGAAGACTCCTGTTGTAGAATTAATACTTGTTAGCAGGCCAAGGTAAACCTTAGCTTCCCCTCTTCCCCTGTGTTCTCAGCTTCAAACTGCTGCCTTTAGTATGGCCAGTTACCAGGAGGTAAGAACACACCTTTTTCCCTCCTGTGGAAGAGCTACAGCTCTGGGGGGCAGGCACAATGGGGCCTAGAGCACAGACTCTAGGTGCTACTAAAAATGCAGCTTGGGTGCCAAAGGGTCTGTTGTTGAGATAAAATTATTGCTTCATGATGCTGCTTCTGCACCATCCCACTGGGAACTAACTTCACTTGGGTATTTGCACTGCCTGGAATTAACTAAGTTCATCATTTTCAACTGGGACTGCCTGAAGTTGGGTCTCTAGCTAAATGGCTTGAGGGGCAGAGCTGTTGAGTGCCACCTGAAGCCAACATGGGGGGCTGGGGTCTTATTTAAAATGCCCAATGTGAGGCCCTTGGAGCTGAAAAATATGATTGCACCTGCCCTTGGATTTGGCCTCCCTGCGGTTCATAAACTATCAGGGTTGGAAGGGACCTCCATCTAGTCCAACCCCCGGCTCAAAGCAGGACCAATCCCCAGACAGATTTTTGACCCAAAACCCTAAATGGCCCCCTCAAGGATTGAACTCCCCACCTGGATTGAGCAGGCCAATGCTCAAACCACTGAGCTATCCCTACCCCCCTGGGATGAAACATCTCCATCAGAGTCTATTGAGAACAGTATCTTGCCCATACAAAAAGACACCCTGAAAGGGAAGCTGGCACCTAATTTACTCGACACGTTAGTATGCGAGGCCTGAACTGGAATTGCTTGCTTGGGGGGGGGTGGAGGGGGCAAGCATCCATACTACATGGGCTCCACCTAGCTCTGGGTAATGTGTCACTGCTTTGGCCAGGTCTCTTGTCATGGCAAAGGTTGACCTGGCACCCATCACCTCTTCCCAAGGCTACCGTTGAGCCCAGCACTAAGCCCCGCTCCCTGCAGCCGGGAAGACAGGATTTACTCTTACAGGCAGGGCTGTCAACAGCTGCTGGGTGCAACCTACAAGGGGTGCCACTGGACAGGCCTTTGCCGTGCGGGAATCCCCACTTCTCTCAACTGAATTGCTTCCGCTAAGAACCCACCCCTGCTTCAAACCTCCACCTACCATGCAGCCTGGCAGCGTGGACAGGTAGCTCTGCTCCCTGGAGTCCGCTAGGAATTTGATGGCTTTCTCCAGCTGCGGCGCTCCGCCCTTGGAGTCAGGCCTGCAGGAGTACGACACCTTCTGGGTGGCGAGGCTGCTGTGCAGCTTCAGGAAGCGCAGCTGGACGGTGCTGGCGCCCTGGTATTCCAGCTGCAGCGACGAGAGGGTTAATGGGGTTCAGCAGGGGGGAGCAGACCTACTGCAGCTGCTTAGAATGCTTAACCCACAGCAAAGCCCCCACGTCTAGCCTGACGGAGAGGATGGCACCGTTTGTGTCAGGAGGCTCTTCCAAGGCCCACATTTAACCCACCCTGAGATTATCTAGGGTTGCCAGGTGTCCAATTCTTCACCAGAACACCCGCTTGAAAAGGGACCCGGCGGCTCCGGTCAGCACTGCCGACGGCTGTTAAAAGTTGGGTTGGTGGCACAGCAGGGCTAAAGCAGGCTCCCTGCCTGCCCTGGCTCTGTGAAGCGCCACCCCCGCAGTGCCCACTGGCCCCGGTTCCTGGCCAATGGGAGCTGTGGAGCCGGCGCTTGGGGCGGAGGCAGAATGTGACGTCCCCTGGCCCCTGCGCCTAGGGGATGGACATGCCACCCGCTTCCAGGAGCCGTGCGAGCCCAGGGCAGGTAGGCTGCGCCTCCTGGCCTAGAGCCCAAACCCCCTGCCCCAGGTCAGAACCCCCTCCTGGAGCCTGCACCCCCTCCTGCACACCAAACCCCTCATCCCTGGCCCCACCCCTGAGCACACACCCTCACCCGGAGCCCTCCCACACCTCAACCCCCTGCCCCAGCCCTGAGCTGCCTCCCACACTACAAACCCCTCAGCCCTAGCCTAGCGCCTCCTGCATCCCAAACCCTTCATCCCCCGAGTCCTCACCCCCTCCCACACCCCAACCCCCTGCCCCAGCCTGGTGAAAGTGGGGCAGGGGGAATGGAGTGAGCCGGGAGCAATTAGAAAGTTGGCAACCCTGAGATTATCAGCTGGGGCGAAGGACAATGTCTTAACTCCATTGCCAGAGTCCCATTGGAACAGGAAGGGAGGGCTACACCGCGGTTGCAGGACTGCATGGCTTTCACCCCCACCCCGCAGGTGTTGGAAGTGTACAGACGTTATTCATGGTGGTGGTGGTCGGTGAACCTGAGAGCAGCTTTCATAGGCTGTGAGGCCAGAAGGGCCCAGTGTGCTCACCCAGTCCGACCTTACGTACAACACAGGCCCTAGGACGTCCCTGGATTAATTCCTGTTTCAAGCAGAGCTTGATTCAAGAGTTATCAAGAGCTCCCTTAGCACCCACCCTACAGAACGTGCCAAGAATGAGCACAGCAGGCTTTGCATCCACTATTAAAACAGCCCTGCGTGCAGCGCTCTGATCGCCCCTGGCCCCTTAACGCATATGAGGGCCCTGTCCCTGACACACCAGGGCAGAACAGAACTGACCAGGAAGCCCCCAGGCAGGGCGCTGAACCACTCAAAGGTGTCCTTGGAGGTGTATGCTCTCAGCCAGGCTTTGATAGGCACCTGAGGGGTAAAAACGTTGCCACAGTTAGACGCCCCGTGTGCGGCTGACGAGGCGACAGCCCGTCGTGACTTTCAGGTCCCACTTGCACCTCTGTGTCCGAGGTTAAGCAGCTGGACTGCCTGGCAGCCAATAACTGCAGCCTGGCTTCGTCGCCAGCCGAGGCGCCTCAGCAGAGCTGTGCTCTGGGCCTGCATGGGTGCAGTAAATCATTGTGTTTTACAAAGGCTCCACCTCTTCCCACCCTCTGCTCACTCTTGGGGTTTACACAGAGAGCACTTTGCCCCCCCTGCCCCCCCAGGCAGCAGTATGGCCCTAAGCACCCCCAGAGGGGGTCCGGACAAGCCCGCTTTCTGCCGTGCCCCCTGCACTGTTTGTGGATTTGTCAGCACAAACCAGCCAAATTAGACCCTAAGCAAGTTACGTGTGGCTGATCGTTGGCGCTGAGGCTCGGGGCTACGTTACCTTCCTCTCTAATTCCCCTTCCTTCCCCTCTTGTCCCGTCCCCGCTACGCTATCAGTCACTCCCTCCCCACTTCCTGGCCCTCCATATCACGGCCCCGGTCCTGAGCCGCACATACCTGGCTCTGCCACCATCAGAGGCATTGCAGAGAAGCAGATTTTGTGCAAGTCCCCCAGACTCCCCCTCCTCCCCTCCAATGCTGCAACCCCGCTGCCGTACCTGATTGTGTACTGGAGCGAGACAGGTCTCTCCCCCTGCCGTGAAGTTGCAGAAGGCCAGCAGCGAGTCCTGCGGACTGCCTTGATTGGGGTCTATGTAATAATAACCTGGACGGGGGGAAGAGCCAGGAGCAGGTCACCCAGAGCCGCTCGTGTTTGGGAAGAAGGAGGCTGCTTTAGCTTTCATGTCCAAGCACCTGCCTTTTCTCAAGGGTAGTGCCTGTTACCAGGGCGGCCACGCGAGAGCAAAAGTCCTGTGACGTGCTCTGCTGCATTCCCCACACCAGCCCCTTAACCACGTCGGTCTCACTTTGCTATAAATCATGCTGAATTCCCAGTCATGTCACGCGCCCCTGCAATGCGGCCTGACGCCCCACCCCAGCCAACCTGTCGCAGGCCATTCCCACCGGTAGACTGACAAAGCCTGCGGACTAATAAACACCAGCCAGCCTGCTGGCAGGGTACGTGGGCACTCACGCCGCAGGAGGAAATACGTTCCACGCTGCCAGAATGGTCACAGTGTAACCCACTTATTTTTTTAAGCTCAAGCTGTAGCAGCTCCAGCTTCAAGTTCTGCTTTTTTTCGTTCACTCCGCAGTGATTGAGCCAAGACGACAAGCAGGAACTCATCCCGGCTTTGCACTGCTGTGGCCCTCAGCCCCTCCTCATGGGCTTCCTAAGTCCAAAGGAATCACGTAAGCCATCGGTGAGCGTGTTACATGTCCCCTTCTGTGTCTGATCCAAACAGGATCTGCGTGTGTTACAGCTCCAGCCTTTAACAGCTCAGACTGTGAGGGGCCCCAGCTGAGTTCCTGCTGGGTCAGCCAGGATGGCAGAAGTCAACACACCGCCCCCCCCTCCCTGAGCGCGGTGCCAGGAAAACATCAACCCGCCTGAGCACAACAGCTGTGATATTGCAGATGTGACCAGGCTGTTAAGAGTAACAGGCGAGATCCCTGGCTCATCTTTTCTCCTACTGAGAAGACATGACCAGGCTCTGGCTGTAGGAGCTGTCAATTAATGGGCTTGTAGCCGGGTGGACCCCCGCTCCTGCCCTGAAGAGTTAAAAACAGCCCTGGGAAGGGGCTGTGGCTGGAGAAAGCAGCTTTTAGGCTGGGCTGATTGGGGGAAGTGGCTGCAGCTGGGGCCACTCCCCAACCAGACTCAGCTGGCCCTATAAAGGCAGAGAAGCCAGGGACAGACAGAGACTCTTCCTCTGCCTGTAGAGGGAGAAGGGCCTGGCTGCAGGGCACTAGAGACCTGAGTGGAGCAGGGCTGGGGAAAGGCAGAGGAGCTGGGGAGCTCCAGCCTGGAAAGCCCCAGGCTGCGGCCTAGCATAAGGCAACAGGTACTGGTTGCAGAGGGCAGCCCACGGGTAGGCAAAGGCAGCAGGTCCAAACCCCTTTGCCTGTGATCAGTGGCTGATACTGCAGCCTGCCCCAGTGAATGGGGGCTAGATGGAGACTGAGCAGTAGCCAAAACTGAGGCGAAGTGGGGGTAGTGGGTTGGGGGTTCCCCAGGGAGTGGAGACCCAGATTGGTGGGGTACTGCCAGGGATCAGCACCCCAGTTAAAGGGGCACCGGGTCCAGGGAGGGACATGGGGCCAAGAGGACAGGTGGATCACCGGCCTGCAGAGGGCGCTCTGGAGGCTGGAGAGCTAATTCCCAGAACAGACCAGCAGGAGGCGCCGCAGGGGTGAGTCCGCACGTCTACAGGCTCGGAGAGAAAGCAGGTCCGAGGGGCCGGGGGCTGTGCGCACAATCCAGAATCAGAGAGAGGAGGTTATCTGGACAGCTGTAGACTACCCACAGAGGAACCTTTCTTTTCTGCTGGACTCCGATGCCCTGAGTGCACTGGCTCTAAATTCCTCTGAGAGATTAACCGTGGGGCAACCACTGTCCCATTCACCTCCCCCAGGGCAGGGCACAGCGAACCTCAGTGCTCCTGAAGGTGCAGGACTAATGATTTCCGCTTAAAGCCAAGCGGAGAGGCCCTGTGGACGCTTCCCTCCCCCCACGAGCTCTCTCTGCAGAGCTCAGCCAGCTCCCCAGCTGCTACACGCCAGTGGTGATCTTTCCGTACTGGAGCCACCAAGCTGAGTTCAGAGAGCACTGGAAGGACCCCAGTCCACCCGTGACATCCGGACTGGGCTCCCGCTCCCCCAAGGGCACGGTGCTGTTTGTTCGGTACCGTCAGGCAGGCCAGGCTGAGCCAGGAGGAGCTCCTTGCAGTTGGCAGCTGGGTTGTCTTTAGTGCCATTTGGGGGGTCTACCAGGAGCTTCAGCTCATGGCCCAAGTTGTCCAGAAGAGCCCACACCCTGGCGTAGCTCAGTTTGTTGGTTGAATAAATCAGATGCTAAAAAGGGTGGAAGAAATACAGAAAGTAACTCGAATCTCCCTCACCTTTCCCCAGGCAGCCAGGAACAGCCCAAGTGCACCCAATGTCTGTCCTGTCTAGTTACACAGAGGCTGTTGAGAGCAGGGACTCTCACTCACTCGGTACAGCACCTTGCGCAATAGGGCCCTGATCTCAGCTGGGGCCTCTAGGTACTAGTGGAATATGAATAATAAGGGGGGCAGGTAGGCGAGGAAGTTGGTATCCTTAAGCAGATGCCTCCTTACTAAGTTGGAAGTACATCCACGGGGCTTTGTGATCGAACACTGCAGCACTGACCCGTGACGCTTTCTGGGGAGTGACCAACAGGCTCAGTTGGTTTCTCCTTAGACACCTCCTCACTGGAGGAAGCCTTCTCCTGCCCAGAGAAGAGCGAAGTTACAAGCTTTGAGCAGGGGATTGGATTAGATGATCTCCTGAGGTCCCTTCCAACTCTAATAATCTATGATTCTATGAAATTGGAAAGCAGTGTAAGGAGGGGGAACGTGATTTGAGACTTGCAATGCAAACCCGTGGAGAGGGAGGCCACTGGTTGTTCGGTGCCCTCAATTCTCCTGCTTCTAGCTTAGCACTGATTAAGCCACCGTATATTTTATACTCAAGCAGGCCTGTGCAGGCGAACACCCTCCTTCCCCACCCCCACGCAAAAGGAGCCAACAACAGTCAGCACATCAGTCACACATTGTCAGGTGCCACTTTGTGCTAGTTACACAGCTCCCACCAAGCCAAGACCAACTAGAGCTTTGGGAAAGGAAACGTTCTCCCCACCAAAGCAGCAGCCGCCATCACAGGCTCTGTGTGACCCGATGGCTGTGTTTCCCCACCCACGACGCTCACCTTCAGTTCCTCCACGGAGACGTTTAGCGAGGGTCCCCTGGGACCGGCAAGGCCGGGCGCACCCTAGATGAGAATGACAACAACATTGGCACCTGTCTCGGCATTCTGCACAGAGCATCATCTGGGTGGCCTGAGCCAGCAGCAGACTGGGTGCGAGGACCCAGGAGGTCCCTCCCAGTCCTGCTGCCATTCAGTGCTCCCCAGGTACATGGCAGGCTGCTGGCGCTCTGCTGCAAAGGCCTTTTGACTCCCCCGCCTCCCTCTGTTGTCAGCCGCACTGTGCAAGTTCTCTCTTGTTTAAGAAAGAAAGGACGGGGGGGTGGGGTATGTAAATATCGGCTTAACTTACAGGCAGGCCTGGCTCGCCTTTGGGTCCTGGCAGGCCTTGGAAACCTTTAAGTCCCTAACATGAGAGAGAGAGGGGAAAACAAACAGTCAGCAAGATGCTCTGCAGCTGGAGACTGTCACAGAGAAAGCACTAGGAATCCCTGCTCTTCCCTCTCTCAGGGCCCGCACCCGTAGCGGATCAGTCCATCTAGGATAAAACGTCTCCCAAGACACTCTCCAGGGTGAAGGTGTGTAGGACGAGCTGCGGGGACTGAAGGAGACACGGGGAGCTTTTTGGAAGGTGCTGGCTGTTTCTTAGAGCAGCATCACCAGAACAGACGGGACAACGACGCTGAAGACTAGCCCAGTGCACACCCCATCCATCCCTGCATGATGCACATTGCAGGCTAGAGCCAGGCTCTGCCCCGGCTTCCCACCAGAGTTGGGAATGGCTTGTAACGTCGTGCTCAACAGATGCAGATGTGGTTTCGTTTGCCTCCTTCGCATGCTTGGAGAGCGAAAAAGCACAGGGCCCTAGAAAGTGGGGCCACCCACAGCATGAGATCCAACCCCCAAAATGCAGGGGAGGGCTGGTTGCTTCCTTAGAATTATAGAAGATTAGGGTTGGAAGAGACCTCAGGAGGTCATCTAGTCCAGGGGCTCTCAAACTGGGGGTTGGGACGCTCAAGGGGTCATGAGGTTATTACGTGGTGGGTCATGAGCTGTCAGCCTCCACTCCAAGCCCCGGTTTGCCTCCAGCATTTATAATAGTGTTAAATATATTAAAAAGTGTTTTGAATGTATAAGGGGGGGGGTCACACTTAGAGGCTTGCTGTGTGAAAGGGGTCACCAGTAGAAAAGTCTGAGAACCCCTGATCTAGTCCAATCTCCTGCTCAAAGCAGGACCAACCCCAGCTAAATCACCCCAGCCAGGGTTTTGTCAAGATGGGCCTTAAAAGCCTCTACAGATGGAGATTCCACCACCTCCCTAGGTAACCCATTCCAGTGCTTCACCACCCTCCTAGTGAAATAGTGTTTCCTAATATCCAACCTAACCCCCCCGCCCCACTGCAACTTGAGACCATTACTCCTTGTTCTGTCATCTGCCACCACTGAGAACAGCCGAGCTCCATCCTCTTTGGAACCCCCCTTCAGGTAGTTGAAAGCTGCTATCAAATTCCCCCTCACTCTTCTCTTCTGCAGACTAAGCCCAGTTGCCTCAGCCTCTCCTCGTAAGTCATGTGCCCCAGCCCCCTAATTATTTTTGTTGCCCTCTGCTGGACTCTCTCCAATTTGTCCACATCCTTTCTGAGCTAGGTGGAGGGAGATGCACTTAGAGCACAGGACATGTGGCTATAGCCACGCTGGGTGGGATATGTTCAGCGGAGAGAGCTAGGATGCAGTCAGGTCACAGAAGAGAACACCACATCCTACTCACTTTTTGTCCAAATAAGCCCTGGAAGGGAAAAGAGAAAAAAAACAAACATTCTCTGAGTTGGAAGATATACACTGACTTGGGAAGACATACAACACCTGCAGCAATAAATAAATACATAGAATAATATGAATAAAACACTTTTCCTCAGCAACTCTCAAAGCAATATGCAAAGGAGGTATGATTAGCTCCATTTTACAGATGGGGAAATGGAGGCATGGCTGTAACTCGGCCATGGTCACCGAGCATGCTAGCGACAGGGCCAGGAATAGAACCCAGGTCTCCCGAGTCCTAGGCCAGTGCTCTGACCAGTAGGCCCTACTGCCACCCTTTTCACATCTGTATGATGCCTAATCCTGAGCTACCCCATTTAAGTGTCAGTCACTGCATCGCTTGTTACCAGCAAAGCACAATGAGCCCAGGGAATCCCAGGCTTCTGATGACTTGTGAGGTTAAAACCCAATAGACATAATCTATCTCACCTGGCAGAACCCCCCACAGTCTAGAGGGAGAGTGTGAACGTCCCCACCAAGCCTGCCATACTACAGGAAGATGGGGGAGGAGGCCAGTTTGGGAGAGGGAGCAAAGTGGTTTAAAAGAAACAATGGAAAGGAATGGAAAGTCTCTGACGGAGAGGAGTGCTGTGGGGGAGGGCTCCCCGAGTCGTTCTGAAATGTCCCAATAATTATTATGATGTAACTAGTCATGCTACTCTCCATCTGGCTTCGGAGGACAGCTGTAAACCAGAGCATCTATCCAAGTGCGCGAAGCAGCTGGTTGCCCATCTATCACATGGTACTGTCATACGCACCCCCGCTGGGACAGCGAAGGACTTACTGGCATTCCAGGGAAGCCGGAGGATCCCCGTGGACCAGGTGGGCCGAGATTACCCTGCAAAAATGGCACAAGCTCAGTTGACAGCATATTGCAGGAAAATGTGGGAAAAACCCCTGGGTGCCCCTGGACCTGGGTTGCCCCATTCAGGGCCTTGGAATTTAGAGCATGCACTGAACCTTCAAGCTGCAGAGGGATTCTCCAGCCCTCAGGGCAAGAAAGGAACATCACTAGCAAGGCTACTTCGCACATATTCAGCTGACGATCACACTGGACCGTCAATAATTAAACCTCACTACATCCAGGAGGTTGATCCCAACCCTATTTGGAGTATAAAAAGGAAATGGAGTCCAATGAGATTAGAAGATTTGCCCAAAGTCAATAGAAAGGCAGTGTCAGAGTCAGGAATGGACCCGAGCACCGATTCCCAGTCCCCTGTTCTAACCACTGGACCCCACTGTTTCTGTTGGCGACTCTCCATCCTTTTGCAGCGCCGGGGTCCGCACGCTGTGATACACATTCAAAGCCATTTCTTATTTTTCTATCTGCCAGTGTATTTTGCAACAGCAACAAAAAAGTGCCAAAAATTCACCCAAGCCAAATTCCAATTCCCTCCCTCCAATAACGTCGCTTCTGCCTGCACTCCTTTGTCCCTACCCCAAGGCACGTGCACGGCATTCCTCTTCTCACAGTCGAACCCCAGGCTGGGAACTTCCCTTTGGATGAATTCATCGCTTCCCCCATGTACCTCCCTTTTCTCCCCAATATTGGAACTACCAGCTAGTGCCTGAAAGCAGCCGTGCAAGCCAGCAGGGGGCAGGGCTGCACACGACTGCAGAACAATCTACACAAGAAGGAGAGGACAAGCTGAAGTTCTTTACCTGCTCTCCCTTTGATCCTGGCCTTCCAGGTGCACCTCCGGGTCCTTGCTTGCCCTAAGAGATGCGACAGGTACTGAGTGAGCACCACCGTCGTTGAAAGAGGCAGGACAGGGAAAGGAAAGGAAAGAAATCACTATACATACCTTGAAGCCATCATCTCCTTGCGGGCCACGATATCCCTTGCTGCCTTTCTCACCCTAGAAGAGCCAATCACGGGCAGGAATTGGTAACAGCACAGACGACAAAACTCACCAGTGCTACAGCTAAGACGTGGGAAGGCCAGGTTCTAGCAGCCCTTTAACAGGGCCAGTGCAAGGATGTTTCGTGCCCTAGGCAAAACTTCCACCTTGCGCCCTCCCCCCCGTGCCCCCGCCCTGAGGCGCCCCCCTCTCACAGCAGCTCCCCACCCTGAGGCACATCCCCCCCGCGGCAGCTCCCACCCCACACCGCCCCAGCTCACCCCTGCCCGCCTCCTCCCCGAGCACGCCGCGCTGCTTCACTTCTTCCGCCTCCCAGGCCTGCAGCGCCAATCAGCTTAGGCACCATAAGCCTGGGAGGCAGGAGAAGTGAAGCAACCATGGTGTGCTCGGGGAGGAGGCGGGGCAGGGGTGGGGAGTTCCCCTGTGTGCCACCCCACCCCCTTACTTGCTGCAGGCGGCCCTCCCTGCGCTCCCCTGCCCCAGCTCCCTCTGCCTAAATGCCGGCGGCGACCGAAGATCCAGCCACCGCGGTCACTGCCGAAGAAAATGCCGCCCCCCAAATCCTAGCGCCCTAGGCGGTCGCCTAAATGGTTGCACCAGCCCTGCCCTTTAACAATCAGTTTCTGGGAGATGGAGGGCGAGCTGGCGCGGAGGTTAGATACAGGGAACCATACTAATGTCAGTTATTACATCTCATGATGGCAGCCAAGGCCTGAGGTTTTGTTGGCTGTAGGACAGGGAATTCTGAGACCAAAGGAGTTAATGCAGATGATCATCGGCGCAGGCTTTGCTGTATGTTTTAAGTACAAAGTATTGATAGATATTGATCTTGTTCCCTATACAGCTGTTATCATCAGACTGGTGAGCACCTAAAGAGATTCAAAATCCTCCCTAGATGAGTAATCCACACAAATGCAAAACAAGATAAATGTTCTTCCTTCAAACTCAAACGCCGAGAGGAGGGAAACTGCAGAAATCAGCAGGAGGCCTAGATTTGTTCCGCTTTCCTGATTACCTGGGGTTTTCTCTTACGTTGATAGGCCAGTGGCAAACAGTCTGATCAAGAACCCCAAACTCATCCCATTGAGAGCAGACGTGCGCTAACAACGGCACATCCAACACAAATCAGCCAAGCAGGGCCAGACAGTTCCAAGCACGGTGAACCAGTGTTGTGATGCTGACAAGTGCAATTGGCTGAAAGCTTTCTGGAGAAGTGCTTTTGTTTTTCAGGGGATTTCTGGTTTTGTTTGGTTGGTTTGTTTTTTTATGGGCGTGGAATGGCATTATACAATAAAACAGAAATTCTTGTGATAAAAACTTCTTGTCAAAAACATTTGGCAACCAAAACTCCAAACATTTTTGGTTTTAAACTATTTTTTTCCCAGCTTTTTGATGAAAACCCAAGGAGTTTTCCAAGAAAATTTTGGATGAAAATTTAAAAAAAAGATATATTGTTTACCGTAATTTTTCATGGTGAAAACCAAAATCAAACCAATTGCCCAACCAGCCCTACTGACAATGCTTTGGGTTCTGTTACATTTAAAAGTTTTACTTATTACAGTGAGTTCTGAAGGTCATGAGCAACTGACCGGCACTGGGGAACACCTGTCACCCTTATGTACTGTATCTCAGCTGGCAGATAGGGCCATCAAGATATGCATGGGCTTCTTGCACCGTGGTCTAATCACGCACCTAATCAGTTCACAAAGAGAATATCTACCCACATGTAAAAGTCATCAGAAGTATTAGGAACAGGTGATGTTGGGATTAAGTGATCGTATACTCCTAGGACTTGGTTTCAACCACCAGGTGACATGATGGGTAGGGTAAGACCGGTAACAGGCAAGGGAGCAAGGGAGGCGCCTAACATGTGCATATCTACAGGCTCCTGGAAAGAGTTAGACCAACGTGCGAAGAAGCAGGATGGCTAAGCTGGAAAGATTTTGAATAAGTGACTCTCCTGACTACGCTACCATGAACTAGAGTCATACTCCAGCCATGCAAAGCCCCTACTACAACACAGTGCTCAAGTGACCAGTAGAACAGAGCACTACATACCTTCTGTCCTTTTGACCCCTGGTCTCCCTTCACCCCTTTCAGTCCAGGAATCCCCTGTAGGGGGAAAAATGTAGAATCCATGTATCTCCATCAATTAGGACATTCTGAGTACTGTCGAGTTCGTTACTTGCTGCTGAGAACTCTGCTAGGCAATAACACTTCTAGACGGGCTGAATGCCTCGTGTCATAGACTCATAGACTTTAAGGTCAGAAGGGACCATTATGGTCATCTAGTCTGACCTCCTGCACGACGCAGGCCACAGAATCTCACTCACCCACTCCTGTAACAAACCCCTAACCTATGTCTGAGATACTGAAGTCCTCAAATTGTGGTTTGAAGACCTCAAGCTGCAGAGAATCCTCCATGAGTATCTCTTCCCCCAACAAAGACCAACCTTGCCAGTAATGACTACTGCTGGCTGCCATTAAAGCTGCTTGAAATTTTATGAATTTTGCATTTTCAATGAATTTTTTTGGATGAGCAAAGACTTTCAACAGGGAAAATACATTTTTCCAACAGTTCTCATCAAAACTTTTCAAGTTCTTCAACTGGACTTTTTTTTTTTTAAATGATTGAAATTTCAACAAAACGTTTACAAGTTTTTCAACGTTTGGAAAAAACTTGCAAAAAAAACAATTCAAATTCACACGCCATCTAAAAAAAAATGTTTTTTTGACCAACTCTAGCTGCCACATCTTGATCCCTGACCTGGAAGTGCTGTGTTCACGGAGGGCATTTCTTCTGGGAATGTGGTAACATCACCTGCCTGACAGATCCATCCCAAGGCTGAGATGTTCTTCTCAAACATCATGGTTGGTCAGAAAATTCAGGCATGGGAGATGCCCAGATTATACCAAAATGTTGTTTTTCCATCATGATTTTATTTTCATCAGGATTATCTAACCAGCTATATGGCATGCTCTACTGTAGGAATGTTACTTTTTGGAAAGGCAAGTAAGATTGAATAGGCAAAATACCTACGAAGTTCTGACCTTTATGCTTAACTGATTTTGGAATTTTTTTCTATAGGATGAACCTGTCCAGGGGGCAAACAATCTAACTAATATTAAGATAGGGCGCGATAAATGTATTAATAGGATTATATGATAGGGTGCTTGCATCAGCAGAGGACTTAACTTGACCCAGACAGTCCTTGTCAGTCCCCTGTCTGGTCATTTGTAGATGAACAAAACATGAAGCTCGCAGGGATTGCCATGGCAACAGCTGGAGGTCAAAAAGGCAGCTTTTGCCTTCCCAGCTGGGAAGCTGAAGCTCACACAAAGTGAAGGCTGCCCTGCTCCAGCCTAAAGACATGATACTGCACCATCAAAGGGCAGGCACTGACTATATAGAGCCCCATTGTGCTAGTCTGGATCCTGCTCTCAGGCCAGCAGGAATCAGGAGTAACTCCACTGAGGACAGTGGCATGACAAGAGTGTCAAACCAATGAGAGAAGAATCAGACCCATGGTGCCGGGAGAGCAAAGAGCACCGAACTCTCCCTGAGACAAGCTTCCAAGCAGTCCTGGACTCTCCACCTTTGTACAGCACCTAGCACAATAGGATCCCGGTCCACACAGAGCCTTGTAGCAGAGCCAGGATTTGAACTTTGCTCTTACCCACAAGACTGCCCTTCCTTTCCCTTAGAAAGCTCTTCAGCATTATGTGCTCTATGCCTAAAAAGAGTCAGATTCCGAGGCCAGAAGGGAGCATTTTGATCAACTAGTCTGACCACCCGCGTACTACAGGCCAGAGAACTTCTTCAAAATAATTCCTAGAGCAGATCTTTCAGAAAAAAACCCAAAAAACCCAATCTTAAATTAAAACTTGTCAGCGAAAGAGCAGGCTCAGAAGAGACACCTATCCCATCTCTGTGACCAATACTCACGTAAGGTCCTTGTGGGCCACGTGGTCCCTCTGACCCTGGTTCACCTGGATGGCCCTGGAAGGCAGAAGGAGAAGAGACCCATCTCAGTGTCACAATAGAACAGCAAGTTAGGAATGATTCCACGGGCATTTCTTGTGAAAGAAAGAAGAGTTTTGAGGAGATGGGAACAGGTCCTGGGATCCACGCTTTAGATAAGAGATGGAGAAAGGATTTGGCCCAGATGATTCCTCTACAGAGTAAAAGTGGGGACAAACGACCGTATGCAAGATGTGGGGAGAGTTTGTGAGGAACAGGACATACTGCTCCATGAGCAGCCTAAGGCAGGTAAGGTGCTTCTCCTCCCATTTCACTACTGGCTCCTCCCCACCTTGCCACATGGACAGATCAGCTCTCAGCAGGATCGCCAGTGATGCTAATCAGCCTCTTACCATTTCATTGCTGTGAAAACCCTCAGCACAGGGGAAAGAGAAAGAGAATTCAGAGACACCGTAGCAGCAGTGGCACAGCTGGGACAGGCCCATGCAAAGGCAAGAGCATCTCACAGGCTTGGTACAATCAGGGGCTATCAGATCAGGACTCGTATGTGCTGTACTACACTAAGTAGTGTTTAGGGACCAGCTTCCCCCACAAGCAGTGGTGAGATGGGGAGGGTGGGAAGAGGCTAGGGAGCCCCAGTGGCTCTCTGAGAGCTCTGCTGGTGGACGCTCTAGGCCCAGTTATGCTAAGGACCCTTCACAGACACAAAATGCCCTGCCTTTGGCTTACCCAAGGGGATCCCCACCACAGCTCCTTTCATTTGATGCCCTAAGCCGCCCCCAGTTGCCAGTGACAAAGCCTTCCCCAGCTGGGCTCCATAGGGCCCAGCGTGTTGCTCACCCTCCAAGGCCAGTGACCTGCACCACTTGAAAGGGTGGACTCATTTCCATGGTGGTTCTCATGGAAAGCAAATCCAATCAATTCAGAGACCTCTGGTGCCTGGAATCCTGGCCAGGACGACAGGAAAATCCAGTCCAGTTTGCCCCAGGGCTGTCCAAGATGACTGTTAATGAAACCTATAATGGGCCTAGACTTAGCCCTGGCATGACAGGCCAAGGAGATGTAGGTGACATGGATCTGTGTGTCCAGCGGAGTCTGGGCACATCCAACTGGTGATAGCTACACAACCATGCATATGCTACTGCCGAGCAAAGTAGCTGTGCGGGGCACTCACCCAGCCTAAGGTCCACGCTGGCTCAGCCCTGAGAGTGGCTAGTGCAGCCCGGGCAAGGCTAGACATGTCAAGGCAAAGTGAGACCGGGACTGTCACCTGGCACAGCTGGGAAAGGACAAGAGAAACAGCTGCGTTGCCTACCTTGGGTCCCTTGGGGCCTCTTGGGAGCTTGCGCCCGGCTTTGCCTCGCTTGCCCTGCGCAACGATAGAGAACTGGAGTTTGTGAACAAAGTAATGTGAAAATCAGCGATGGCTCCTGCTCAGCTCTGCTCCTCACTACCACAGTCCACCTGGGGGTCGCCCCTAAAGCTCCTCACTGCAAACGTACCCCAGCATCACCCCCAGCAATGGTATTGTCTCCCCATCACTACAGCATCCCAAACCACTCGTGATGCTGTGTCCCGTCCCCATGTCAGCCTCAGACATGCCCCTTTGCAAACTGCCCTCATTATGTGCTGCTCACGCGGGAGCGAGAGGAATTAACTCAAACCGTTCGCACTGGGTTAGCGTTAACCACCAGCACGGAGCAGCCGCTGGCAGTGGATGCAGAGCACGCAGTGGGGAAGATAATGCCACCTTACCCGTCTGCCAGGATTGCCAGGGAAGCCCTGATCTCCTTTGTGCCCGCTGTTCCCCTAAGGAAACAGACAAACACACACGGCAAGTCACCAGCAGCTCTGATGAACCACCAGAAAGGGGGCAAAGGCTCCTCCCTACCTACCCAAGGGTGCTCGTTCGCTGCTACAGCATCCCTGCGATAGAAGGGATGCAGCAAAACAGCACAAATCTGGTCCATAACCCCCTCTCGCTGAGAGCATCAGGACACCGGTGCAATCACCCCTCTTTCACTGTACACACTCTCCCACCAGGAAAGAGTCACTGTCCCTGGGGTGGGGGAGACGCTATTTGCAATCATTACTTTTCTGGTGGGAGTAAAACAGGCACGAAAGCCTGCACAGCATTCGGCTGCTCACCTGCTCTCCCCTTGCAGGGCCAACTGCACTCATCCTAGGTTATTGTGCAGTGTTGCAGTGTGCCCCAGAGGTGGCTGCATTTCAGTAGTGGGTGCTACGAGATTTTTTGGGGTGAAAGGAGCTATATAAACGAAAGAGTTGCCAGCAGGAAGCCACGTGTCAATGGCACCTGTTACTCCGACGGAAGAGTCCCCGGCACCGAACCCCAAAAGGTTAGTGCCCTAGAGAGACAGAGCACACCGTCAATAGGGCCAAGGGCATGTTATTCTACAACAGGAGAGCTCCATTGGGAGGAAGGGTCATTCCCCATCTGAAGAGCAGAGAAGGACTTCGGAAGTTACCTTTTCTCCTTTACGACCCCTCTGTCCCTCCGGACCCAGCTGTCCTCGAGGCCCCTGAAGTCACAAGGGAGAAGGAAACGTCTCTCCGGGATCACCACTAACTCCCCAAGGAAGGGGAGTCTCTTCAGCGATGCCCCCTAACGCAGTGCCCTCACAAAGGGGTCCAATGCCAATCCCTCCTTGAGTTCTGTCCCCACCCCTGCCCACACACAGCTGGTTCTTTCTCCCCATTTCTAAGCAGGGCTTGTAAAAGCCCGGCGAGGGGGGTGGGGAGAGAAGAGCAGGGGCATGAGACAGCGCAGGGATTTTTACCCAGCCTGATAGGGGCCAGGTAAGTCTTCAAGCCCCGCTCCCGAAGAGGCCATGGGGTCATGCTTTCAGGGAAGAAAAGGAGGCATGAAACGTATGCTTGCAGGGAGAGGGGGAGCGGACATGCTCCAGGCCGGCACATGGCACACCTACCGTTCGTCCTGGTTCTCCTGGCTCCCCCAGCTTCCCCCTCTCACCCGGAGGGCCCTAATGGAACAAACAGATGAACAACCCATTACATTCACATCTCCCTAAAGAGCATATCCAGGTGCCCTGCCTTTCTAGACCCCTTCATGGCCCTCACCACACTCCTACCCAAGCGCATCACAATCAGGAATGGATTTTGTCCTCAACACCCCTGATTGGCAGGTAAATAAGTACAGAGAGGGGCAACTCCCAGTGGGATCCTGGCAGGAAACGAGGGGGTGGGAGGGGGACAGGGTCTAGGAGCTAGTTGGTGCGGGGTAGACCGACCGACACTGGCTGAGGAGACAAGGAGAGACAGAATGGGTGGGCAAGGAGACAGACTGAGAACCAAGGGAGGGAGGGAGGAAAGAGAAGAGGGGATGGGCAGACAGGGTGTGGTGGGAGAACTGGGACTGGCTGGGCAAAGAGACTGGGACAAGAAGCCTTGACAGGGAGGGGACAGTCTCTTTCACTGCACAACCTTGATTCATCCCCAAGCAGGTCCAGCCTGTGCACTGAATGAGGCCAGAGTCCTGTGGAAAAACTAAGCCTGTGATCATGCAATTAAAGACACATCACAATGTATATGCAGATGGGCGGAGGGGGGCAAATTAAGCTTGCACTGGCAACCAGAATTCTGATGCTTCCCAGTTTTTCAGTGCTTGGCTTTGCAATCAGAACAATGTTCTTTTAACGGGTGCGTGTGCGTTTATGCCCAACATGTATGAGTGTGGTGGACACACTGCTGTGCAACAGAATTCCATGTTATCAAGTGCAATCGGCTTGTATCATAGAATCATAGAATCTCAGGGTTGGAAGAGACCTCAGGAGGTATCTAGTCCAATCCCCTGCTCAAAGCAGGCCCAACCCCAACTAAATCATCCCAGCCAGGGCTTTGTCAAGCCTGACCTTAAAAACCTCTAAGGAAGGAGATTCCACCACCTCCCTAGGTAACCCATTCCAGTTCTTCACCATCCTACTAGTGAAAAAGTTTTTCCTAATGTCCAACCTAAACCTCCCCCTCTGCAACTTGAGACCATTACTCCTTGTTCTGTCATCTTCTACCACTGAGAACAGTCTAGATCCATCCTCTTTGGAACCTCCCCTTCAGGTAGCTGAAGGCTGCTATCAAATCCCCCCTCACTCTTCTCTTCTGCAGACTAAACAAGCCCAGTTCCCTCAGCCTCTCCTCGTAAGTCATGTGCCCCAGCCCCCTAATCATTTTTGTTGCCCTTCGCTGGACTCTCTCCAACTTGTCCACATCCTTTCTGTAGTGGTGGGCCCAAAACTGGACGCAGTACTCCAGATGTGGCCTCACAAATGCCAAATAGAGCTGAATAATCACTTCCCTCGATCTGCTGGCAATGCTCCTACTAATGCAGCCCAATTTGCCGTTAGCCGTTTCGGCAACAAGGGCACACTGCTGACTCATATCCAGCTTCTTATCCACTGTAACCCCTAGGTCCTTTTCTGCAGAACTGCCACTTAGCCAGTCGGTCCCCAGACTGTAGCGGTGCAGGGGATTCTTCCTTCCTAAGTGCAGGACTCTGCACTTGTCCTTGTTGAACCTCATCAGATTTCTTTTGGCCCAATCTTCCAGTTTGTCTAGGTCACTCTGGACCCGATCCCTACCCTCCAGCATATCTACTTCTCCCCTCAGCTTAGTGTCATCCGCAAACTTGCTGAGGGTGCAATCCATCCCATCATCCAGATCTTTAATGCTGTTCATACTCAGCCATTCACCTAACCATTCTGAAACACTGGATGCAGTCCCAGCCATCTTCCCTCACCACGCCCAACCCTGTTCACACTTCTGATCACAGGCTCACCATGAGGGCAGCCACAAACCACAAACTCCATATTTGCTGAAAAAGCAGTAAAGGGGCCCACTCACTTCGACGCCACTTAGCCCTGCTGATCCCACTTCTCCAGGTGACCCACGAGAACCCTGAATTCATTGGGGAAAAAAAACCACAACTGACATTAGCTTCAGTGAATCAGAGGAAAGGCAGTCTAGTGATTAAATATACTTGGGAGTCAGGAGCTCTGGACTCTCCTCCCAGTTCTGCTGCTGACCTGTTACTGAGTGACCATGGGCAATTCATGCAGGCTCTCTGTGCCTCAGTTTACCCATCTGTAAAATGGGGATAATACCTCCCACCTCAAAGGGGAGTTATAAGGCTTAATTCATCTATATCAATCATTTTGTGCTCTGGAATGGAAAGTCACAGAGCGGCACAAGGTTATTAACGTATTTGTTTGATGCTTGGACTTCTGTCTTGATAGCTACCATGGCAGATCATTATCCTGACTGCTAGTGATGTTCACAAATAGGGTTTGCACACGTCGTCTCCAAAGATGCACTTGGGATGGCTGTGAGCAACCAACTCGAATCATATGTGCTCAAAGCCCAGGCAAGAGATGAGCTCACTTTGCACATTCAGACTCAGAGATCAACTCCATCCTGCACTAAAGCAACCCAGGGTTTGTGCCTGTTACGTGCATCTTCCTTCTGGGGTCGGGGTGAAGGGAGCGAAGCAAAATGTGTGGATCTTTAGGAGATCAAGTAGAGCTCTGCATGTGCAGCAGCTGAGAGCGGGTGCAGTGAGGGGAATCGTCTTGCAAAGGCGGGAGGGAGGGTGGTGGATAAAGTTACCTGATGGCCAGTCTCTCCTTTTCCCCCTGCATCTCCTTTGGGTCCTTCAGGCCCGCCAAAGCCCTTGAGTCCCTGGCTCCCACTTTCACCCCTGGAGCCTGCTGCACCCTAGAGCGCACAGAAGAGAGAGAGATGTAGCTGCCTTATGGACTTAATTCATAGCATTACCAACCTGACCCAACATGGTAACACTGCATGAGAGAGTGGAGAGGAGACACCACTGGTCTCCACCGTCTCTTCCTGCAGAGCGTGGTTGTGGAAATGTCAAAAGCGAGAGTGATTTGATAAAACCCACAAACGGCTTGCAAAACAGCGAGAGAGAATAGGGGAATCCAGATGGGCCCCCAAACTGGACCACGATCCACACTTCACTCAACTACGAGGATGGTCAGCTGTGGATCTCAGTCAGGACTGGAGCTTCACAGCTCAGAGCCAGGTCTCTCTGCCAACTGGATGTATTCTGGAAACAACAAATTCACCTTGTTGCTCACTGATGTCCAACTCTAGCCTAGCTGGGGGTTTTTTTGTTGAAAAGGTCTAAGCAGCATTTCTCAGAAATCTTTGAAGCTTTCTTTTATTTGATACAGTTTATTTCACTTCCACTCTTCTCTTTGCAAATGGAATTTATTGAACTAAAAAAACCATTCGTCGTCATGCAGAGAGGAGTTGCCATCCTAGACAATGGGAAACCCAGAACCCGGACCAAGATTTATTTCTTCAATTAAGCTGCACAGAATCATTAGTACATCTGCAGTGCTTTGTAAATGTCACCTTTGCAATCATTACATGTCATCAGGTGCAGCCTTTATCATACAGTGCATGAGGGGAAGCAGGGTGGTTATCTGCCCTTTTTAATTTGAACTGAAGAGGACGGTGAGCGCTTTTAACACTACGGCACTGCTGTTTGGGCACTGGGCTATCTGTGATGTGCATTTCTGGTGACCTTTCAGATCCCAACAATTCAAGCATCTTTGTTCTACGACAGCAAAAACTGAAACAAAATGTATTGTGTGTGTTCGACAACAGACACTGGTAACTAATTGCACCATTACAGCAGCACTTTGGCATGTGTCTTATTGGCAACCATATTTAAAATGCTTTTAGCTGACTATAGTTCTGCAGAAATCAAGGAAATAAGGACTTGACTGGAAAGTAAAATATTTACCTGAAAGGATCCCTTCCTGGCCATCCTTTCACATTTTCAGAGTGCCCCTTCACAGAGCAATTGCATAAAGGCATTACCATAAACACAACCGTTTTGTCTCGAGCCGGGATATTAATGTCCTGTTTGGATCTAGATTCTGAAGCACCAAAAAGTCAGGGATGCTAGGCTGGGTCAATTTCTCTTGTCCCGTAATACAGTTAGCATCAGCAGATTATTTCCATTAGAGCAAACAAAACGTTGCAATGACTTTTCATTTTGCATTGGAGACAAGACAACTTCTATACACCTCAGTCCTAAGCCTCCTAGGCTGGGACCTGGGGATGCTTCAGAACTGACCTGAAACCTAACCCAAACCTGGAAGCACCCTTGAGGTTTGAAAAAGTCTTAGTTTCCATCTTGCCCCAGTTTCAGAGGTGCTCCGATTTCACCCAGGACTAGAAGAAAAATCCCCAAGTAGCTTGCGGAAAGGCTGTTTACAGCCTAGGTGGAACGAAAGATGCAACAAAGCCTGCTGCCCTGAGATTCCAGCCTGATTTGTTGCACTCAAGAGCTGGGACGGTCCAGATAAGAGTTGGTTCCATACAGCAGCACCCTCTTCCCTACCGAACAAACCATTGAACTAAAACGTAAGAAAAGAAATCAGGACGAGAATAAAGTATTAAAGAGCCAGGTTAAAAGAACAGCCGCCTTAAAAACTGCCAGGAGCTTCTTTGCATGACACCAGAGCTGATCTCGGAACACTCTCCAGTCTCTGCTCTGGAGCAGGATTCAGTACTTACGGCAGGCCCTGGCTTGCCTCGCTCTCCTTTTCTTCCACCTTCCCCAGGGACTCCCTGCAGTAACATTTAAGAATTAACATGAATGTGACTCTTACCTGTTTGATGTATTCATTGGTAGCTCTTAGGATACTACCAAGCGTAACACCATGGAGACTGGTACCCTTGGTAGTCTGAAGGTCTACACCCCAAATGAAGGTGTGATTGCAGTGGGGGTGGGCACACCCAGACTGGCTTTAAGCTGGCATTAGTGAGGATACGGCAGTGCTGGCTGGATGACGCAGTACAAGCACACTAGGGACTATGGGTTAGCACTCAGGTTGTTGGCTTCCACTGGGGTCCATGCCACCACACCTTCACTGCAGGTCAAGCACTGAATAGCCCATGGGATGAAAACTGCCTTGTTCCTCTCACAGATGCTCCCTGAGAGAAGCACCTTAATGAAGGGCTTGCACGGCTACTATCCGTTATTGTATCAGTCTCACGGACAAATATGGGAATAAATATGGGATGATTTAGTTGGGGATTGGCCCTGCTTTGAGCAGGAGGTTGGATGAGATGATCTCCTGAGGGCCCTTCCAACCCTGATATCCTCTATTCATAGAATCATAGAATATCTGTCTCTGGGGATGTCAGGCCAGCCCGTTACAGCGCTCTTGTAAAATACAGTGTCCCAGCGCTAGTGTCTGTAAGACGATGAGTGGGGAAATGAACATGACTGAAGTGTGGGGAACAGAGTTTCAGAAGGGCCTACTGCTTTGTGTTGCCCGACTTGAGACACCATAAAGGAAAGGGGCCCGGTTTTCAGCGGGCGGGTGCTCAGCACTTCCTGAAGTCCAGCGCCCAAGTTGGCCACCCAAGAATTGAAGCATCCAAAAATCACTAGGTCACTTCTGAAAGTCCTGGCCTAGGCTGGGAAGGGGGAATTCTTCTAGTTTTCATTTCAGAGGGTGACTGTGAGGCGCGCCTTAGACAGCACACTGGGGTTCTGAAGGACTCCAGTGACAATTACCTCCAATCCAGCCACACCAGCTGGGCCAATCAGTCCACTTGGTCCTGGATCCCCCTGGGGAAAAATAAGGGAATAGTTCTTATCCTGCCCTCTGGAACCTAGGCCACTAAAACCTGCCCCAGCCCTCTCCCCTTTGATCAGCAAACCCAAAGGGACTTGGATTGATCCCTGGCACAGGCTGCCTGCGTTACAAGCCTGCATTGAAAATCTCTCTCCATCGGGTATGCTGAGCTGGTAACCGCCTCTTTCTTGCAGCAGACTGCACTGGAGGAGGGGACCCTCCCTTCATACTTCAACTCACTGGTAGCCTTTCCTGTTATCCCAGGGCTAGAAATCAGGGCTCAGGAAATGAGTAAAACAGAGGAAGGGGAGTTTTCCGTTCTTAAATTTCATTGGCTTCTCTATGTCACAAGAGGAGTTCTCTTTACGGTTGTCTAAGCCCTTTCAGATCCCAGGAAAGCAGCTCTGCTGGTCACCAAGCCACAGACAGCTCTCCAACGCCTTTCGGCAATGCCAGCTCTCCCACCTCGTAAAGCTCATTATCACAATGGGGTGGAGGTGGGTGAGGCTATGTCAGACTTTATCGTTTCTTCTCAGTACCTTCTCTCCCTCAGGGCCAGCTAACCCGGGTGGACCTAGGATGCCTGCTTCACCCTGTCATGAAGGAAAAAAAAAGGTCACATCCATTCAAAATAGCCATGCCTTACACAGAGGAGCCAGTTGCCATCTGATGGTCATGTAACATGCATGACCCCCCAGATTTCTACATCAGAGACCTTGCAACCAGCAAAGGAAGGAGGAATAATACAAGTTAACGTACAATTCGTCCTCTGGCTCCAGCAGGTCCTGCAACCCCGATCACACCGACCTGGCCCTGTGGAAGGAAGGGAAGTGATACTTATTAGAACCCTGACAGAGCTCTGAAAACTGAGACCAGAGCTTGACCTGGCTGGTGAATCCAGCATTGATCTAGAATGCCCTGGACAGCAGCAACTGCATTCCAGCCAACCGCCACTGCGACAGAACCTGCAGATAACGGCGCCATGGGGAAAACCCACGAAAGGCTGAAATCTCATCCCAGTAGGTTCACAGGGAACCAAGCAATTGCCTGGAGAGTGACAGACTAATGGCCAATGTCAACATGGGCCACCCAGGGCCCAGAAGCAAACCCAATAATGACCCTAATGGGCAACCCCAAGAACACACATGGCTAGAGGAGAGAGAGACACTCAGGGACAAGATATTCTAAACTGGGAGCAAGAAACATGCATGGATATTGACAGACTAGTTTTTTCTCTCAGTAAGACGCACCAGGAACTCAAATAGCTACAGAGAGAGAGACTCAAAAATTAGTGCTGAGACTTAGAGGCACATAAAAGAGAAGCCCCATGGAGAAGTGCTCATGGTTGTGTGTCAAGTGACTCTTTGGCTCAAAATGTGGACTTTTTGCCAGCTGATAGTTTTGGCACAAAACCGCGAATAACGTCAGCATCTTGAACATGTCAGTGTGAAAACTGCTCTTTGTCAGAATGAAGGTTCTAATTTGAAAAGCCTTGACACCATCTCATTATGGTCAAAAAGAGGAAAATGTGTGTTAAAATAGCTTGTTTTTGCTCACAAATGCATGTCTTTTTTTGGGGTGGGGTGGGGTGGGGGGAGGTGCAAGCTTTCCCCCAACTCTAGCCCCTCACCCTCAAATTGGACTAATTTGGTGAAACCAAAACATGACATAAATATCTTCAATTTTGGAGGTTTTCCAATTTCCCTGGGAATGTTTTGCATGGTCCTTGGCAAACCTCTGGTTTCCTGCTGGGTGGCCAAGAACTCTCTTGCATACACAGCTAGACCTAAACTCCCACCCTCATGGGAAATCCTGGGATTTCTGCCAGGGCCCAGCGACCCACATGGAGAAGGAGGTCCTCGCTGTACTTACCAGTAAACCTTCTTGCCCCTTCTCTCCTTTAAGTCCCCTTTCACCAGTTTTTCCCACAATGGCACCTGGCCCAGGCATTCCAAGAGGGCCCCTGGGGCCGGCGTCACCCTGTTCATTAGTGGAAACAGATGTGTTATTATGAAGACCTGAATGAGTAAAATCAACTGCAATTAAATGAGCCAACAATTAAATGGCATCTAATTAACACTTAATGCATGTTTTAAACTCATCTTGGGTGCCAATTATGTGGCCCTACATGATTAACACACAAGAAAGAATCCCGGCTTTATTCGTAAATCTCAGCCTTAAAACTACAGCCCTCCAGTGGCACCTTGGCATCTCATCTGGGGACCAAGAGATACTTTACTAAGGTGTGTGAGAGAAACAGGGGCTGAGCAGGCCACGAGTGGCAATGTAGGTTCTCAAAGGGAAAGCATAAAAGATCTCCCCACCTTTTGGCCCTTGGGCCCAGGCTCCCCCATATCTCCGGGCTCCCCGATGTCACCCTGCAAAGAAGGAGAAGCAAAGTCTTTAGCCCCAGTTCAGCGAGCACCCGTGTTCTGCATCAGGTGTGTCCTCTCGATGCTCATCGGTCCCTGAAGATTGAAGCCTCTTACACTGACTCTCCATTGCTACAGCAAAATATTCTTCAGCCTGCGATATGAATTCTGGTGAAGATGTTGTAGGCACCACAAAGTCATAGAAATGTAGGGCTGGAAGGGACCTCAAGAAGTCATCAAGGCCAGCCCCCATGTGCTGAGGCAGGACCAAGTAAACCTAGACCATTTCGAAGAGGTGTATGTCCAACCCTGTTCTTAATAACCTCCAATGATGGGGATGCCACAACCTCCCTCGGAAGACTAGTGCAGAACTTAATCACTCATGGTTAGAGAGTTTTTCCAGACACTTAATCTAAATCTCCCTTGCTACTGACTAAGCCAATTACTTCTTGTCCTACCTTCAATGGACATGGAGAACAATTAATCACAGTCCTCTTTCTATCAGCTCTTACAGTCATAGGGGCATCAGGTGAATTAATGGGGCGTGACAAGTTATAACAAGATCCAATGACTGAATCTATGTGTTTACCTACAGCCAGGCTTCCTTCTATCTCAAAGTCCCCAGGAGAACACTGGAGTCTATTCTGCATGCAATGCACATGTGTAATTCCGACCAGCACCAGCAGGAGTTATTAGCACATCCCAGTAGCATCTTCTATCCCTTGGCTCTGGCAGGGAGATCTGCCAGCTCTGTCGTTGCCGAATGATGGAATTCCAGTGGTTTGTAACAGAGTTTTAGAGCTGGGGCAGTTTCTTTAGACTTATTTGTAGCACTACTGTGCCTCTGGGATGGGCAGGTTAGTGGTTTTGATATTACACAGCAGATGCAGAGTGGCTACCAAGGTGAAATGGTTTGAAATTGCTAAGCCTACTCCGAAGCAAGCAGGAGATGGGAACAGAGGGGGCTGGCGCAGAATCTTACATGGCCTTGGCCCCTCACGAGCAAGAAGAGAAGGTTGCCATACTGGGAAAACCCATACTTCAGAAACCCAAGGACAAATCCCAAATGCCCATCACTGGGTATAGCCGGCCCCAAATTTTCCATTTTAAATGGCAAATTGGGTTTTCAATATGAGAATTTTCACAGAAAGTGTAAAATTTCCTTTAAAAAATTAAAATAAAATAGAGTTTAGGTTGGAAAACTGAAAATCTAATTCTCTTTTGGTTGAACTCGCCTCTTCCTCTCCTGTTTTCAGCCAAAATTATTTTTCAGAAGAAAAGGTTTCTGGTGAGAAATCAAAATTGCCAACAGGAAAAAAAAATTCCAATCAAGCTCTTTCTGACGTTCATCTAACCTAACATGTATGAGCCCTGTTCCTAGTGCCACACCCAGACGTGACTTGTGCTATCCATCACGGTAGGATCTGAGCACCTTCCATTTAAAGTCAAGGGCAATAGCAAAGTTCCTAGTGGACTTCATGACATCTCTAGCTCTTCTTCCTTTGCTGGGTCAAAGCTCTGCTTGCTACCACCGCAAGTAACATCCTGTCCTGAAAAGAGCAGGAAATATATAGGAAAATAAGCTGGTGGAGATGGCCAGTGCTGGTCCCCAGCTGAAGACCTATGTGACCATGCCACCCTCTCCCCACACCCTGACAAGACCTCCCCAAGCCCATCTCAGAGCCCTCTGTTTAGCTGGGTCTAATAATCCAGCCATCCAAATCATTTCTCCCTGGTTGCTCAACCTCACTCCCCACTCGCGTCAAGGATCACAACTGCAGCCTTCTCTAGGGGGTTGCAGTGACATGGGTACCATGGTGGTGGGCCACCTGTCAGAGAATGCCTGAGGTGTACCTCTTTTCCTAGTTCCCCAGGTCTCCCAGGGTGTCCCTTCGGCCCTTCCTCTCCTGGCTCCCCAGAGCCTCCATTGACACCTGGAGCCCCTGGGATTCCTGCCTCTCCCTGGAAAGGAAGAAGACGACAAGTATTGTTATCCAGCCGACCTTACCAGCTGTGTTCTGGATATCTGCTGATTGTCAATATAAATCATTAACGCCTCAGCAAGCAGATAGATCCTGACATCTGGACAGCAGGGGGTAAGGCTGATGGGTTTCCAATCCAGCAGACACTTGCTATAATTTGTAACAACAAATCAGAGGAATATTCCCAAGAAGAGTAACTTAGACATGCGGACTGGGGTTTCCTGAAGGGTGACGGTCCTCCCCTGAACCACAATGGGAGAACAAGGCGGCTAACTGCTGAGGCTGCCTGGGGAGGGTGGATTCTGGAGAACAGTGATTATTTACCAGGCACAAAACTAAATGAATGATAAAGCAAAACTACAGCCACCGGAGGCTGGTGTCTTCTGTCGGCTGCCATGGATGGAACACTCTCTCCCCAGGCACCTGCACTGAAGGAGTTAGGAAAAATCTATGAGAACTGGGCACCTAACTCCTTTAGACGCTTCTGAAAATCTCGCCCATGAGCACTGACGGTAATGACGGATGAACTGCAAAAACTGGGAGGCCTGGCTGTTTATTCCAAACCCTACAAGCGTGCCAACCGGCCTTGGAAAGCTTGAGTGTGCATGGTTTCTGGTAGAGCTGCCGGTGCCGCTCTGTATGCAGAGTGGAAAAGCGGTAAGTAAAACTCACTGGCGTGTTTCCATTGTGCAAGCAGAGCACAGCATGAAAAGGGAACTAAGTGAGGGCTCTTTCATCTGCAACAGCCTAAGCAGCTGTTAGTAACACGGAGAAGGATGATTTTTTTAAAAATGCCTGATTATTAATTGCAGGTTAAGCCTCCCTTTAAGTTCCAGTTTCTGCACGCTCTAGAACCACAGATACAGAATGAGCGTAAAAGCGTGTACCTGAGCACAGGGATTCCTGCAGCTACATGCGCCAGGGCAACTCGAGTTCCAAAGCACCATGGGGGAATTTTATCCAGGCTTCTGCCCACAAATCCAGCTCAGGAATTAGCATTACCTCAAGGATTTCAGCTTCCTAAAACCTGGTTTTAGAACTCATCTTCAGTACTGACCTGCTCCCCTTTGGACCCAGGCTGACCTTCCACTCCAGGGAGTCCCGGGGAACCCTACGGAAGGAAAATAGATCAGCTCGTAAATGTTTTAAAGATTTTATGTATCCTTTGGTAGCATACACTGAATAGCAACACACCTGCGACCCAGCGCTGCTAGAACAAGAGCAGGGCTTTGTGGTGGGCAATCTTGGAAGTCACCCAGTAGATGAAAACCTAGAGAGGACACCCATGGGAGTTATAGATGAATATCCCCAATTGGTCTTCTTTGGGGCAGGTTGCCACGGTGATGGAAGCCATCTTGGCTGACACACCAGGGACTGAACTGGGGACTCCAGAGCTAAACGCTTGAACTAAAGAGCCACAACTCCTCAGCTGGGGCTGTTAGAGACTCTGACACACACTCGCCAGCAGATTACACCAAATCCTGCCTTGCAGACATATTATCTGGCTGAAGGCCTGCCCTGGGGCAGCACTAATACTCAACTCCGATAACTAAGATGACAAGAAAGTCTGGACTCTCCCAGCTTTCCTTCTGAACAAGCAGCCCTCAAACTCTACTCCTCACAGCAGCTGGAAGCCAAGGGGAAGGGGGATTGAAAAGTCCAGAGAGAGGGACATTAAAAAGGGGACAGAGGACATGATTTCTTGAGCTATTTTCCAGTGTTGCCTAGTGGATTGAGCACTGGACTGTGACTCAGAAGACCTGGGTTCTAGTTCCAGCTCTGCAACTGGCCTGCTGGGTGACCTTGACAAGTCACTGCACTGCTCTGTGCCTCCGTTTCCCTCTTCATAAAATGGGGATAATGATCCGTTGGGATCTACGGATGAAAAGTGCTATATAAGAGCTAGGCATTACCACCATACCTGCTCTCCATCCAGGCCTCTGATGCCAGCTTCTCCCGGCTCTCCCACTTCACCCTAAAGAAACAGGACATTCAACTGAGCAGCTAATCTTAGTGAGGGTTTGCACCGAAGAGTCTCCATCCTTCAAGCTTTTGCAGTACCATGGTCTGAACTTAGCATCACCAAGCCGTGACATCTGAGCACAGATGTGCTGGGAGAGTTTGCAGAGTTTTACTCCTCATTGTAGCAGATGCTCCTACCTACATTTCTCCATGTTGGTATTTTCACTCCCACCCCAAATGTGGGGAGGAGGGCTTGGGGGTGTGTGCATTAGTGCGTCTCAACCTGGGCAGGTATCCCCCATTAATAAGAAGGAATAGCACTCATCTGGGGCGTAATCAGGGCTGCTGGAGGAAAGCAACAGGCTCAGGAGATCTGGGGCAACAAGTAGGAGATCTGGACTCAGAAGTGACTGGGGTTGGGATGCAACACTTGAGAGGAAGGCAGAGGAGTGAGCTCTCCATGGGGGAGAGCTACTGGTCCATGTGAGCTCATTGCACATGGGTACGTCCAGGAGAAGCAAAGGGGTAAAGTTAGCAGTGTTACCGGAGTGAGGCTGCAGGGGGCGCTGGACGGTGTGTGGGTGTGATAGCTCAACCTCCTCCTGTCCCCCTAACATTCTCACTTTATCCACTGGGCACAATGCACCATTCTCCCCAAGTGGGGATTCCAGCCTCCGCCCCGCAAAGACGACCGCAATCTGTTTGCCATAGGAAGAATAATCCTAACGTGTAAGGAGAACAATTCTGTGGAGATGCACTGCATCTTGTTCCCCACCCACCCGCAAGGATTTGAACAACAAGCGTGTAGGGGGGTTGCGGGGGTGGGGTGGATTCATCACTCCTCTCTGCACATGTCCTTCATTAATGAACTCAGACTCAGTGCAGGCAGCGGTGCTGAATCTGTAACACTGCATCCACAGATACAGAATCAGGTGCCCCTTTCACCTCCTTACCTTCTCTCCTTTCTCCCCCAAAGGCCCTTCCAGCCCAGCTGGCCCTTCCTGGCCCTGCAAGAGCATGAATTGAATTAGCAATCGTGTCCTAATCTGGAGAGTCCCTGCCAATCCCCAACATAAGATGAGCCAGTCTTCAGCTTCTAAGGGCTCGCGTATCACCATTGACTCCCTCCCACTAGATCCTGGGGCTCAGGCCTCTGGCAAGCTCACGCTTCCTGTCACAACTGACTAGGAAAACATCACTGCGACACCCGGCACACCCAATAACCCAGCCTGAAAGAACACGGTAGGCTGACAAAGGAGGTGAACATCAAGCTACAGGATCTGTGGGTACACTGAGTCCCTGATGGACGACGTTTCCAACCTGGCTGCCAGAAATGCCTATCACAGACCCCTCCCTGTGCCTAAAGGTTGAAAATCTGGCCCGTCTACAAAGAGCTGGAGGAGGTTCCACAGCACAGGAACCGTGTTACGACTGTGGGCTAAGAAGTGAATCAGGGAAGCCTCCTGCTGTTGCAATGGGCTACCAGCGACACAAGCAGTGAATACGAGGCGAGGTGCTGGATTACAGGGGTACGCTCTGCCCATCTTGTGTGCACAGTGGAGCGTAAGGGAGGCAGGGGCTGTTGCATGCCGATTGCATAGAGTAACCCTGTCTTGGGGAGCTAGAGTTATTTTGCCCAAGATTTTTAAGAGCGACTAGCTATTTGGGGGTGGGGAGCAACTTGATACCCCTGAAGAGGGCCTGCTTCTCAGACAGTGCGGAGCACCTGCCCTCTGGAAATCAGGCCCCCTCAAAAGTTGGGCTCCCCAAATCTGTCACCATTTTTGAGCATTTTAATCTTGCACCTGGAGCCCCACCCGAGACATGAACCATTGGTTCCATTAATGCGATATTCCGAAATGGTGGGGTCCGACTCACCAGTGGGTTGTGAGAAGGACCGAGTGGGGGTTGGCTGTCACTGCCCGCATCACTGCCCGCCCTGTGCGTGCCCCAGAAATGCTCTGCCCCATGTGCTCACTTCCACTGGGCTGAGGCAGAGGCATGGGGAGAAAGATCTGGACAGCAGCAGTGTGGAGGAAGCAGCCAGAACCACCAAGTTTGGTAGTTAGTGCAGCCCAGCCACTGGCAGAGAGGAGCAGCAGGAGGGGGACAGGGTGGGGAGAGAGCGCCAAGCAGAGGGATTGGAGTCAGAGGGTTCCTGCACTTTAAATAGCATTCCACAGCCCTGTATGCCACCTCCCAGCAAGTGGTAGTTTTCATTCTCTCTCAATGGTGCGTCCCCCAAAAGACTAAATCCACTTGGTGGGTCACCTCAATAAAGTTTCAGAACCACTGCAGTGATGTCCCTTGGCATGCCCAGCTGGAGAGGGCGGGGGAAGGGTGCTGGTGCATATACCATCGAACCTGGATTTTATTAGGGCCTCACAAATCTTTGCCTCATAAGAGACTCAGTGCTGCAGATCTTAAGAATGGGAACACAGGTTACGTATCTGATCTTGGGGTAACTAGGGGGTGGGGTGAAGCACTCGGCAGATCTGTAGCCACGCAGTACGTAACTCAGACAATGAATCCACGGAGCCGGAGAAGAGGAGACCTCTTCAGCATTTAAGCTTTGACAACATCTTCCGGCTCATGGAGCACGTCTCTAAGCCCACTTACAAGTGGAGCGGCGCCTGATGGTGTCATTCTCACCTTACACATCAGTCAAAGAAATCAGAATCTGTACTTACCGGGTATCCAGCCGGTCCTGCAGCCCCACTCAGTCCAGCAGGCCCCTTCTCTCCTGGCACACCAGGCTTACCGTGGACACCACCTGGCCCCTGAATGCCTGGAGGTCCCTGTGCAAAGGAAAGAACAGTTATGCATCTATCTATGCATGTAGGTGGGAAGAGCTACTCTATGAATCTCACACACATCAGGTGGCGTTTGAGTTCCAATAGTCAGCTACTGCGCCCAAGAGCTGAGAGGTGAAATACAGTGTCTGAAGTGATTATAAAAAAAAATAAATCACTTGTATGGTTTATAATGGCACCATCAGAGCCCCCAGAAGTATTTATAACGTTGTAGCTCACAAAGGCGTGTTCGCTGAATATCTCAACATGGGAATTCATCTCTCCCTCCCTTTTACGAAAGAAGAGTTTTAAAGTTAGATGTTTTGCTACGGTCAAGGATGCTGGAGAGACAAAACCTGTAGAATGCATCACCCAGACCCCTTCTGCAGAATAAAAACAGACTGACCATAAGCCAGGCAGGTTTGCCTCACACTATGATCCAGTGCACCTTACCCTGAGCTGGACAGGGTCCCTTGTGTGGGTGTGAGGGTGGTGAAGTCTCCATACCCGTTCTGCCACCGGGTGGCTTGGGACACATGCCCACTGAGAGCTGGACTGACACCACCAAACCATTTGACATAGGGCAGCGCTCAGCCCAAGGATGGGAACAAATCACTCTCTGGAGGGGTGTGGATGTGCATCTTTCCAGCTCCATCAGTGTCACATGACTGGAGACCAGAAGGGGGGTAACTGCATTAGCACACAGCTATCCATCTCCTACTTACCAGCAGTCCCGGAAGCCCTCTAGGACCTGGGTCTCCCAGTCTCCCCTGAAACAAAAAGTTTATATTGCTTAATAGTAGAAGGTGAAATGCTCCCACCTAGGCCCAGAGACCACCTGTCTCAAAGAGGGGGAATGCACTCAGCTTTTCCATAATGCAAACAGAACACACACAGTTTATTTCAGGTGGGGCCCTGCAGCGGTCTGCCACCAACATAAAAGACGACTCCCACAAGCACAGAGCCTTTGATAAATGCCACGTCCCGGGGCCTATGTTTGCAAAGACGAGAGTATCCATTCACTCATTAATCCTATTGAACACCAAACTACAGTTTCTCTTCTAGTCTCTACAGGTTCTTATACTTCACTCATCACTGTAGTACCTCAGCACCTTGCAGCAGTGCATTAGTAACGTGATCACACAATAGTCACATGTTCGTAGTTCTCTCATCCTCTCCCCAGGGGAGATGCCTGTGCACTGAAGTGTCTTGCTGGGTCTGGAAAATCAGGAGCAGGGAACATGTGCTTATGCTTTGCTCACGTGGGATTGAACTGAAATAACCCCACAGAATCCCTGCCTGCAGTTCATGTGCTGCAGGGCCAATTGTAACCAAGGAGGGAGAGAAAAGCACTGGCTCAGGCTAAACCGAACTAAGGACGCAGGATGGAAATGTCTAACTTTATTGTTGAAAAATATACTCAGTATATTGAGAGGACACCACAGCTGCGGTATTTGAAATGAATGTCAGAGTGTGTTAACTGTCTTCATTACTCCTCTCCCAACCTGCAAACCTTCTCAGGTGCAACAAGTGATCAGAATGTATTCAGCTGAGCAGCTGAAATGGGAAGCAGCTGCATTCTGCTGTGCGGCGCAGCCTCCATTTTCACATTATAAAGGATTTTAAACAGTAAAATCGAATTTAAAGATGGTTTCTCACTGTGTGAATTCAATCAACCAGAAATCCGCATTCTAGCACTTGCACTCGGCAGAGGTGAAACTGGAACTGAAGGCCTCTGAGATCCCAGTTCCATGCCTTTCCCTTGAGACTCCAAGGTAGCTGGGGAGTGGAGTCTGTCACGCACCACTGCACTACTTTTGTGGTGCAGTGGGGCAGGGAGCCCGGGTCAGCCAAAATGCACAATGTCCCACAAACTCCGGCGTCCGACAGGTCTGGCAGCCAGATGCCATACGAGCTTTGACCAAAGTGGTCGTACTTGGGTGCTTAAAGTTGAGAGCAGGAACTCCAGGGGGCTGATTCGAAGCCATGGGGGTGAGTGGGCCTTAGTGGCCAATATGGAGAGGCTAACGCCACAGTCAGAGAGGTGTGGCTGGGCATACTGCAGAGTGCAGAACCTCTTGCTGCCACAGGCGGGATTCCAGGCATGGGAGTCCTCCAGGGGGTTGGAAATTTTTTGACCAAAAGGTTTTCATCGGAAAATACGGATTCATCAAAACCAAAATTGTTTGCAGGAAGGTACCAGATTTGACAGAACTTGGGTCGAGGAAGGTTTCTCAGGTCCAGGATGCAAGAGCTGGTCAACATGAGAACGCGGGAGTGAGCGTGACTGCCCCACACTAGCAATACCCTGGTGGTTCGGTCACTCACCTGGGCTCTAGTCCCTGCTCCAAATCAGGTGCTGGCAGGTCTTCCACGACCCAGGTGAGTGTCCTCACTATGGTGCTATTGGCTACCCTGGGGTATCCCTTGCATTGCTTATTCATCAGACAACTTCTGAAGGTCTCAGTCCCTTATGTGGACTGGGAGAAGTGTCCAAACCCTAGACGACATTCACAAGTTGGGAAAACCATTTCCTGCTCGGCTCTAAGGATACCTGGCTGCCCTCAGTTGGCCCTGCAGCATGTGAGCTGCAGGCAGGAGAGGGAGGAGGCACAAAGCAGGGGACAGGGATTCTGTGGGGGCTATTTCAGTTCAGCCCCACATGGGCAAAGCGTAGGGGGTGTCTGCACATGCTCCTTGCTGCCTCGGCTCCTGATTTTCCAGACACAGCGACAAGCAGAGGAGAAAAGGTGGAAGGAGGGGGTGAGAATTCTGATCCTGTGCATGGGCTCTCTGAGCTGGAAGTGGGGTGTGTGTGAGTGTGAGGTGTGGGGACAGGGGGTCACGCTGAGCCGGGAGTGCAGGGCAGATGCGGGTCCAGAGCTGAGGACAAGTGGTTCTCAGACTGGGGCAGGAAGGGGGCGTCTGAGCTGGGTTGGGTTGTGGGGAGCTGAAGATCTTTGAGGAGGTTTTGAGTTGGGAGAGAGGCAGGTTGAATGAAGGGAGAATGGAGTCACTTGATGAAAGAGGGGGTGATGGTAGGTCACAGGGTAGTTTGGAAGAGGAGAAGTTGGGACTGATGTAAAGGGGACACAGAGGGATGGATAATATTCTCCCATCCTGCCCTTTACTGTAAAGTTCTTCTGTACAGAGGAGAGGGACGGGGAGTCTCTTTTTCCTCTCAGTTCTCCCCCAATCTCTCTTACCCCCCTGCAGCAAAATGTTTCCCTGCAAGGCCCCCTAGCCCCAGCATCCCAGTTTTTCCACTTGAAAACCATGATTCACCTGCACTGGAGCTGGGGGAGAGGGGAACTGAGTAGTGTGCTCCCTGCAGCCCTACTGCCTATCTGGGGGCACCAGCTCCGTGGCAAACCCACCCCCGTCCCCATGGCCCTACGCCTGTCTTGCCAGCCTGCCCCGATCCCACCCCACCCCCGTCAACCCAGGTGACTGGACTGGCGCTGCCCCCTCCTCAGGAAATTCACATAATGCGGCACCAGCAAATTAGATTTGCAGATGTGAAAGCCAACTCCCCTTCCAAAGGGAGATTGAATCTGCCGCTGAGCTGACACAGCTAAAGTGCTGACAGATTGATTGGAACTAATTACCTGGGCTCAGGAATGAAGCCTGGTATTTCTGTCACAGCGATGGCCTCTGCATGGAGCAGGAAAAGCCCGGGAAGGGGGAGGGCAGCTTAGGAAGTCCTATGGGCATTGCCTTCTCTTTGTTACTCTGGCTCAGTGCCGGCTGTTACCTGGTGGGGGAGCTGCGAGCCAGCTCCTATTTGGGGCCTGCAGCCTCCCACTGAAGCAGATTTGCTCATCCGCTTGCAGCTGCTCCACCCCAGGTGCCGGGAGTGCCCTAGAAGTCATTACACTGGGCCTGTCGTGAAGGACGTGGACCCATGCTGCAATCAAGGTGGGAGGCCCCTCGTTATCTCTTTTATTGTACCAAAGTCCCCGACACCGACACAGCCTCTCATCCCCATAGGGTTTCTTTGCTCCACCTGGCTGGGCTGGGATCCAGCCCCAGGATGCGCACGTGAACCGACGGAGACAGCTGTAGCAAGTGCGCCCCTCGCCGCTTTCCACTGCTGGGGTGTCCTGGCAATGGCACAGTAACCCTGGAAAACCACACAGCTCCCACCCTCCTCCTGACTGGCCTGAGCACATAGGAGGCCAGGTCTGGGTGTGCCAGGCTGCTCTGGCCTCTGGCACGAAGACGCTTTCCTCCCCGCTGTCCTGCGAGAGCTCATGCCCTGACCTTTCACACCTGTGTTAAATGAGCTGGCAAAACTGGCCTAATCCTTGCAGTGCCTGGGGCATCTCACCACATATAAAGAGAGGAAAGACAGGACAGGACATACCTGTGGACCAGGGGGACCTTTCCCACCCGGTGGGCCAGGGGGACCCTGTGTGAGGAGAGAGAGGCAGAGATCAGAGCCTGAATATTTCACCTCCCTTCTGCTGAGCGCTCATTGCACATAGGCCGGTTGAGAGGCCTTTTCACCTTCTCACCACAGCAGCTCAGGCTAAGCACTTCGACAACCAGCATGCCCCCACCAGACTTCATTTAACCGCTGGGCGCAGAGGTCACATCAGACCTATCCGTGCCCACAGAAAACAGATCAGCCCTGGAGTTCTGGGGTGCGCTACAGGCCGGTTCTACTGAGAGGCAGGGAACAATGCTCACTTTGGGACCGGCTTTTCCTGGAAATCCTGGTGGGCCCCGGACTCCAGGCTCTCCCTGCAGGAAGGAGCAGAAAGAAGTTTGTTCATGTCTGTTCTGCTGAAGAACCTCTTGGGAGCAGCAGCAGCCATCTCTCAGTGAATAATGGTGACTAGGGTTGGGAAGGTTAAGGAGAGCTGGTAAGAAGATGGGGGTGGGGGAGAAGCCTACGCAAATGTTCTGACCAGTTCTAGAGGCGAGCGCTGCTGACGTGTGTTGGTGGAGACAGAAAGTTGGAGTTTGGGAAACTATTGTAGGGTAACTTCACAGACATCAATACCAATAAGTGTGCCCAATGGATTCGAGATAGGCCTGAGTCAACACCCGAAACACCCCCAAAGTTTGATCTGGTGTCCAGCCTTTTTAACAGGTCCTTATAATAAGCCGAAGCCAGACACTGGAAATGTAAACTCCTGCATTTCAAGGAAGTCCATATCTAGTTTGGAACTTAGCAACTCAGGCCTATCTCTGTTACTAAGATGGACTGAGGAACAGATGTAGCAGGATTTTAGTGTGTTCAGATTGCGCCCACCCTAAATGTCTGTTATTCAGCCATTTCCCCTCTGAATTCCAAACCACCACCACTTTCTTTTAAATCCAACATTGGTCCATCAGGAAATGAATGAATGAGCATAAATGGCACAAAAGATACCAGAAGAGCAGTACAGTCGGACCCTAAGGAGGCTAATCCTACACCCTGTTCCTAGCATTGGAAGTAGATCGTTTTCTCCACAGTCACCGCCCCAGTAAATGGCAAAGAAAAAGATCTTTGCAGGTCACCCCAGAGTTCCCAATGATCTTCATCTCTGTAGCTCTTTCACAGTCCTACCTTTTCACCCCTGGGTCCTGCCTTTCCTCTGTCACCAACAGGTCCTGGGTAGCCCTGGGACAGAGAAAGCCATTGATACTGGTCAGCTAAGGCTGACACACTGTATTCTCTCGCAGGGAGGGGGAGGAAGCTAGCAGCCTATGGAAAATGGTGCTCGTGTCCGAGATGTGGCACCATGATGCCCAGAAGAGGTGGTGCTCATCACATGGTTTAAGGTTTCACACACCTCCCTCTGTTTATTTGGCTCTTTCTCAAATTAACCACCTTCCCTTAAACCAGCCATAATGATCGAGGGTCTTGTGGCCCTCCAGTTGCTTTGGCCAGCAGTGGCATGTCTAGCTGGCTACCCCTCACACATTTAACCCTGCCCCCTTCCCACTGGGTCAGGAGACTCTCATGAGAGCACTGAAAACGGTCACTTAAAAACTAGAAACCTCCCCCCCCAACAGAGTGGGATGTGCTAGTCCTGAGTATCATTCTGCTTATTTAAAAAGCACACAGTTGGGGTGGAGCGGGGCTCAGCAGGACAGACGGTGCCCATTTAGCTTATTTATTTAGCCAGAGAAGAAGGCGAGATCTTGTGCCCACTCAACGGGGAAAGAGGCTGTATGCAAAGCCACCATCAACGTGCCTCACTTTAACCCGGGGATCAGGACCGAGAGCTGCACTATGTAACATGGGGGTTTCCAAACCTCATAGAAATAGGAGCCCTATTTCCTCAAAGCAACAAGGCAGAAGTCACCAAACATCTTCTGCTCTGACCCATGATTCGGGTCTGGGACTATGAGAAGAAGAAGTTCTGCCACGCCAGTCAGGGGGCAATAGGTCAGTATTGGAAAAGTGCCTGAACCAAGCCAGCCACTCTCACTGACATGCGACCTGTTCCTTGCACAGAGAAATTCCAGGGATATACCCAGTGCAGCCAGCGGTGCACAGCTGGGCCGGGCCTGCAATTCTGTGAAAGCTCCTTACATGGAATGTTGGAGGTGCCAGGTGCTTCTGGGCCTCCCCTCTGGACAGCTGTTTTCCCAAGCTCACCCTCTCCCTGCCTCTGCCCCATATGTTCTCCTACAGCTGCCTGCTTGTTGCTAGGCCTCACTTTTCACTGGGAACAGACGGGTATCACTTACATACATGCCAACAGGTCCTTGCAGTCCTTCCAAGCCAAGTTTACCAGGCAGCCCCTGCCAGGAAAGAAATGAAAATGTAACAAATGCAGCAAGACTGGCTTGAATACAGGTGGTCAGTTCTGGTGCCAGCATTATGGAAGGAGCAGTAAAATAGATGACAAAGAACTAGGGTGCATAGACCTCACCAGCTAAAAGCTCATCCAAACAGACATTGTCCTTTATGGTCCAATCCTGGGCACTTGCAACTCCTGTTGGCTTCAGGATGTTTGGAGTCAGGCTCCAAAAGGACAAGGTATAGAGTTGTGCCAATAACCGATTCTTTGGTTCGGCCACTCCACTACTCCACCCCTCAACAATTGTTTTGGGTCGAACGAAGTGTTTCATTTAACGTGAGGGGTTTTTAACCATTTCTTTCCTTCTTTAATTTAATAACATTGTTGTTAAACTCGAAACAGCCGGTTTTGATTTTTTTTTTCTGACTGAAACAATTTGGCGAATTCGACACGGATTCGCACAGTGTTTTGGTCGACCCAAATCTGCATCTTTCCAAAAAAAAGATGTTGTCCAAAACCTGCCACCCAGCTCCAGTGTTCAGCCAGCTGCAATGCTGGCCCGCCTGGGGAACCAAAGCTAGTAACACAGACTGCACCACTTGCTGCGTGTGGTGGCAAAGGGTGAGTGCTGCAGATGGGGAGGGGGAAAGAGGCAGAGCTGCTGCTTCTCTCTGCAGAGAACCAAGACAGGCAATTCAAGAGGTCACGTGGCCTGAGGCAGCTGGGACACGGGGCACGGTGCCTGTTCGGATTGGGAGATAAAAGAAAATACATAAAGGATCCCCTGGCTCAGAGCCAGCAAGAGCCTGAGCACGCACTGAGCTGGAACATGGAGATATCCAGCGAATATGTAATGAGCCCTTTCCCCCTGGAGTGCGGACAACATGGCTGATGTTTCAGAGTGTCATTGAAAAGCACCCTTCTGTAGCCATCCACTTCATGAAGCACTTCAAAGTAAGGGACCCACCCAGCCTCACACTGATCTCTCTGTGGTACCGAAATGCCTCGGAAGAGATGCTACCACAGAGCCGATCCCAGAGGAACATTCCAAAATACCAACCGAGCGAAGCCAGGGGGCTTCTGTCATTGAGACCAGGCTACATGTGGGAGTCAGGGCCCTGCACCCCACACTTCCTGCGATTCACCGTGACTCTCAGCCAGCCAGTAACACAGAGGGTTTATTAGACGTCAGGAACACAGTCCCAAGCAGGGCTTGTAGGTACAACCAGGGACCCCTCAGCCAGGTCCCTCTGGGGAGCAAGGAGCTTGGACCACAGACTTGGGGTTCCCTGTCTCTTCCCAGCCAGGGAAGAGGGGGGAGGGATAGCTCAGTGGTTTGAGCATTGGCCTGCTAAACCCAGGGTTGTGAGTTCAATCCTTGAGGGAGCCACTTAGGGATCTGGGGCAAAAATTGGTCCTGCTAGTGAAGGCAGGGGGCTGGACTTGATGACCTTTCAAGGTCCCTTCCAGTTCTAGGAGATTGGTATATCTCCAATTATTACCTATTACCAGCCAGCCCCAGACTGAAACCAAAAACCACTCCAGCAGGCTCCCCCCCTCCTTCTCTCCCCATCTCCCTTTGTCCAGTTTCCTGGGCAAAGGGGTCGACTTGACCCACCCCCCTTCCGGGCTCAGGTACCGTCCCTCACCGAAAGCCATCCCCTGCTCTCCCATCCCCCATGCACACAGTCCCAGTAAAACTAAACGACATTCCCAGGTCAATCGACCACACTCCCTACTGTGTCACAACATGAAATGGCGCCATGGAGCTCCGTCACCTCGCACACATATACCATCTCATTAGTGGCTCTTACCCTTGGCCCCGGTGAACCTGGGTCTCCGTCTGGTCCTGGTTTTCCTGGAGGGCCCTTAAAAAAACATTCGGGGAAATGTGTCATTAACCGAGTCACCTTATAAGGCTGTTTCAGGTCCTGGCACTCATTGCTCACTTAGCTGAGCAATCTAAGTTAATATTTGATTGTGATGCATTAACTCTGCTTCCGTGGATAGCCGCTGCCGCTAGCCCAAAGCTGGCACTGCAGAGAGACTTAACCTGGCACGCTGGGTGGCACTCACAGGGCACTGTGTTCAATATACCTGGTGCCCTGCATAGCAGTCAAGCAGTTAATGGCGTCTCAGACATTCTTTCTGGGGATGAGGCAAAATAGTCACCTTACTGATTGAGAAAGTAAATAGATCTGGGTGCTTTTGGGCCCTGGCAGCTGTACATGAACATTCTGTGCACTCATTCATTCTCCCACGACGTGTGCGCATTGTCCTGGATGGACTCTGAGACCTGCTCCAGCGCACATGACCATGCCACCCCGAGTGGTTGCATCATCTGGGGGCCACAAGACCAAATGCTACTACACAATGTGACTGCTCTACAGCTTACTACCAGCACTCTGTTACTGGCTGGTCCAGCAGCAGGTCCCTTGCTATTTACTCTCAAGGCGCTGGCATACCACTGCTAAATGGGCATAGTCTCTGGGTTTTCATTCGACTTTTCTGTCTGTGGGCACCTAGGGGAGGTTTGTACAGACTCACTGTAGATGAGTTTTCGTCGTAGAAGTTCAGTGATCAGATTCCCCAAAGCAGCCTTATTTCCTGTATATAATCCCAGGGAGTAACGTTACCCTTGCACATCACCCATGAAAAAACATTAAGGAAAGAGAAGCCCCTCCTCACTGAGGTGTCTCTCATCAGACAGAGCATTCTTCTCCTCTCCATTTAAGGCATGAGCCAACACCCACTTCTGCCAATTGGAGCTTTTCATGGATTTTAACAGTTGTTGGGTCAAGCCCTTTAAGAGGACTCTAGGGGAGGGGTTCCCAATCTGAGGCACACATACCCTGGGGTGGGGGTGGGGGGTACGTGAGACACCTCTGACGGGTAAGCAGGAGAAATTATGTAAAGGTGGATTCATTAATTTTTTTATTTATTGCATTTTCATAATAGACTACTCAGACTAAGCTTTAAAACTCTGTTGGAATTTATGTAAAATACAGTAGTTAATTTTTTTCAACATGTACCAATGGAAATGCAGACACACAGAGATGCTGAGATACAGAGCCCTCACCTCCAATCACTGTACAGTGCGGGTTCAGTTGCCTGGCAACTGTCCAGGCTAACTGAGCTCAGAACTTAGCCACGGTTTGGGTGGTGGTGGTGGTGGTGGGGGTTTGGTTGTATACGTCACACTATAACTATATCTGTATGCAACAGTGAAATATGGACAGACGGCTAAAGACAGGTAGTGTTAAGAAGAACACACAAAGTATCAGTGATGAGAAGGGTAGGGGTACACAGGCAGCTGGTAGATCTGGAAGGGGGTACACAATAAGAAAAATGTGGGAACCTCTGCTCTAGGGGGTTGGATCCTCCCACCGGTTCCTAGCGAGAAAACAACAACATATCCCTTACCAGTCATTATCAGTCTCCACCCCATCTACCATTCACCACCCCAGCAAAGCAGCTGACTTTCTGCATTAGTGCTGTGCAGACTAACGCAACAGACAAACTACCGGAGAAAGAAGATGCTCCTTACTATTGGTCCAGGAGGTCCATCATGCCCTCTGTCACCTGGTAAGTCACCAGCACCCTGGAGAGAACAGCAAAAGATCAAAACACAGACACTGAAAGTTGGGGGGGAAGTGCTAGTGGTAAGGGAGAGAGCGGTAGTGGACAGCCCGGAACAAAGCATTCCAGGAAGGTTGAAACAGAACACATCCACCTTCGCGGCATGGAACGTTTCCATTTCAAAACGACTTTAGTTTCATTTGAAAAAAAATATTGTATATTATATAATGTCAGCTCCAAAAAGTCGAATTTGGAACAAAAACGTTGTGTATTTTTACCCAAATGAAAATGTTGTGATCAATCTGAAGCAAACTGGTTTTTGGCATTTCATTTTGTGGGAAATTTTGATTTTTTTGGGGTGGGGGTTGGGTCTTTGTTCCATTTTGGATCAGGAAAAAAAAATCCAAATTGCAGAATTTCCCACAAAATGGAAAATCTTGTTCCCCCACCCAGCTCTGGCTGCTGGCTCCCATTGGTCCCATCTTTAGGTCTGTTTCTGATAACCCAACGGCACCAAAAGTGCCTTAGCCACGCTTTTTTTTTTTCCCCTGGAGGGAGCAACTTTTCCAGCCTCTCCTCCCTTGCTCGTCTTTGCACAGATAAGCAGGTGGGGACTGCACATTTCTTAGCAATGGAAATCCTCATCCTACCTCCTGCCATCCAAAGAAAGAGCAGATGCTAACTTGGTACAGGGCTAGGGGAAGATGCACCCAGTACAACACACTCCAAAGTCCCTTTCTCAGGCAGCGTCCGGAACTAAGTGGTTTTGAGGTGACTGGGAGCAGTTCACCTGCGTTTCAGAGAGCTGGGCAGGGTCAGATGGGGAGAAGGGGTTAAGAGAGCGAAGGACACTGTTGTGTCTCAGCCCTAAGAGGGGAGGCGTGTAATGCATCATCTCTCAAGCATTCTAGGTTAAATCTTGTACCATGGAACTGGGTCGTTATTAGCTGACAATCGAACATGGAAAGTTTGCGTTGGAAGGTAATAAGACCCCACAGCAGGTTTGTTTGCAGTAGGATTTTGTCACCATTAACAAGGGTGTTAAGTGACAAACCCCTATCTCTAATCAAAACCCTGGATCTGAATACAGGGCAGGACCCTCTTCAGACTCAGAGGTCACACCCAGGAAGTCCAGGCTGACTGGTTAGTTGAACTAAGGCTGGACTTGATCTTTGCTCAAGAAGCCACCATCATTAGGGAACTAGCCTAGGACTCGATAGCCTCAAGTTCAGTTCCTAGCTCTGCCACAGACTTCAGGTGTGATCTTGGGCAAGTCACTTAGTCTCTCAGTGCCTGAGTTTCCCATCTGTGCAATGGAGATAATAGTCCTGCCTCACAGGGGAGTGTGAGGATAAATACATAAAGATTGTGAAGCGCTTTGAGATCTACGGATGAACAGCTGCATACAAGAGCTAGGTATTATTGTCATGCTGATGTGGCTCAAAGGACTGGAAGAATTTAAAACAAACACACAAGGAATTCTACTCACAGCTGGTCCCTTTCTGCCAGGGCTCCCCATGGCACCTGATACACCCTGCAGGATAAGTCAGACAGATGATAAGGACCAAGAGAGAGCACAAACCTTCCCCCAGCTCCCGCCCAGCACTGTATTCTATGAACATGGATTTGCACGTGAGCTCAGCTTTCCCTGTAAGGGAAGTGCTCTAGTGTTGCAAGCCGGAATCACGTGCAAACCTGAGAGCTCATTCCTTAAAGGTTAGATCAGAATAGGGTTGCCAGGAGTCCGGTTTTCAAAAAGGGACCCTGGTGTCTCTGGTCAGCACCAATGACGGGGCCACTAAAAGTCCGGTCGGCAGCTCAGTGGGGCTAAGGCAGGCTCCCTGCCTGCCCTGGCTCTACGCAGCTCCCCAGAAGCAGCCAGCATGTCCAGCGCCTAGGTGCAGGGGCAATCAAGGAAGCTCTGCACCACCTGCAGGGGGCGCCGACGGGCAAGGAGCCGCTTGGCCATGTCTCCATCTAGCCGCTTCCGGGAGTGGCGCAGAGCCAGGGCAAGCAGGGAGCCTGCCTTAGCCCCACCCCACCACCCACCAGGAGCTGCCTGAGGTAAGCGCCACTCAGCTGGAGCCCACCCCATGAACCTCCTACCCCAGCTCTGACCCTGCACCTCCTCCCGCACTGCCCCAACCCAGAGCCCCCTCCTGCACCCCAAACCCCTCATTCCCAGCCCCACCCCAGAGCCCGCACCCCCAGCCGGATCCCTCAACCCCTCCCGCACTCCAGCCCGGAGCCCCCTCCCACACCCTGAACCCCTCATTTCTGCACCCCCAGCTGGAGCCCTCACCCCCCTCCCAAACCCCAACCCTCTGCCCCAGCCCAGTGAAAGTGAGTCAGGTTGGGGGTGAGCGAGCGACAGAGGGAGGGGGGCTGGAGTGAGTGGGGGGCAAGGTGTCGGAGAAGGGGTGGGGCCTCGGGGCAGGGCAAGGGTGTTCGGTTTTGTGCCATTAGAAAGTCGGCAACCTCGATCAGAAGCAAGGAGTTTCTGGAGCTCATCCTAGCTCTCAATAAATGTCTGTTCCCAGCACATCACTATGCAGTTTGGTTCTATGCAGCGTCTCTGCACGAAGGGCTCAGGACTGGAACAACTGGGCCCGGTGTGCGAGGAGTGAGGGTTGAGGCTCGTTGGCAGAGCTGCTTCTGGGCACAGGACTAGCATGTCTGCGAGAGCACAGAGGGCGGAGTGAGCTGCAGGTGGCAGGAGAATTCAATGGGCAGAGCTGTGCTGGGGACAGAACTGGAACACTGGAGGGGAGGTGGAGGTTTGGTGCAAGTGGGGAATGAGGGGCATGAACCATGCCAGCCCCAAGCCTGTGCTCTCAAACCCTCACTGCCATGCAAAGATGGGCCTAGACCACAATGTTTGGATCCAGCTCCGGAAGTCCCCAAGCCTGAGGGAGTTCGGTTCTGTGGTTCGGATCTCCCTGCTTTTAGCGGTACGGTTATATGAGACAAACCAACACAGGAACCAGCAAATATCGGAGTTAGCGCAACATGCAGTCATACAGCAGCTTTCACCGGCAGCCCTGGCCCCTGTAGCCGGCACGGCAATTACAACAGAACGAAGAATATTTAAGTATATAGTATAGAATGGGAACCTGTGTACCAGGCTTTCCTTCTGGGCCTGCTATTCCAGGAACGCCTCGTAAGCCCTGTAAAGCAGATTTTTACCCTGGATAAGCATAGGAATGAAAATAGGTGCTCAGATTTTAAATGCTGAAAATATAGACGGCAAAAGCAGCTTTTAAAGGACACCGTTATGTGCGACTATATAAGCAAACACAAATATTTTCATAAGAGCAATTTAAACAAATGGGAATAGGAGGCTCTTGCATATGTACATTCGTTTTCTATATGAACGCTCAACTCTGCCTACCGGGACAACCGTGACGAATGCAAACACATCTGTCTCTACTGTTATCGTGTCCTCCGCCCCCCTCCTGCTGTCTTGTCAGTTTAGTCACCTGCTTTGTGTCATCTAAACCCTAGACTGGGACCCCTCTGGGGCAGGCAGTGTTGTCTGTGATTTGTTTGCACAGTGCTTAGTACAACGTCGGCCTCATTCCGGTTGGAACTCCCTGGATGCCAGCGCAAGAGAAATAAACTGCACGTGCAAACTGGTAGGTTTGGAAACCTTCCCAAGAAAAGTTTGCGCTCGTAACTGCACCGTGCTCGTTAACATGCATCATGTCTCCTGTCTGTGCCCTCCCTCAGCACCCTGTGCAAACAGCTTCCAACAGCCTTTCCCGCCTCCGCCGGCAAACGTTCTAACCAAAGAAGAAACCGAGCAGCAGGTAAAAGCCTATTTTTACTGCCGCAGAGAGAAAAACGTCAAGGGCCTTAAACATACTTTTTCCTCCTTATCCTCTTTTGCCCACCCCCACAACTATTAATTGTAGCTTGGTTGTCAAATGTAAACTTGTGTAATAACAGGTCCCCTGAAAGCTACTTAAAAGAGAGTCTCGCTTCCCACATTCCTTGCTAGTAGGTAAAAAGTCTGTTGTGTTTCTGGTGGGGTTTTTATTAATTATTATTCTTACAACAATGTCAAACTTTCATAGACTAACACTCATCCTGAATCTCCTACTCCTGACCTTCCTACGGCCTTACCCAAAGGCAGAATACGACCCACAGAACATTTGAACACAAACACATTTTCAAATTGCTGTCAAACCCCAAGCATGGCGCACAAGAACAGTCTCATGCTGGAGCTATACTACGAAAACCGCTGACTGCAAACAGCCCACTCCAAAGTGTGCTGTAGAGGTTAGCAAGCACTGTTAACTCGACTCTTTTCCACCTTAATTTGCGAGCTACAGAAAACAAAAGTGTTACATTTTCAATAAATCCTAATTAGGCACATGTGCAAGTACAGCACCAACAGTGAAGGGCACAATTAAGACGCCTAATTAGGTTGAGAAATACGCCATTGTGCCCTTGATGAGAAGCCATACTCCCCATGCACGCTGCCTGTTTGTTTTCCTGCTCTCACACAAGCGAGCAATAATGCTGTTAAGCGCACACCTAGTTAAACACACAAGGTCTGGACGCTGGCATCAGTCGGGAGGATCTGCACTGCAAATCAGCAGAGTCCCACTAACAGCAGATCAGACCAATGCCCTCTGTTTGGAGAACGGTACACTTGTATCTGCCAACTCTGATTCCCATCTAGGCCTTCCGCTTTCAAACCTGAACCATGCAACTGAGGCAGCCAGTGCCGATCCCTTCTCTAGAGCACACTTCGCATGAGTTCAAGCCTGAGCATTGGTGCACTGCTACTTACTGGTGGTCCTGGGATTCCAACCAACCCACGCTGGCCCGTACGGCCCTGAAAAGAAACAAATATTACAAAAAAGAACTGTGCCATCATTAAACAAGATGCAAATTCAGAGGCCTCAATACGCAAGTTTGGCAACAGGAATGATCTTTGCCGGCAGTAAAAGTTACAGGGCTTTTAAACACATTGCTGGGTTTATATACTTCAATTATGGCTCAATTTTATCTAAACTCCTCTCTCATACGGTATTTCCACCACTCTAGCAAGGAGTCATTTATGCAGTCCTTTCAACCTCGCCATGGTTATCTGCTGCTGCTAGCCACCTCTTAGCCATCTCCACAGTCAGGGGCGGCTCTAGCTTTTTTGCTGCCCCAAGCACAGCAGGCAGGCTGCCTTCGGCGGCATGCCTGCAGAAGGTCCCCATTCGGGACCCGCGGATTGGGCGGCTTGCCTGCAGGAGGTCCCCATTCGGGACCCGCGGATTCGGTGGCTTGCCTGTGGGAGGTCTGCCGGTCCCGCGGATTCAGTGGCATGCCTGCGGGAGGTCTGCCGGTCCCGCGGATTCAGTGGCATGCCTGTGGGAGGTCTGCCGGTCCCGCGGATTCAGTGGCATGCCTGCGGGAGGTCCGCCGGTCCCGCAGCTTTGCGGTACCTGTGGCCGAATCTGCGGGACCGGTGGACCTACCGCAGGCAAGCTGCTGAAGGCTGCCTGACTGCCGCCCTCGCAGGAACCGGCATGGCGCCCCCCGCGGCTTGCCGCCCCAGGCACGTGCTGGAATGCTGGTGCCTGGAGCTGCTGCTGTCCACAGTAGATCTCTGCATAGTGGCTCTGTGCCTTCAAGTCATTCAGAAGCTGCAGCATCCTGATTTGGCAAAGCAACTTCCTTGAGTCTCATTGACGTCCACGGGACTTCAGTTTATGCTGAAAGATGAGAACGTGCTTAAGCGCTGTCAGCCCTGGAATGCTCGTGAGGACCAAGGCAGCCACTCTTCAGTGCAGTTTCTCATGCAGAGTACACTGTATGCCCATGCTACATGATCTGTGCTGCTCACAGAGCAATTTTTTGGAGATATTTAAGGTGCTGGTTTCAAGCCCTATAATGACCCCGACGTTCACCTCCAAGTAACAAAAGACTCTGTTAGTTACCCTGTGTCCTCTTGGCCCAGGCGTTCCCTTTGAGCCATCTGGTCCTCGACTGCCCTAAAAATTCACAGGGAAAAATCATTTCAGGCACCACTGCTTGATTCCCCCACCATCCCTGTCTATCTTAGAGATACAGAGCTGGGCATGTGTCTTTACAGTTTCAGGGGCTTCTTCCAAAGCCCATTGGACTCAATGGATCTAACAGCTTGGGGTCAGGCTGGAGATGTCAGTTTTGATGTGGATTTTCCTACTGAAATGATGCTGTAATGGGTGTAACGCATGGTACCCCTCAGGGACCGGCTAGAGCTTACATTACAAGCCACATCAGTCCCGAGCTGGGCAAGCGGAGATGGTGGGCCCAGCAAGCACTGCTATGCGGAGGGGTGGGGACAGACACGACTTTTTGTATGTGCCTGTCACTTATTGAAACCCCCAAGCTGCCAGGATGCAGAGTCCTAGGTAGTCTGGGTTGGGAATGTGAGAACTACCAGGTCACTGGAAGTCTCCAAAAGTGCTGTCTGCTCAGGGCCACAGGTGAACCCAGAAATCTTATGAGAGTAGCAGACACAAGCTGGAGCAAGACCCTCAACACGTGCCAAATTCTCACCCTGAGAAAGGCGTAGTTCCCACCCCCTTCATATTCTGAAATCCTGCCTAAAGGTTCAGTTGGGGTGCCAGGCTAGGCAACAGCTCTGCTGGGGTACCGTCAGCCGGATGTCTATGGATCACAAGGGTTCCTGTTATGCCAACACCCACATATCAGTAAAGAGAGGCTGTGTGTGTAAGGGGTGGATGGGTATACAGAGGTGGAAGGTGGTTGCCAGTATTTTCCCCCTCCTCTACCGGTCAGATTTATTCTGTAGCCTATTACTCCGCCAGCTCTGCCTCCACTGAAGAAGGAGGGTTTTCCCCTTTTTAAGCAATGCACCAAGTGGAGGTCACACATTCTCAGTGCTTGAAACCTGTCAAGCAGATTCACAGATGGGGCTGCAGGATACAGTCACTATCATTTCATTTTGGAATCAGCGCGCACGCACGCACACACATGAAGAGCAACCAAAATACCATCTCAAACTCTCTTTGAACAGGACAAAGAGGATACTGAAAACAGGGAAACTCTTATTCGGTGGAATAAAATATGATCAACTCCTTTGTGTTCATTACCCAAACAGGGACCTATCAGGAAAAAGCCAGTGTAAACAAATCCACCTTAAAGCTGGCCTCATGCGCTGGCTAGGTCTACTCTGCAGCTAGGAGCGCGCTTCCCAGCCCCGTAGACAGACATGTGCTAGCGCTACTCGGCAGCATGGGTGGCTGCTTTGGCTCGCCGCCCCCAGTACAATCCCACCTGATGATCCCTTTTAAGAAAGTGAACGTTGCCACTGTGGAGAGCAATTGAGATGTATTTTTGGGCCTTCCACTCCTGCAAAAGGGGACACCCTCTACACATTGGGAACCAGTGAAGGACCCACTGCCAGCTATATTACAAACGGAACAACACATTATTTTATAAAAAGACTCCATCAGATCAAATATGAGGTTTAGGTTGTGCAAATGCTCTTACAAAATCTAAGACCAAAGAGAAATATTTCCTTGAATGAAAAAAGAACAAAAACAAAACCCCACAACCTCCACCCCCCAACCCAATAAAAACACCTTTATTTTAACAAGTCAACATTAATTTGCTTTCAGTGCTGGCAAACCCAAATATTGCAGCGTTATGACAGTGCAGGAGGATGGAAAGTGGAAAATGACAAGAAACAAATGAAATCTCTCATCTTGGACAATGACAGTCAGTTCGGTGAATTGCAAACAGTGAAAAGCAAATACAGAAAAAGTAAAAGTTGTCAAGTGTCTATAGTACAGCAACTGGGGAAGAGTAGCAGAGGTTTTATTTCCTCTCTCCACAACCACAGTTCCACAATTTATGATGTTATTTGTAACATGGGACATTTGGTTTTTACATGAGTTTTAGGCTGGCAGCATCTATTTAAGCATAAGACACCTCAATGTGGAGCTATGTACTAAAAAGCTATAGCTATGGACAACACCCAGCCTTGCTCCAAAGAGAGTTTATCATGCCCCGCACCTTCCACAGTCATGCACACCAATAGGTGGTATGGCTCTGTTGAGAGTTCACTTCTCCGTGCCTCAGTTTCCCTAGCTGCAAAACGGGGATGGCACTTTGTCTTTGTAGAGGCTGGGATCTTGAAAGGAGCCTACTGGTATTAGGCACCCAAACCCTGTTTAAATTCAGTGGCTTGGATTTGCAAATGAGCCTACATCTACACAGCAAAAAAACCTAGCGGCACTGAGTCAGAGTCCAGGGTAGATATTGGGGCTCGGGCTGGAGCCTGGGTTCTGAAACCCAGTGAGGGGGCAGGGTCTTCGAGCCCAAACAGCTACACGTTATTGTTAGTCCTGCAGCGCAAGCCAGCTGAGCCGGGCTCTGAGAGTCGCTGCCGTGGGGCTGGTTTTTTGCTGTGTAGACGAACCCTAAAGCCCTCTGAGATCCATGGATGAAGAGCGTTACATAAAGGATTTATCACGACAAAATGGAGAGGGAAGAAATAATGGTGACACTGACCTTCGGCCCTTCACTGTTGTTCTGGCCAGGTGGGCCTATTTGTCCTTCCTCCCCCTAAAAGGGCAAAGAAGCAGAATTAAGGGACAGTCAAGACAACCTTTGGAAAATCATTTCTATAATGAGTCGGGGACAGTCTGCTGTGTGCAAGGCAATATTTGAATTCAATATTATTGGATAAGGCTCCAGCTGATCTTTGGAAATGCTGCCGATCTAAGTACACGCTGATGCACTGGATACTGCTTTCAAGGGGGAGTTACCTACATAAGGTACAAAGAGAGAGAAGCTGTATGCACAAGCACCTTTACAAGGGTGTTACCCGCAGTCGTGGTGTTACCCACAGTCGCAGATCCCCTGCTCTTCAGCAGGAGAAGAGATGTCTCACCATAAATATCCCTGGCCATCCAGCAGGGAAGAGATCCCTTGAGAGAGAGGAGAGAGAGGGCATGGGGTTATTAATTACTGGTTTTGCAGTAACGCCCAGGACATCAATCAAGGATCGTGGTGCTGGATGCCGTACAGACATGCTGTAAAAAGAGACAGTCGCCATGTCCTCCATGCATCAAAGAGAGAAGCAGCCCACTGCCGAGCAGTCCAGCACTGTCCCCTCCCAAGCATGGCATGGAGAACAAACCCTTCAGTGTTTCATTTGGTAGGAAAAGAAAACAGACCGGGGCCAAAAACGAAGGAGGAACTGCTGCAGGGCTAAAAATCACCAGGATTATCGAACTGTGTTTGTTTCCAAGAAGTTGAATTAAGATGATTAAGCGGCGCGGGCCAAGGGACATGCTGGCCGCCCTTCCTGCAGCCCCCATTGGCCTGGAGCAGCGAACCGCAGCCAGTGGGAGCTGCGATCGGCCGAACCTGCAGACGGGGCAGGTAAACAAACCGACCTGGCCTGCCAGGGGCTTTCCCTGAACAAGCGGTGGCCCTAGTTTGAGAACCCCTGGTCTAGATCTCTTAATGCCCCCCTCCAGCCTCGAGGGACACAGAAGGCCAGGATGGCTGTGGGCTTGTCACAGTAAAATGCATGAAGCTACTATCTGCAAGCAGATACTCTTTTGAGATGGGGCTTGCTGCATACTAAGCTGGAAAGGGCACTGTTCAGTGGGGAGAGGATTTCTGCTGAGTTATCCTTCTCTCAGAATGTATCCAATCTGACCAGTGAATGCCTAAGCAGGACTCATAGGGGCCCAAATGAGATAGCATTATTCTCAGACAGCGTGCGATCTTACTCCTGGAAAGGCAAAGGGGAAACAACAAGCCCCTTCTCTCATCTTTCTTGTGTTTTTGAACATGCAAAGAGAAAGATCAGCAAGGATCTAATTCTATGTTAAAATATTCAGCTTCCTGCTGCATCCGCCCCGCCCTGAGACTCGGCACTGAAATCTGCACTGCATGAGAAAGCGCTTTTTAAATCAGCTTCCTTCTTGCAGCACCTCAAGCTCTGACCCTCTCGGGTCTCACACGCTAAGGAGGGTTCCACCTGGCCAGGTGTAACTGACTGGAGACAGGTGCCTGAACTAGACGAGCTCTGCTTTGAGCTGGTCTGGCAATCTCTGCCTTCTTCACTGCTAACAAAATTCCAATGGCAGCATCTTTATTTTCAGTGGTGGAAGAACCAGAGAGCTTCACTCCCTGATCTCAGCTTCAGTTTGAAGGGCTGGCAGTTAGAAACAACAATCTGCAAACTGCACAATCTCAAAATACTTGTAAAGTGGTGAGCAGGTCTGATCTGGAGAAACAACCAGCAAGACCCCCACAAGGATATTATTAAGGGCAATTTCACTGCAAAACAACACATTGGAAATCCATTGAGCTCCTGCCTTTGGCCACAATTTTGCACCAAGCTGCATTGGCAGTGGCTCTCTCAATTGTCTAATTTAGAATCATCTACATAGACTCCTATGGGACAATTCCAGGGCAATTGGGATCAAATCTCTGCTAGTGTGCACTGGCCCAGGTCCATTAATGTCAAGTCCTGTGGACCTACTGAGAATTTGGCCCTTAATTTCTACCTGGCCCATTATCTGATACTGAATCCACTCTGCCAATGGATTAAGTACCTCTTTGCAGGGTTTAAGAGCAAGGCAGCATCTCTCTTTGTGCATGTGTACCCCTTCATTTCTCATTTTAAGTTTCTCCCCAGGAAGATGTAACTTGACTAGAGAGAAATAATAGGATATATGTTCAACTTCTCACAGCAGTTCGATAGTAACGATAGTGAGGGAGACAGTTAATAAACTCTCCTCGGCATTTCTTCTAGGGTACGAAGCTTACGGCAGATGAGATTTATCATTCACTATGGAAAGTGACATTTGCATTAGTCGGACAACATGAAAATGGCAATAAGCAGAGTACACGTGTTTTTAAAGCACATGGCGCTTCACCATTAGAGGGAGCTCGTGCATCGTGTGTTTTTCATGACGACTTGTCGAGAGGAAAAAGTTGGGTCAGTTGGAGAGATGCAACGTTCTGAACGGTAGCGCGTGGAAATATTTGCACCAACTGTCTCAGGAAGAGTCAGCTACAAGTGAGTCTGGGCAGGGCAGAATGCCAGGGTTTAATCCAGAGGGAGAGAGAGGCAAGGAGGAAGGCAGCTGAGAATCCCAGCAAGACTGTAGGATGGGATCAAGGGTTACAGAGAGTCAGTCAAGAGAAAGGAGTGGGGAAATGGGGAAGCTGAAGCATTTGGAGCCGAGGCACGGCAACGATTCTAGTCTGGGTCCTTTCTGCCGAGAGGCAGGAAGCGTGTTCAGCAACCCGCTTACACCAAGACCGGGCAATGGCTCAGCAGAACCATAAACTCAGTGAGAGCTGGGATGAGGTTCCTAAATACACACCTGCCTCTAGAGCAATTCTCCATCTGCTGCTTGGGAAATGTGACCTTCAGATTCATTTTAACGTGGAATCAGATACCTGCTTGGGGCCTATAATTCACACCTGCACCACGACTGCCGATTGCCCTGCAGGACGAGGCACTGAATCTCAAATGCTATTTCAGTGCCGTACCTCAGGGCCCAGGTTTGGACAATTGATATCAACCCGCTGTCCATGTTGTTAGACCACTCGTGCATAGAACTGCTGATAAATTGCACCCGCAGAACGTAAAGGCCTAAGAACCCAGCTTCTCCCAGAAAATCAATGCTAAAAGGGAAAGCACAATATACTCAGGGCTGAGTTGCAGGGTGGGGAAGGGTAAACGGATGATAAGTGTAGACTCACTGGCCACTGACAAAGCAGCCAAGCACCGTACCCTGCTCTCCCGGGTATGTTTCAAGGTGGGGAGGGGACACCACTTAAAAGATATTTTCTCTTGCATGTTGTGCTGCAACACAGCATATAACCAACGTCAAGAAGCAAAGACTCCTTACGTCATGTCCTTGGCGTCCAGCTGGCCCTCTGGGTCCAGGAAATCCCTGCAGACCCATTTGACCTCGAACTCCTGGGGGCCCTTTCATCCCCTGTGGCCCATGTTCTCCCTGGAAGCAATAAGATACAAATAATCATGGAGGGCCTGGCTGCACCTCCTGCTGCCCTTCCACCGGCGTGAACGGAGATGAAAACGGACGAGGTCTTTGTAATAAGCAGCTAGCGTGACTATCTCAGCTCCTAAACCCCCAGGGCAGCCATCTCCTTGTTCCCCCTCTGGATAGTCCGTCTTCTTTTATCTTTGGGTCTCTTCAATCTCATCATGCTGCATTCGTGGCAGAATAAAGTGGAAAAGGAAACAGCCTTAATTAACCCTAAATGCTCCTTCTCTGATCAGGTCACCAGAACATGCCTCCTGTTATCCAGCTTGTCCTGCAGCCACAACCACCAGCTGGTCTTTATTCCCGGCAAGTCCCTTCTAGCCCAAGCCCTGGGAAGTTAGATAGACCTCAGCCAAATCCCCGGATCCAAGTAACCCTGAACTTTGGGTCCACACCCAGTTCTGAACTTGGCAGCTCGCTCCCACCTCTGATTCAGAGTCAACACCACTGAACAACGTCCTCCTCAGAAACACCACGCCCGATCCTGTCTCCTTACCAGGACCGGTGGGTTGAAGCCCAAACAAGACACGCCGCTCCACCTCATCAGAGCGCCCCAAGATTTGGGGCTGAGCAGGATTTGACCATCTATAATATGTATATGGCCCCAATTACTGTGTTATCTGAGCACCTCACACTGTTCAATGCATTTATTCCCGGGACACCCCTGTGCAGCAGGGTCATGTGGTTATTCCCACTGTACAGAGAAGGAACAGAGAGACTAAGTGACTTGCCCAAGGTCACACAGGAAGTCTGTGGAGGAGCAGAGAACTGCACCCACATCGCCCAACTCCTAACCACTGGACCAGCCTCTCTCACCAAAAATGAGGTCCTTTTCAGATTAAAAAGATCTGCCCAGGGCGTGAGGAGAACAGAGCAATTGGGAGCTCCAGCTGAATGTTCATCTAGTGACATGAGCTCCTAAGAAATCCTTGTTGAAATTCTGCCACTAAAGTGAAAGTAGGGATGGGGTGATCTCACTCCCTCTGATGGAGTCGCCTCCCTTTCTGGATACTGCCTAGAGCAGGGGTAGGCAACCTGCGGCACGCGAGCTGAGTTTCAGTGGCACTCACACTGCCCGGGTCCTGGCCACCGGTCCAGGGGGCTCAGCATTTTATTTTAATTTTAAATGAAGCTTCTTAAATATTTTAAAAACCTTCTTTACTTTACATACTACAACAGTTGAGTTCTATATTATAGACTTATAGAAAGAGACCTTCTAAAAAGGTTACAATGTATTACTGGCACGCGAAACCCTTACATTAGAGTGAATAAATGAAGACTCGGCACACCGCTTCTGAAAGGTTGCTGACCCCTGGCCTAGCGCATCCCTGGCAGAGACCCATATCCAGACGAGGGCTCAAAACTTGGCCATTGGGCCAGTAACTGGGTTGAGGGGGAAGGGGAAGAATTATTTGTGATTATTTTCATTTTAAAAAGGGCTGAGATATTCACACACACTTTGCCCACAGCTCATGGGTAAATCATGAAAAGGCCCTGGCCCAGACTGCAACCCGTACACCTGCGCCAGGCCTGGAAATATGGTGAACAGGGTCAGTTGCAGGGAAATGTGTGTAGACGTGCAGGAACGAATGGGGCTAGAAACACTTTGCAGCTCAGTTTAACCTTGCAGCAGTTCAATGCTCTAGTGTAGACAGGCCATTAGTTAAACCAGATGAGCAGCTACAAACCTCCCCATAACCTACTGCCCTATCCTGCCATACCTGTGCCGCTCTCTCCGGCTGCCCTGCTACATGGGAGGAAGTTCCCAGGCTTAGCATCTGGAAGGCCTAACAGGTGGGAATTGGGTAACTGACGCGCCAAAGCCAGGTTTCTCCAGGGTAGTATTGTATATTGGAACCGGAAAAGGTTCGGAAAAGGGCAAGAAAATGATTAGTGGCACAGAGCAGCTTCCGTATGAGGAGAGATTAATAAGACTGGGACTTTTCAGCTTGGTAAAGAGACAACTAAGGGGGGATATGGTTGAGGTTTATAAAATCATGACTGGTGTGGAGGAAGTAAATAAGGAAGTGTTCTTTCCTCCTTCTCATAACACAAGAACTAGGGGTCCCCAAATGAAATTAATAGGCAGCAGGTTTAAAAGAAAGTATTTTTTCACACAATGCAGTTAGTCAGTCTGTGGAACTCCTTGCCAGAGGATGTTGTGAAAGCCAAGACTATAACAGGGTTCAACAAAGAGCTAGATAAGTTCATGGAGGACAGGTCCATCAATGGCTATTAGCCGGGATGGGCAGGGATGGTGCCCTAACCTCTGTTTGGCAGAAGCTGAGAATGAGCGACAGGGGATGGATCACTTGATGATTACCTGTTCTGTTCATTCTCTCTGAGGCACCTGGCATTGGCCACTGTCGGAGGACAGGATACTGGGCTAAATGGACTTTGGTCTGACCCAGTGTGGCTGTTCTTGTGTTCTTAGTATTCTCTGTTTGATCTGTGAGTGCTATTCTGGGTCACTGGAACAATTTGAATAGTGGGGTGCTGAGAGCCATTGAACCAAACTGTAAACCCTGGATATAATGGAAACCACTTCAATCCAGGGGGCACACCAGCACCCCTAGTTCCAGCACCTATGCTCTGGGGTGCAGTGCTCCAGGTTCCCCAGTTAACTCTCTTTCAGGATAGACCCCGCAGAATCGCATGAAACCTGTTCTCTACATACAGGACACTAGAGCAAATACACAGGCCATTGCTTTTACAGCAAGGCCTCTGCTTTGAAGGCAAAGCATCAAACATGAAATTAGGAGTGGGGCAATCCTCTGTTTTCAAGGGCCTAAGGGAGAATATACCAGGCCCCACCTCTGACCTGCCAAGCCAGCTGAGGTCAGGTAGGTGATCCATTCCTTCCCGCCGACAGTCCCATCTGAATGGGGACAAGGGCAGGACATTTTCGGGTCACAGATCCATTCTCTGGCAGGAAGGGCATTTTAATGGATATGGTGCTGGACTGGGATTCAAGGGACCTGGCTTCAAATCCCAGCTCAGCCACAGCGTTTCCTGTGTGACCATGGGCAAGTCAGTTGACCCTGTGCCTCAGTTCCCCACCTGCACAACAGGGATGAGGCTGCCAGATCTCACAGGAAGTAAACCCTCTTCATTAGTGACTGTGAGGTGTTGACACTGTGGTGATGAGCCCATGTAAATACCTAGACAGATGGATCTGTGGAATTCCCCTGTCTGTGCTCTGCCAGAGCCCCTCTCAGCCTGGTCTTCCAGGCTCAGTCAGGGCAGAATCTTTTCTATTTGAGTCAGGTTCATCTTTGGCCATTTGGGCAATTTCCCCCACATCTCGTCCTGTGTGTGTTTGGCCTCTTGTTTGAGGGAGAGACTGGTTCTCTCTGGGCCCAGCTCGGGGGCGGTTTTTGCCATTGGTACTTTAGCTTCCATAATCTTTATTCTGACATGTGATGTGTTTCCATGTCACTAAACGCAAATTGCTTCATGCTAACAGGAGAAGTACAAAGGGCTGGAGAATCCTGAGCCTATTCTACATCCAGCTGGGAGCAAGAGCCCCTCCTCGCTGCAGCAAGGAGCTCAGGAGACAGTGACCAGGGATATCCAATTCCACTGGCAGAGCAAGAGGCACTTTTAATGGTTCTCTCATGACCTTCAGCTCAGAGCTTGTCTTTCCCTGCAGCCACGTCTTCGCCAGGGAAACTTCACCTGCTATCAAGCCTCTTATTAAACACTGCACCCCGATGAGAACTTAATCCAGTACCAGAGTGGATTACCTAGGCTGGGCAGAGACACAGGAGAGCCATGGTGGGACGAATCCTCCCAGACCTGAGCTGCAGTGCTGAGAACACTATGTGTTGGAGGGGGATGAAGGACAGGAGTATCTGGGCAATGGCAGATCTTCTGGCCCCTCCCTGTCCCTCTTATGCCCCACCCACTCCATTCTAAGGGGCTCCTAGAAAAAGTTAGCTCTGTACTGGGGCGTACATCCCTGTGTGGCCCTCCCACATCTGGCCCACCCTCTATTGCAAAGGGAACCACACTAACCCCATTGATGTGGGCCTGGGCTCCCAGATGGGGGTCCGGCTAACTTAGCTCTCTATGCAGCATTGCCAGCGCTCATGATTTTATAATAAGCCTCACAATATTGGGGCTTAAAGCCCCATCTTCTGGAGTCATGTGATTACATGAGAATCACAGCTTCCATTTAATAAGAAAACCGGGGGGGAGTAAGCATCTAGCACTCATACCCATGGAAAAAGCTTAAAACACTGATTCCTAAAGGCTCATGAACCAGAACTCAAATAAAAAGAACTCAACTTTAAACAAACAAAAAAATCAAGATTTTTAGCTGATCATGATTTTGGGGGGCCTGACTCATGAGTTTCGATCACTTGACATTGGCAATGCTACCTATAAGAATGTTAAGAAAAGGGGTCCAGAATTTCTGCAGGTGACTGCTAGAGTAACTTTCCTGGCATGGTGGGATCTTCTTTATACAAACCTCCCCCTAATGAGGCTGCTGTGTACAAGGAACAGAGACTCGCCTGTCAAGAAGGGTGCTAGAATAAAGGTGCCTAGTGATTCTAATTGTTTATTCTTAAAGTGCCAGCAGAGAACTCAATCTAATTGTTAGTACAATACAACCAGATCAAACATGCTCTGAGATGACATGGCCACATTTAAGCAGTGGGGAGGAATGGGGAAGCGATAGAAATTACCCTCTGAATGCCAGCCACTGGGTCTACTGTACCTTGTCTCCTTTGGGTCCCATGTCCCCTTTCACTCCATCTGTGCCTTCACCACCCTGTAATAAGAGCACACGTTAAAAGTGCAGCTTCTCAGGAGACCGAACTGTGACGCTCCCCATGGCTGAGGAGCACAGCGATCTGCTTTCAGCATCGGAAAGGAAGCTTTCACCGGTTTTGATCAAAAGCTCATTCTTGATGGATCTTTCCACAGGTAGAAAGGGAAGTCTCCTTTCTACCCAGACCAGAAAGCTGCAATGTGACCCTACGTGCCAGATACTCGGGGAACTTTAGACCCCTGCAGGTAGCTTTAGCACCCCTGTAAAATGGTGGAGGAGGAGTGTATGGCAAGCAGCAGTGGCTCCAGGCACCAGCGCTCCAAGCAAGCCGCAGGGGGTGCCCTGCCGGTCCCTGTGAGGGTGGCAGTCAGGCAGTCTTCGGCGGCTTGCCTGCGGGAGGTCTGCCAGTCCCACGGCTTTGGCAGCAATTCGGTGGCGGGTATGCCGAAGCCGCGGGACCGGCGGACCTCCCGCAGGCGCTGCCGAAGGCAGCCTGCCTGCCATGCTTGGGGCGGCAAAAAAGCTAGAGCCGCCCTTGATGGCAAGGAGATCAACAGTAGATCTCCTGTAGTTTGGAGTTGATGCAAATATTCGTTGCTTGGGACAGAAGGAAGGACCACCTGCATTGCAATTAACAAAGAAAGTAACTTCCCTTCTGCTTTATGTTGGGATCCCTGCCCTTACCCCCCAACTCAAACACACACTTCTTAACTGGGGCATGAGATGGGCAGATAGTCGGAAACCTTCCACACACGAAGCTCAACGCTGACACGCAGCAAGTCCTGCTACTGTTGTTTCAAGCGGCGTGCGCCAGCTACCTTGATTGCTGCCAGACCTTTTGTGATGTACAGCAAGAGCCAGGAGGAGGCCACTCAATCTATTTTGAGCTGTGACCTTCTGTAGGGAAGGACCAGAACTCAGAACTCCAAAAGGTAACAGATCAGTGCATTGACCTTCAGTGCTGTAGAGCCTACCCCTGATTTGTGTTTGCCGAAAGATCCCAAGGCCACGTCCAAGAGTAGCAAAGATGCTGTCTTGCACCCTGGTGACTCATGTCCTGGTTAAACTATCCAGAGACTCACTTGCTCCAACACCCAACACCCTTCCTGACTAAGCACAACGCCGTCTGTCCACACAGCATAAAGTGCAGGAAGAGGAAGCAGGAGAGCTGGATTTGACTCCCAGCTCTGTTAGTTTCACTGAGTGTGACCTGAGCTGAACTGTACTGAAGTTTCCCCATCTGTAAAATGGGGGTGATATCTTAAATGGGGGAGGAGGAGCATAGAGAAGGGAGGCCAAATGTCTGAACATTTATGGAGAGCTCTGAGACACTCAGATTCAAGGGGAATAAAAAGTATCACTGTTCTTCCTGATAGGGGATAACGTTTCAGGGATCTTGAACAATCCAACTCCCCCGATAATTGGGACGTGTCTACACAAGGAAAAAAGGTGTGTTCTTACCACAGGTTAACGATCTTGTGTGACAATTATAAATGCTTTGTGTCTGGATGGTTTAGACACAAATCCTGCATCTCAGCAGGGGGTTAGACGAGATGACCGTTGCAGTCTCTTCTAACCCTATGGTTCTATGATTCACCAGATGTCCAATTTTATAGGGACAGTCCTGATATTCAGGGATTTTTCTTATATAGATGCCTATTACACCCCCCAATCCCAATTTTTCACACTTGCTATCTGGTTACCCTAAGGCCAAGTGACTTGCCTGGTCTCCTGGGAGTCCCTTTGAACCTGGCATTCCAATCAACCCCTGAAAGAGAAAGAGAGAGACAGTCAATGCAACATTTAAAAAGGACACAAAAATCCACACAGGCCTTCAAATCCCCCCGGGTGAAAGGTATGTGCCAGAAAATGAAGTGTCTGAAGTTCATGACCAATAGGAAACACCAGCCTCATTTGCAGAAGGTCATTGCTGATGATCCCATGGCAAGGTGTAAGGGAGAGGGCACCCCCTTGTGGCCCCAGGACAGCCTGCAAGTGATCCCTCACTTCAGTTTCCCTTTTGAGTCCCCAGTAACTCCACAGAGGATTATCTTCTAGGCCATCGTAGTTTATTAATAAAACTTGGTGCAAATGTCCATAACCAAAAGTCCCAAGACTCAGTTCACATCACACACCCCCACCCCAGCGCATACAGTCTTTAAAACCCGGCTTTGTTCTCACCGTACCCTGGTACCAGACACTTTGTCAGTCCTCTGTCCCTCTGCCAGGACAGGCAGCCCAGCCCTTCCTTCTGGGGTGCAACCCGCTCATCCCAGCAGGAACACCCACAGCCTCTCTGCTGGAGCCATCCCTCGCTCCCGGTGGTGCTCGCATATTCCTCCGGGTCCAACTCGCCAGCGAGGAGACACCAGCAGGTAAACCCTTCCACAGCACCCTTCCCTTCCTCCCACCCGCTCCAGCCCTGGCTCTGGCTCTCAAGCTCAGAGCCAACAGGCATCTCCCTCTGCTGCTGCTGCTCCTCCTGCCTTCAGCCCTGGCTCAGGGACACCAGCAGCAAACTCCCCTTGCTGCTCCCCTACCTTCAACCTTCCCCCAGGAACCACCTTCTCGCTCTGCCAGCTCTCGTCTCCTGCCCTACCTGACTGAACCAGTCTGCTCAGACTGGGTCTCTGTCTCAGCCTCTCCCCCAGCCCCAGCCGCTGCCCTGCTGCCCTCTTTGTCGGCCCAAAGAGGGAGCACCTGGACTGGACCCGGAGAGTTGAGTTAAGCCCAGTTTCATTTAACGGGTCAGCTACACTGTTACTCCCCGGGAAGGCGAGCGAGCGAGCTAGAAACATGGGGAAGGTACTGTTAGTACAGGCAGCCATCCTTTCACCTGGGCTAAGCATTTGCACTGTTCTTCAGTGCAGATGCCTGTCAAGTGCAAACTTTGATCCAGTGAGAACAGAGAGGAGAAACAGGAGGGAAATGGCTCTCTAAACACCACCTCACCATTCTCGCTGGCTAAGGGAAATTACCAGCAACCCTAAAGAGGGTCGTTAAAAAAAAAATCGGTGTTAAACACCCATGTGAGCTGGTTCCAGGTACATGTGATCTGCTGAGCTTGCTCCCTGGAGATGCTATGGTCTGGGTTGGGCATATCTGTCTAGGTAACTGGCCATTTGGGGTGGCTTCTGGACACCCCAGTCACACCAAAAGGGCATACTAATGTCATCTCTCTAGGTACTTATGTGGCCACTTACTACCAGCACTGGTGAGGCCTCATTTGGAGTACTGTGTCCAATTTTGGGCCCCACACTACAAGAAGGATGTGAATAAATTGGAGAGAGTCCAGCGGAGGGCAACAAAAATGATTAGGGGGCTGGAGTACATGACTTATGAGGAGAGGCTGAGGGAACTGAGATTGTTTAGCCTGCAGAAGAGAAGAATGAGGGGGGATTTGATAGCTGCTTTCAACTACCTGAAAGGGGGTTCCAAAGAGGATGGATCTAAACTGTTCTCAGTGGTAGAAGATGACAGAACAAGGAGTAATGGTCTCAAGTTGCAGAGGGGGAGGTTTAGGTTGGACATTAGGAAAAACTTTTTCACTAGCAGGGTGGTGAAGAACTGGAATGGGTTACCTAGGGAGGTGGTGGAATCTCCTTCCTTAGAGGTTTTTAAGGTCAGGCTTGACAAAGCCCTGGCTGGGATGATTTAGTTGGGAATTGGTCCTGCTTTGAGTAGGGGGTTGGACTAGGTGACCTCCTGAGGTCCCTTCCAACCCTGAGATTCTATGATACCATCACCAGAGCTTCACCCTCATTCATGGATTTGAGCCTTACTATGCTTGCAAAGGGAAGCATTATTCCCATATTACAGATAGGCAACTGAGACACAAGGTATATTAGAGACTCACCCATGGGAGTCTGTGGAGGAGCTGGGAATTGAACCCAGAGTCTCCTAGGTCTCACTCCAGCACCCAATCCACAAGACCATCTTTCTAATCTGGTTCCTACCAGAGCTACCTCCCTGCTGCCCAGATTTCCAGCAGCCACTGAGGCACAGCTTAGAAGAAGCCTGTTCCTTGCTTATTATCCTCAAGTGCCCCCCAACCGTCCAGGTTTTACGTGCCCCCATGAGGAAAACTTACAATCCAATTGGCTCTTTAGGATGTCAATATCAGAAGCAAAAGCCTTATGGGAACCCCCCCACACTGAGACACGGCTCCAGTATGGTCCACGACTGCACCCCAACCGTACTACTAAGCGGGGAGCATGAAGCGCTCCGGCTGCGTGAATTGGTGAAAGACTGTAAGTGTGTTGGGGGCTTTAAGCAAGTCAGCAGCAAGAGCTATTCTGGCAGATGGGTGGTGTGTAGGAAAGCCATGGAGAGCTACTTTTAAGAATACATCAGTGTAGGGAAGGCACTGACAACGCCCAGTCCTTAGTCTTTCCTGCTGAAGAGAGACCACAAGTAGTTAAGCCCCTCCCAGTCAGGGCAGACTGCCCCAGGGCTCAGACTCCGGATTGCCCCAGAAATCTCCCTAGGTCACCTGGGCTTAGCTTTGGCAACAGTGTTCCTCTAGTAGGCGGGAGCTTCCCCAGTGCACACACAGGCATTCCCAGTACGTCCAGCTTGGGGACTATGATGTTGCAGCAGTATCATGTGAGGGCTGCCGCGTGCAGAGCCCTCCCTCTCCCATCTTATATCTAGCCTATTTCCTAACAGGGCAGAGGCCCAGCCACACATGCAGATAAATGCATATGATTCAACGAACGCACAAGGGGAAAGAGAGCTAGCTTGGCTTTGTCTCCTCTGTGCAGTGGGCAGGATCTCAAACGGTCTATGGTGTCCTACCATGGGTAGCAGCTGGGCTCCAGAAAGAAAGACAGAGCCAAGGGAAAGACCCAGTGGATTTCCCTCATTATTCACTCCAATGCAACGTACCCGTTCAGGTTATGAACTGAAGCAATATGACATAAAGAATTCACCATGCCCAAAGCCTCTCCACTCCCACCCTCACCCATAATGAGCTGGGGCATGGAAAGATACATCCACACAGACTTACCATGGGGCCCTCTTGACCACGCTCTCCTCTTAGTCCAGCAGGACCGACTGCTCCCTGCAACCAGAAATAACCCTATAAAAACGGCTTCATGACAAGGCTGCCATGTTTTAATTAACTCATCAAGGCTGACTGTTATTAAAAGGCAACAGATACACCAGAGAAATCCAAACTGAGTGACAGCAGGAGGGTGGGTAACAAATCAAATCCCATTTCCAAGGAGGAAGGAATGGGGGGAGTGGGGATCGTGAGTCTCCCAACAGGGAGATTTCTTGATTTGATATCAAAAGTTTAATGAATTCTGTACACTTCCCACTCCTTAGGCAAGACTCCCAGGTGCCAGACTCTTCACTCGGCACGTACAGGGCACTTGGCCACAGCCGCTATGGGAAAGGAGGTGCCAAGGACCCATTTTGGCCATGAATGGGCTATCAATACACACTGGTTTTCTGAATGACTATTGGTCACATTCATTCCAATGGGGGCGAAGGGAGGATACTCTACTGTTCATAAGGCAGCCCCTTCGAACTGATCAGAGGATCACCCAAGAACTGCATTTAATCACGCAACTCTGCATTTACCTATTACCACCAATGTCTCTGCTTATCCATCAGACTCCATCCTTTTCTACACCTGTAGTCATGCAATAACCTTTATGGCAGTTAATGGCCAGTGACCAAGTCAACAATAAATGTGGGAGGAGAAAAACAACAGAACCATCCCCCTCCTCCCCAAAGTTTCAGGATTGTGCCAGATCTAAGTGTGAAAAGGACCAAATTCAAGCTCTAAGGGTCTCTCTCTCTTTTGACTGTGAGTTGGAGCCTACAGCTCAGACAAATGAACTGGAAATAGCTAAAAATGGAATCACTCCATAGGATATATGCCTGTGCTACCTACCTCAGAGTTCTATATGTCTCCCCATCACCGGAGGAACTGAAAACTTTCCACTTAAAATCAACAGCAAAAGTTCCTAGCGGACTTGATGGAGTTTCTGGCCCTTCTTCCTTTCTGGGGTAGAGTATTTGGGGTTTTTTGCCCTTCTTTCTTTTTTCCCTAAGATTTTACAATTTCCTCTCCCCCCCCCCCTTTGACTTGTAGGAGTTTAGGGGTCAGAGAGCAGTATTGTGAGTATCATTTTTATAGTAGAAAGGCATTTTCCACATGCTGGAGCCTGTTTTCTTTCACTCAGACAGGGAAAGAGGATGGGTTTCAGAGTAGCAGCCGTGTTAGTCTGTATCCGCAAAAAGAACAGGAGGACTTGTGGCACCTTAGAGACTAATACATTTATTTGAGCATAAGTTTTCGTGGGCTACAGCCGGTTCTGCAGTGGTGCTTCTGCCAGCCAGTCAACACAGCAAAGGCCCAGAGAAAGCCACCTACCTCTTCTCTTTAAGTGGGGGAGTATGGGACCATTTCACATCAACGTCCCACTCTCTGCACTCGCTACCAACCAGTCAAGGTTACAGTGTTTATCTTCAAAAAACTAAAGTGACTGGGGTTTGCTTACCTCAGTCTGCTGCAGCCTGGCATGGTTCCTGCCATCAGCAGAAACACTTCAGCCATATGGCCCCCAGGTACAGAGGCTAAAGGCAAGGCCCTCTCAGCGTATACCTGTCACAGCCATGGCTTGGGGCAGGAGGAGACGTTGAGCCAATGGTCAGAGACCAGAAATAGGTCAGTAAAGTAGGAACACAGGACAAGTTAGGTAAGCAGGACTCAGGCGAGAAGACAGGGTCTGATGTAGCCACCAGCCAGGAATTTGCCCCCTTGCACAGATTACTTCCCATGCCTCCTTCTGGCTTAAATAGCATAGCTGGACCAAACAGCAGGGCCAGGCACTCGTCCAATCAGGACTGCCATGAACTGTGCTTCTGGTGGGGCTAGGTTTCCTTTAGCCACTCAGCCCCTCAGTTACTAGCAGGCCATTGGATACTGCTGGTATGCAAAGGTTGCCTGGGGACCTGCAGACCTGGGTTCAAGACCCATGGATCCTCACAATCATCCTCACTGCAGTCAGAGGGTAGACACACCTGAGCTGACGTTAGTCTGGCCAGCTCAGGTCCCAGAGGTGTGAAACAGCAGCAGGACAGGAGAGCCCTGGGAGTAGCTACCCAAGGTTCCAGGGCTTGTACAGCCCATGCTGCTGCAGCTTCACTGCTCCAGGCAGGGCCGGCTTTATTAACTGCGGGGCCCGATTCAAATATCCAGTGACACTTCGGTGGCAGGGGGTCTGCTCTGGGTCTTTCGCGGCACCAAAGGACCCCCTGCTGCCGAAATGCCACTGAAGACCCCAGAGTGGACCGCGGCCAGGTGAGTAAAAATTTTTTTAAAGGCTCCTAAGGCATGGGGCCCTCTTAGGCGCGGGGCCCAGTTCCGGGGAATCTAAAGCCGGCCATGGCTCCAGGCCCTGAGTTACCGGAGCTAGGTTTAATTTAGCAATGACTACACGAGCTTCTATCATACCCTGTGAGTACAGCACAGACATACCAGCAACAGAAATCCCTGGGCTTTGGAATTCATTCCCACTGGAGATCAAGCTGAGCTCACAGGTGAACTCTGCTGTCTGTGCAGGCCTCTACCTAAGTCCTGGCACCAAACGGGCACCGCTTGGAGCTCGTTCAATTCAGGCAAGTAGCTCTGGGGAGGGCAAGAGCATTTTGCTCCCCTCAGGGCTGTAGGTACCAGATACTACAGTGATGGGCTCATTACAACAAGCAACCTCAGTAACAATGAGACATTATTGCAATGGCAGCAAGATGGGGAAGAACGTATTTAACTCTATATATGGGGGAAACAGACTCTTACAGGGTCTCCTTTAGGCCCAGAGGATCCTTCTATCCCAAGTGGACCCTAGAGAGAAAGAGAAAGAAAATAAGCTGTAAATACAGGCAAGAATAGAGACCCCATTCTTTAAAGTTTAAATGAAGTCAAAGTGAAAGAGAATCTGTTCCAGCCTCCTTCAAATCAGGGTGGGAGAAGATGTCACTACAGGTCAAGGGCAGCATTGCTCATTCACTTTGTGCTATTTCTTTCACTCCACGGTCTGTTCAAATGCCATGTACCCTCAAGCCCTGTGCTCAGTGGTCTGTGCCCATTGGTGATGCAGGATGTCCGGTGATTTCATCTCACGACTCCTGGCTCCTCCTACCCTCCCAGTCTTACACTGTTTCCACTTAGATTTCCTGCAAGTGAAACTCTCCCAAGCAATGGACAGTCTGTGACAGATGGGTGAGGAGGGGTCAAAACTAGAAAACAATCCTGGTGAATTGTCCATGGTGATGGAGAAGTTCATTCCAAGCTTTCCTACAGCCCATTACAGAAACGGGGTGGATCTGGATGTATATTTTCATGCCAATGACAATGTTTTTCCATGTGGATTACTCCACCTATGATACAGCTTGCTTACATTAGTCTTTTCCTGCATCTTCCTCTGTCTTTTCTCCTTCCACTAACTCCTCTGGGCTGGCCTACCAATACCTACAGGTGTCCCTGCCAGGACTATGCTCAATGAGGAAATCAGCATCTTCTAAGAACCACTGCTCTTCCTGCAGTGTAACCTCCCTTCTAGTCTTTGGTCTCACCTGCAGCACAGAGAATCAGGCTCCAGTCCTCAGCAGGAGGTGAGGAAAAGGTTTAGGATCTCACAGCATAACTTACTAGAGGGTTGTATACTAAGATGCACACCCAGCCATGCCCTTGCCCCCACTCTGGCCCCACTTGGCAGGTGGTGGGGCTGGAGCTGGTTGGAATAGGGGCTCTGGCTCCAGCTGTGGGGGCAAGAGGGGCTGACCAGAGTCAAGTGAGGGGCCCACTAATCCTCACCTAGCCCTCACCCTGGGATCCCTGCCTCACCCTTGTACCCATAGTGACTCTGTTTCCCAGCCACAGGCCTCTGTGAGGTCACTGCCTCGCGCCTGTACCCTGAGTGACTCTGCTTCCCGGCCACAGGCCTCTGTGAGGTCACTGCCTCATGCCTGTACTCTGAGTGACCAAATGGTTTTACCGGAAATCAGGCTTTCCTGGTTTTTCAATTTTCACCGAAATCAATAGGGTTTTGCCCACAGATCCTTAGAACTGGATCGGATGTTGAAATGGATCGGATGTGGTGTTCAAATGTTATCACCTGACAGACACATGCTAGCGAGATTGTGTAGGGCCTCAGGGCCGGCTTTAGGCCGATTCACCCGATACCCTGGAATCGGGCCCCGCACCAGCACCTTTTTAATTGTTACTCACCCGGCGGCACTCCGGGTCTTCGGCGGCATTTCGGTGGTGGGTCCTTCAGTGCCACCGAAGACCCGGAGCGAGTGAAGGATCCGCTGCCAAAGTGCCACCAAAGACCCAGAGTGCCGCCGGGTGAGTACGAATCGGGCCCCACACGTGCTAAAGCCGGCCCTCTAGGGCCTAGCTTTGCTTGACCAATAATACTAGACACGAGCCCCGTTCTCAGGAGAACACTGCTCCCTTGGCCAGCAGCACGGTGTGCTGGTTAGAGAAAAAGAGTCAGGAGACCTGGATTCTAATCCCAGCTCCAGTGCTGGTTCAGTCAGTGACCTAGGTCAAGTCCCTTCACCTCTGAGTGCCTCGGTTACCCCATCTGCAAAGCAGGGATAATATGGATTATGTGCCTCTAAAATACTCGCTGGCAGGTGTCTGTCAGGCGATATAATTTGAACACCACATTCGATCCACTCCAACAGTTTGAGGCATATTCTAGGCATCAGTGGGCAGAACCCTGTGGAGTCTGGTGAAAACTGAAAAACCAGGGAAGCCTGGTTTCCTGGTAAAACCACCATTTGGCCACTCAGGGTACAGGGCAAGGCAGTGACCTCACAGAGGCCTGTGACAGTGAGCAGAGTAACTTGATACAGAGTAAGGCAGTGAGGGGTTTAGTGTGTGGTTTAGTGGGCCCCATAATGCACTGTGGCCAGCTCCACCCCAGCTGGTCCCTTGCCCTCACACACACACCTCAGCCAATCCCCATTTCCCCTTCCGTCAGGCCTTCCCAGCCAGACGTGACCACGGTGGGGCCGAGTGCATGGTTGGGTGGGGGGAACTGGCCAGAGCCAGGGTGAGGGGCCTGGCACGGTATACAGCTGCCTTACGTAAGCAGTGGAGTCTACAACCCTCTCGGTTATATGATTGCAGAACCCCCGAGACTCTATCCAACAAGACTGGAGTCCCGTTGTGCTAGCCCGGTTCCAACACACAGCGAGAGAGACAGCCCCCGCCCCAAACAGCTTACAGTGTAAACAGACAAGGCAGACAAAAGGTGGAAGAGAACGCAGAGGCAGAGAGCAGGGGAATGGTTTGCCCAGGTCCAACAGCAGGTAAACGGCAGTGCTGGAAACAGAACATGAGTCTCCTGGCTCCCAGTTAAATGCCCTCCCAATAGAGAATGCAGCTTCCCATCGCTGGGCACCCTGTGCATTCCCTCAGGCAGTGGGGAACATGGCCTGGGTGAGTGAAGCCTTTAAGTCCATGTGCGAGATGCAATGGAAAATTCCAGCAGCCCATTTGCTTAGCAAGGACTCAGACAAGGCCCCACTTCTCCTGGGTGCTGCATGGGACACCTGTGGCCTTGGAAATGTCACGTGTTCTGTACTGAGAAGATGATTATGCATCCAGGAGCAATTTACCTGTGATCCTCTAGGCCCTGGAGGTCCACGTCTCCCTTGCAAGCCTTGTGGTCCCTACAGAAAACAGGGTGGGGTGAAAGCACCTACAGTTAGGTTTGAATTAGCTTGAGTGCAAGTGCCACCTTGCAATACAGTTCATCAGATGCGCTGAGTTCCTTATTCACCGTTCACCTCTTTCAAGGAATGAGCAGAAGTGTCTGCAGCAGGGGCTGGAGGTGCAAAGATGGAGGGGGTTCTTTGGCCTCCAGGCCAATTAAACCTCCCTCCACCCAGACCTTGGCTGCCAATTAGTGCCAGGGAGAGAGAGCCATTGGGAGCTGGGCTCCACCCTTGAACTCATTTCACAAAGGTCCCCATAGCAACTGCTGTCATCACGAGGCTAGTGTCGAGGACATACCTTGGGGCCCCGTGGGCCTGGCAAGCCAGAAGGGCCCATTTCTCCCTATGAACAAAGCAAACATAGGTACGCTCAATAAAGTGGCACAGCAGGCAAAGAAAGAGAGGTACACAACAGCAAGTATATGGCACCTTCCCCCACGTTGCCCGGTAGGGACTCACCTGAGAGCCATTGACTCCTTGTAATCCGACTGGCCCCGGCTGCCCCGGCTCCCCCTGCAATGAAACAACACATAGTTACAGTCCCCATAGTTAGTCTGTCATAAAACGCGGGAGAACCATGCAGTCCGCTCCTTCACAGATACCGGTCAGGACAGCCAGGGGGCTGGCTGGAGCGGTCTGTCAGATCTGCCTGGCAGCTGGGAATTCTCCCAGAAGGCTGCAATGTTGACCAGACTGGAGAGGCTACTTCCATTAGTAGCCTATATCAGGGCCACCCAGAGGATTCAGGGGGCCTGGGACAAAGCAATTTCAGGGGCCCCTTCCATAAGAAAAAGTTGCAATACTATAGAATACTCATGGGAGCCCGGGGCAAATTGCCCCCCCTCTGGGCAGCCCTGGCCTATATACCTGCTTTGGGGCCACCTGGCTAGGCCTCTGCTTGTAGATTGGCTGGGCCCTAGATGATTGGCCTGGGCCTACCATTGGATTTTCAGTGCCCACCAGTGGCTTCTGTCTTGTGGCTTCCAGAGACAGACTCCAGCAGAGCAGGGCACTCAGCTGAAGCAACACAGACAAGAAGCTCAGAAAACCAAGTTATTGGGCTCAATACAGGAGTTACTGGGTGAAATTTTATAGCCTGTGTTGCACAGGAGGCCAGACTAGATGACCTACTGGACACTTCTGGCCTTAACATCTCTCATTCTAGTATTCCTGGAGAAAGCCCTGGGGGATTCCCATCAGCTCCGTGGTGTTAACACACAACAGAGTTCACCAGAAGCACAAGATCATGAGCTCTTTGAGACCAAGACCGGCTGATTATTCTCTGTTTGTACAGCACCTAGCACACTGGGGTCCTGGTCTGTGAGCCAGGCTCCTAGGTACCATATCACTATACAAATAGTGCATCGTAACCTCTCATTGTCTCACATTCCACAAAAGAGCCCCAGACAGCCACCATAAAGCACGGGGCTGAGCCAAACTGGAGAGAGCACGTCACTGGCATGAGTAGGTCAGTCCCACTCCTTCCAGTGTTACCACCTCACACCTCCCTTTTATTGCTGCACAGGGATTTACTTCACCGCCAACTCATTCCCACAGAGACTGATGCGTATGCAATGCCCTGTCTCCTAACCCTGGCCATGTTTAAAACTCAGTAATGCTCTTGTATCGAAGAGCTGCCCCCCGTCGCACCACAGTGCCATTTCTTTGTGGGTGTGTAGCCGAGGGGTAGAGGATCGCTGAGAAAGGAATTCCCTTTTCTTCCACTTTTCTCCTTTCTGCAGATGGTGTTTCCATCTTATACACACTGTAACATGCCCTCCCCTTTCACTGCAGGACAGATTTCCTTTAGAGCTGGGCAGGAAGCAGAATTTCCATTTCATGGGAAATTCACCATTTTGAAATGTGCTTTCATTCCCCGCTGGAGTGAAAATTCCAATTTCAAAGCTTCCTTGGAAACTGAATTTTTGAAAAATGTGTCATTTCAATTTGGATTTTTTTTTAACTTTATAATTTGTAATATAAAATTAAATGTATTTTTAAACAAACAAACAAACAAACCACAAGGTTCCATCCCCAAAGCATCAAAACAGAATTTTTCATCCTTACGAATTTTAATTTTGATTTCTCCCCCCCCAAAAAGAAGTTTTTGAAATCGACACATTCCCCTAGAAAATTTCAATTTTGACAAAATGGCATTTTCTAATGGAAAAACATTCTGCCGGGAAATTTGCAACCAGCTGTAATTCCCTTTCCAGCTCTCAAGGACAACAGCACTGAATGCACTAGGAGAGTGCTGAGTCAAAGACCAGTGAAAACTATCTCAGGCACAAGAACAACCTTGTTTTTATCCATTGGTTAAACTGAAAAATTATAAAAACTTACCATAGGTCCGGCCAGCCCTGGAGAACCCACTGCACCACTTTCCCCCTGAAGCAGGATAAAGAAACACTTGAGATCTCAACACTATAAGCAGCATCTCCTTTTCCCTTCCCCTTTTTCCTACGGAGTGACACAATACCAAGTACAACCTGGAAAAAGCCACCTTTGGTACGGGAACGAGGATGATCTAATGCAGACCACTGCTGGTATGTAAGTGTAACCCACACTCACTCCAGGTGGCACAATGTTCCGCTCTGGTGGTGACTAGGCCACAGATAGGGACCTGGGTCTCTTAGCTTAGGCAGTAGAGGCTCATGCTTTAAGATCCAGAAGTCCCAGGTGCTCTGTTCATGGCATACACTTAGAAAAGTTAGATTAAAAACAAATATTCTTGCTGGAAGGTTGCAACATAACACTACTGCGTTTCTTAGAATTCAGACTAACGACACACAAGAACCCAAAAACAGAGAGACACAAAGCAGGCTGCTCCCTAAACAGAGTTTTGGGCCCCACACTACAAGAAGGAGGTGGAAAAATTGTAAAGAGTCCAGCGGAGGGCAACAAAAAGAATTAGGGGGCTGGAACACATGACTTATGAGGAGAGGCTGAGGGAACTGGGATTGTTTAGTCTGCAGAAGAGAAGAATGAGGGGGGATTTGATAGCTGCTTTCAACTACCTGAAAGGGGGTTCCAGAGAAGATGGATCTAGACTGTTCTCAGTGGTAGCAGATGACAGAACAAGGAGCAATGGTCTCAAGTTGCAGTGGGGAAGGTCTAGGTTGGATATTAGGAAACATTATTTCACTAGGAGGGTGGTGAAGCACTGGAATGGGTTACCTAGGGAGGTGGTGGAATCTCCTTCCTTAGGAGTTTTTAAGGTCAGGCTTGACAAAGCTCTGGCTGGGATGATTTAGTTGGGAATTGGTCCTGCTTTGAACAGGGGGTTGGACTAGATGACCTCCTGAGGTCCCTTCCAACCCTGATATTCTATGATTCTAACTCACCCCTCCTTACTGTAGGCTGGCTGACTGCTGCCAGGCCCAGATTACACACTTCCCTAAAGAGCCTTATACACTGCAAGCAGGACCAGGAAAAATCCTTGAGTGACAATTTACACCATTTCAGTACAGCACACCAGGTTCAATCCTGGCTGTGGATAATCCACCCAGGGGCAGAGCATCACACAAGCAGTGTTCCTATCCACTGCTGAGCAGGCAAACTGACCCCAGTCCTGTGACAGTGAATTCTGACTAGAAGCTCAAAAGGCCATTGTGAAGGGCAAGTGATTAAAATTGTCATTTATCTTTTTACAAAATCCACTGGTTAATTAGTCAAGTGTCCACAGGTATGAGTCCAGTGGCTTTAGCTGTACAGTACTGAGGGCTATTGGCTTTAAGGCTACTATATAAACTCCAGTGAATGATCGGTCCATTCAGTGGAGTCATAGAAATGTTTGTAACCAAACCCTGAACTCATCTGGTTTCAGACGGTTGCAAACCTGAAAGAACAGGCTGGGTTTCCCAAGATTGACAAACCTTTTGGCAAAGCGGGGCTGGGTTTCAAGTGAAAACAGGGCCCATTTATGGCTTTGGGTGCAATCTATACAGGACAATCTCTGGCTACACATGGCTTTAGCCCAAAGACAGGCACAGCTCAGCGACTTGGCTGGGTTTCACTTTGAGTTTTGTTAACTGATTTGAATCTGAAACCCCAAGCAAAGCCCCATTGGGTGCACATCCCCATGGATGAGAATTGTGAGGAGTGTTTGGCATGAACCCCCATGCAAATCAGAATCCACCTACTCACTTCAACTCATATGGGGCACTGCAGACAGACTGGGGTTATTTCACCTGCTTTACATTCACAAAGGAGCATCTCCCCAGCGCTTAGGATTCTAATTCGGAGAGACCCATTACCCTTTCACATGGTGAACTTGGATTGCTGGAAAGATATCCTACTTCTGACACCAGAATAAGAAGGGACTCCCAATGTCCCAGGGTGACAGGCATATGCCATAGAGGCAGGGGGACCCCTTTCTAGCCAGGCCAAACCTGAGTGGCACTGCAACCCCATATCATAGAATATCAAGGTTGGAAGGGACCTCAGGAGGTCATCTAGTCCAACCCCCTGCTCAAAGCAGGACTAATTCCCAGACAGATTTTTACCCCCATTCCCTAAATGGCCCCCTCAAGGATTGAACTCAAAACCCTGGGTTTAGCAGCCCAATGCTCAAATCACTGAGCTATCCCTCCCCCATGCGCCAGGTCATGATACCACTCACTCAAATTTGGCCTGGCTGCCCCTCTGTTATGAGCAAGTGGCATTGTGACCTGGCACGCAGGGTCATAATGCCACTCAGGTTTGGCCCGACCGCCCTCTTGTGATGGTGGAGGGGTGGCTGGGCCAAATTTGAGTGAGTGGTGCTACAAGGTAGTTCAGTTCTTCCCTCTCCCTCCAAGGACGTGACAGAGCTGTGTTAATGTCCTGCCCTGCCTGACTCATCCCTTCCTCCGTGCACTAGCATTTCCGTTGGTCTTAGGAAACACGAACAGACAGATGCTGGAGCACCAGGAAGTAAGCATAACATGGAGAAGAACACAACTCACTTACCTCTGGTCCAGGCAGGCCCTGGAACCCTGAAGCACCCTTGACACCCATCATCCCCTAGGAAACAAGCCAATGTATTGAGGAGAGGATTAGGAGCAGAAACGTCAGGCACAGGGCCACCTAATCTGCCTCTTTAAAGAGTCAAACCCAAGACAAGAGAGTCCCACCTCAAGGCACTCAGAACACTGGGACACTATTTACCGAAGTGCCGTGGCCATTCAACAAGGGTTTCTTCCCCGGGGGGAGAGTCTCCAAGCATTAAGGAGCTTCACCACACACCTCCCCATCCCCAAAAGGCCAGTAGCAGCAGCAGCAGCATTTTGACAGATGGGTAAACTGAGGTAGAGAGCGATTGAGTGACTTGCCCAAAACTAAATGAATCAATGTCAGAGCCAGGAATAGAACCTGTATCGCTCTACTCCCCATCATGTGCTTTAATCACTATAGATCACCCATCCTCATCCAATGACAAAAGGTATCCAAGTTAGGTCCCATCCCAGCTATGGGACAGTGTCTGCTCAGGAGAGCAAAGGGGCCGAATGGAATTGGAGGGATGCTGCAGGACAGAATCAAGAGGCACTGGAGGCTCAGTATTAGACCCGTGAGATGCTTGGCTCTTTTTGCCGCCTTTGGAGTGGGAGACCCTTGTTTCACTTCACACGGGTTCAAGTCTCCCTGAGTTCTGCTTTGAGTTTGGGGTTCAAGCAACCCCCGACCTCAAAGCAAAGGCGACTACTGGGCAAGTGGAAAGAGAGGTGAGAGAGGAACCCTGGGAGGTGGTCAGAGGACAAGAGGAGCTGGTTTCTTTGCCAACTTACCTGAGCGCCAGCAGATCCTGAAGGGCCATTTCGTCCTTTCACCCCCTGAAACAGCAAAAAGCACAGACAGTGACTGAATAGCACAGAGGAGCTCAGGAAACCGTACCCTGTGCAGCAGAAAGCAGTGCTGGAGGGGAGGGGACGCCTCATGCCTGCTGGGATCCTGAACCGGGCCAGAGCACAGACTGATCAGCACCTCCTTTTGCAGGGCTGACAATGGGTCTGCTGAGTCACTGTGCCGCCAAATGGATTTCCATTCTGTACCCCCCAAAGCCAGGCCTGGGGGGAGACACTGCCCTGACTGCACTCCAACCCGAGCCAGGGGGTCTTTTCCCTTCTCTGATGTAGGCTCTTTGTTGTGAAGGGGAACTACAGTCCAACCTACCCCCTCCCCCTCCTAAAACACAAGAGAGATGCGGAACAATGGGAAAGGTTGGCCCCTTCTTTAGGAAGGAGAAAGCAACGAAGAACGGAAGGAACCTGTACCAGGGCTGCAAGCTAATTCAGCACACAGGGGCTGCACAGACGTGAAGGTGCAGAGAGGGATCAGATTTATTTTCTGAGTGACGATGAGACTTGAGCAGAATTGGCTTCATGTCAGTGAGAGGGGAGCAAAAGTCAGTATCCCTGCGACATGGCAGAATGCCTGGAGGCCATGGGGGATGCTGGAAGGCTTACTGCTGGAAGCCAGCACTTCACATTAAAGTGACTCAAAAACACAGCAGCCAGCAATGTCTTTTGCATGGATCTCATACCCACTGGGTCCCCGTGCCCAGGCTCAGAACAAGTGAACTCACCTTTGTCCCCTTTTCTCCTTTTTCCCCAGGTGGTCCGGGGTCACCCAAGAACCCCTGAAACAGGTACATTGGAGACATGAGAACCACTGTAGAACTATGAACCAGCTGGAGGCAATCAGCCCACTCCCTCTCTGAGGGCTGGTGGTTTGAATGCAATTAACATGACCCAAAGCTGGTCCATCTTAGGGCCCAGCAACAGCCTGGGTTACCCTTAGAGGCTGCCGTTAGCTTTAAAAAACGGTCTTCCAGCCTGGCGTCAGTGATGTAATTACGGTACCTCATCGTCCATAAACCACTTGTGGCTCAGTGCATGAGGGTTGCTAAATAGGTGGGATTGCGTATGTTGGAAAGGCCTGCAAGCTCTTGACAAAAGAAATTGAAGTAGAACCACGTTCAGAGTTAAGGCTGCTACCCTGGATCCTTCACGCTTAATGGGCCTGGTGGTTTGTAGGCATGGCAGGGAAAACCCGACAGGCACAGTGAAGGACACGGGGGGAGCCTTAGAATTCTGGATATTTTTGATTTTTTCCCCCCAGGGCCAAATTTTCGAAAGTGCGCTGCTCCCAATCTGCCCCCACCATGCTGAGCACTGGGAAAATCCGGCCCCGATGGCGGGGGCTGAGCACATTGAAAAATCTGGCCCTATACCTTCAAGCGGCAGCACCAAAAATCCCCCAAGTTAATCGAGTCACGACTCCTTACATGCCCCCCCGTTGAGCCCTGCAGGTCGGCAAGCGTCACTGCTGATGTACAGATGGCGACACCGACTCGAAGAGATTAGTGACAAGCTGTTCAGAAGAGGCCACTGACTCTGGGTGACTCCGTTTCTACGCGTCCAACCGGAGAGTCTTTAAGTGGCTGACTTTCAGAGACGCTCATCTCCAGCAGAAGCCAATGGGCGCTGTGAGTGCTTGGCACCTCTGAAAATCAGGTCACAGGAAGTCTCAAAATGGGCCCCAGAGAGTGGAGGCATCCTGGGAAAAATTGGGCCCACGTGACTTGCCCAAAGTGACAGAGGCAAAAAGGGGAGCTGGGATTTTAACTCAGGCCTTGCAGGCTCCCAGGCCCCTGTTCACTCCACTGGATCATGCTAACTTGTGGATCTAGAGTCAATTCCCCCTTCTTCCACAGGCCTTGGGTGAGTTTGGCCCTGGGGAACAATCTCTGTTCCTCAGTTTCCCCAGCTAGGATAATAAAACTGCCCCACTTTACAGAGGGGAAGGGATATGAAGACAACTTCATTCATGTTTGTGAGGTCATATACTGTATACTACAAGGATCAATACAAGATCTATGTATCTGAATAGAAAGAATTATTTCAGAATAATATTTTGAAGTAGTACTTTTTAAAATTTTTTTTTTTTTTTAAATATAAGGTTTGTTTTTTTTTTTTTTTTTTTTCAGACAAGACAATGTGTATGAATTGAATTGTTCTAACATATAAATCACACCAGACATGTCTATGGACCCTCTAACACAATGCAACAGGGATGGAAGCTGTTAAAACTGATGTCACAGCATTATCCAGATCATGAGCATTACTGGAAGGTAGGAGGAAGATGCTGACGCCAGTTTTCTAAAGTACTGTAAATAGGGGAATTTTCAAATGTGACTGAGAACCACAAGTCCCATTGAAAGTCAAAAGCACAAATGACAGTCAGGTGCCTAACTCCCACCGACTCAATATTCACAGGCAGAAACAGCAGGCAGGTGCCTAACTCGCATTGACATTTGGCGGGAGTTAGAAGGACATTATCAAAGGCACAACCCGCAAGTGGGTGCATCCCTCTCACTGAAAGCCAATGAGAGTTAGGCACCTGCCTTCCATGTGTGCCTTTGAAAAATCTCCTCCCAGGTGTCTAATTGATCAGGCACGGTTGAAAATTCCACACTAAATGTTTTTAGAATTAATTTTTGTTTTTAACAATCAGGGCTGACATTTCAGAAGCCACCACAGGGATTTAGATGCCCAATTATGATTAAAATGAATGGGAATTGGGTACCCAAATCCTTTAGGCAGCTTTAAAAAAATGCTGCTAAGGCCTTTGGCTTAAAAAAGAGAAAAGGAACCCAAACCAGTAGAACTCAATTTATTTTGCCTGAGGCAGGTCTACGCTTAAAACGCTGCCACTGCACCACTGGATAGCTTCCGTGAAGATGCCGACAGGAGGACTTCTCCCATCAAGTTAGTCCATTTCCCCGAGAGGTGTAGCTATGTCAGCAGGAGAATTCTCCCATTGATTTAGTGCTGTCCACACCGGGGGTTAGGTCAGTTTAACTGCGTTGCTCTAGGGCATAGATTTTTCACACCCCTGAGAGACGTACTTATACCGACCTAATTTCCTAGTATAGACCTGGCCTGAAAGAACTTTGCATGGACATTTTCCATCCAGGCTGATAAATCCGAGGTGACTCAGAGGAGCTCAAACCCCTCGACAAGGATTCCCCCTTCCCTGCTGCCCCCAGATCATTACCACCAGCTCACCTGATCTCCTTTCTCTCCAGCTGGACCTTGGTCACCCTTAAATCCCTGAGGGCCCTGGTAACGAGGAGGAAGGAATGGAAGACACAAAAGACCAGTTTATGCTCGTGAAACCTGAACTGACACAGCTTGTGTGGCAGAATGAGGCAGCAGTTCTCAAACCGCGGTGGTGATACTCACTGGGCCAAATTCAAGCCTGTGGTAAGTAGGTGCAACTCTGTTGGCTTCCCCCAAGTTGCTCCAACTTATATAGGCCACGGGCCAGTTTTTGAGCCTGGTACTTTCTCCATATTGCAGCCTCATGAGCAGGGCCAGATTAACGCTGTGGTGAACTAGGCGTGTTCACCAAATTCATAGGGAGCCCAAATGTGACCCCGTGTGCCAGGTTGCAATGCCACTCACTCTAATTTGACCTGGCCATCCTTCCGTCATGGTGAACAGCTCTCCGAGCAGCAGCCAGTCCTAGTGGCTCCATTGCATGGCCAGTCCAGTTGTGGCCAGCGTGCTGCACAGTCGTTTGTTGTTATTTGTATTAGAAGATAGCGGCTCCAAAATGTATGTTCGTCTAGGGCCCAGTGATGGGTTAATCTGACCCTGCTCATCAGACCAGTCACAATTCTCAGACTCATGAGCCAATCAGCTGTGTGAAGAGCTCACCCTGCGTTAATTCATCTGCATTCGTTTTATACCGAATGACTCCCCTCGAATGCTGAGCCCACAATCGATTCTAAAGCAGGGTTTCAGTGAAGAAATGTCATTTAGCCCTTCTGAGCTCTGAGCCCCACCCACTTCCTGGGGCTCTGCCACCACTGCAGATGCTGCACAGCTTTTCGGGCTCCCTCAAAGCAAGTCTCTTCCATATTGCTATCACTCTATACTCCCCAGCCCAATCGGTGTAGGCATTTATACAGTTCACATCACCCTGTTACCTCCCCAGTTTTGACGTGTTAATGAGACCGCCACTTCAGAGAGCCCCAAGCAGGTCAGCCACGCTCCTTTCCTGACACAGTACTGATTATAAGCAGGCAGACGTGCGTGTAATTAATTCAACGACATTGTTGCCCCTTTTGGCCGGAGCGGTTAGCCAGTACTTGTGACTTTACCAGGTTGCTTTCATCAGGAGAAGAAATTGGTGATGGAATCAGGAATTTCTTGATGCAATCCTGTTTATTTACAATGAATGTGTGCAAAGTCCTGTTTCCCCGAACACAACAGGAAGAAACAATAGGAGGCAGTTTCGTTGCTCACAATTCCAAACCTCTTTTCAGCCTGTACTCTGCCCAATAAGCTCTCTCTCTCAGCTTCCTCTTAGAGCCTGCTTTCTTGCCGGCTTTCTGCTTCTTACCCCCACCAATTTTTTATCCCTCTCCATATGCACCTCTCACAAGACCCTGAATCAAAGTTTGCACTTTCCCAAATGAAGTCAGCATGCAAGGCTAGTTAAGGGCTGTTAGTTCAAAGAATTGACAAGCACCACAAAAGAAGTCAACAGAGCTTGTGAACTAGACAAGTGGATGGAATCCAGATTCTCTCTCGTCTTTTTTCCTTTCTCCCTCCTGTAAAAACAATCTAGAAAACTAAATGCAGCAATGCAATCAAGCACTCCAGGAGTTCAGGTTGCTCCAGAGACACTAACTATGTCCTGTTGAGCATATATGCTGTTCCTCTTTCCCTTGTTAAATGTGAACCTTCAAGGCATTATTATTATTAAAGTAGTGCCTAGAAATTCCAATTATAGTTAGAGTGGGCTTTTTCTTTGTTAAAGGAGGCAAATAAGCACATCAGTAGCATCAGCTTGAGCTTGCTGGCTGCCTATGCACTATCAGCTGGGACAATGGGCACTGCCTTTACCTCTTTGTTGCAAACTATCCCATGATATCCAGCCAGAGCATCCAAAACTCTTGGCAGTTTGACTTTGAAACATGGGATCTCTCCACATTAGTGCTAAGTGTTTTGTAACTAACTGGCCCATAACCAATTCTAACGAAGTGCAAAGTGATCCTTCAAGCTAATGTCCAGGTTCTCACCTGCTCTCCTGGTAACCCAGGTGGTCCAGGCTTTCCATCCATTCCAGGAAGCCCATCTGAGCCAGGGAAACCAGCGTGTCCCAGGAAGCCCTGAAGTCCAGACTCCCCCTGCAGAGAGAAAGCAGGTGGATCAATAAGAGGCTACAGAGGAACACCACAAATGAAGCTCTATCTTACACTCCTGCCTCACCATTCAGTTCTGCTTTAGGACTCAGTAAAAATATTTGTGCGTGGAGGGAGGAAATCAGCAGCGTCCAAAGAGGTGAAGAGTTTTATTACCACTGTAAACATGGTTAAGAGCCAAGGGATGGAGGTAAAGGCAGCACAGAAAGATTAACCAAAATCCTGGTCACTATGAAACAGATGGATAGTACATTATAGTCAAATTAATTGGCTACATGACAAGAAAGGAAATGGAGGCAGGAGAATAGGAAAGAGAATAAAGGCGACATCAGGAGAAGGTCAAGCAAAGGCCTCGTCCATCTGTCTCAGCCCTAACAACTGCACCCCGCTGACCGAGCTCAGAGGCTTCTCTCTGGCAATTCCAGGGGTGCAGCAGCCTGAACAGACGCAAAGACCTGGTTACCTTCAAAGGTTGCTTCTGCAGAGCCAAGAGCAGTTGCAGTTATGATCAGTGTAACGGTAGCATGTAGGGGCCACATCGGGCTACAGCCTGTGCAAACACATAATGACAGTCCCTGCCTCAAAGAGCTGATAATCTGAACAGACAAAACAACGTCAGTGGCAGAGCAACGTTCTAGCGACTGGACTCGGCGAAACTGCTGTGCACGTGCTCGGTATGGGTCAGCCGTGCCTCCGCTCCCACTACACATGCTACCATGGCGACACTGATAATTATGCTCTCAACTCAATGAGAGCTAGTGTGCGTACATGAGCAGGGGAATCACACTCCTAGCTTGTAAGGTAGACATAGTCTCAGTAACAGTAGCACCAGGGACAGAGGAAAATCACAAATGTGAAAAACAGCAGCAGCAAAACACAATGGTCCCAAATTCTGATTCCACCCTTGGGTTTGCGCGCATTTGCAGATGTCAGGCTTTGCTGCAGAGTCTGCGCTTGCCTTTAAAAACTAGAATGAAAAACAATAAAAGTTTGTCAAGTCTGGTGTGAAGATCAACTATGCAACAGCAGGTTGCTAGGGGGAAAATACCATCTCCACAAAAACAACCAACAATGACAACAAAACAGCGGCAGCAAAGACGGGTCAGCTCGTTTCTGGGCCATCCGGGGGCTTGTCATTATAAAGCAATGCCAATCTGTTAAAATGAAGCTGGAGCCAGAGGGATAAGCCCATTCACCGCTGGCCCAGCAGTGGTTTGGCTGTCTCTCCCAGAGATTGGTTAGACCTTCCCTCCCGGTGCAGCTCATGAAATGCCAGCCTGCCACTCATCGCCAATCTCTTCTCAAGGAACGAATGAACCAATACGTGCAAAACGAAAGACAGGCCCAATCCACATCAAACCCAAATGATCCATCTGGGGGAGTCTCTCCTCAACTACAACCACAATCATATAATCCCAAGGGCTCAAGGTCACATCACTGTGGGGAAAGATTTCTCACATTCCTACCAAATAACGCTCTGAACCGCTCTGTACAGAGCATGATGCAAATTGGGACTCACCTCTTGTAATGGTACATATGCCAGGCACACCCTGCACTGGAACACGGCACTGAGGAGGGAGAGGTGTGTCCGAGATGGCAAGCGGGGAGGTGGGATATGTATGGAGGTGAATGGCATTTCTTCTTTCATGTAAATAGGATCAAAAGATGCTTGGCTCAAGTCCCAGTAGACACCTGCACTTTATTACACAATATGTTACTAAATCAGTCTGGTGGTGTCTTAGCCAAGAAGCCCTGCTGTACATTATCATCATTATTGTATCCAGAGCTCCTAGGAGTCCCAGACATGGACCAGAACTGTCATGCTCCGTGCTCTACAGACATAGCTCCAAAAGAAGGTTCCTACCCCAAAGAGTTTCCAATCTAATCTCCATGCCACCTGCACAACTGTACCCCAAAACGGTGGCATCGTTTTCCACTGGCTCTGCCCAGCGCTTGTTATTGGAACCTTGAGCTAAGGACGTGTTACCTTCCTCTGGAGTTGCAGAGCCACAGGACAGTACGAGCACAAAGCTCCACATCAAAGGTAGAACTCCACTGTTGAAACGTTCAAACCCATAGACATTGATTCAACGGCAGAGCTCAGCAGTAAGGCTGCATCCCTAAAATCAATGCAACGGCTGCCCGAGAAAAGACTCAGGAATTCAGGATTTGGTCTGTGATATGAAACCTTGTTGAGACGTCTCTGGTTTGCTGAGACTATACCCTTTGGAAAATAAACACGTCCACGTGGACAATGACAAAGAGCAGGTCCTCTACATGTGTGGGAGGCTAGTCAGTATATTCCACGTGTGTGCCACAGGAGGAGATCAACAGGTATCAGAAACAGAGGCTACATTCGAGGAACTAATGCAAGCACCAGACAAAGCTGCTCATTCAAACCTCAAACAATGCAGAGTTTTGCTTCCCTTGCAAATCTGGGTCTCTGTTCAGAGCTACACAGTGAAGGGAGCTCAGTCTCAACCCCCTAGCTGGGATGCAGACCCGCTTTTGAAGCACATCAGGGGCACAGCTGGACTCTGAGAAAAATCAACAAAGAATCCTGTGGCACCTTATAGACTAAGCATGCATTTTGCATGTGTGAACACTTCTTCTTCAGTGATGAAGAAAGGTATTCATTCACTCAAAAGAAATGGTATCAAAAAAAACTGTAGTCTCTAATATGCCACAGGATTCTTTGTTGCTTTTACAGATCCAGACTAACACGGCTACCCCTCTGATATCTGAGAAAAATGGTTCCTTTTCACTCCTGCACTAATCCCTCAGCGAACCCCCTCGCCAATCCTATTTATGCGAATGGATGAAGAATTTTTGGTACCATTTGATTAAGTTACACTGACAGCCTCCAAGGTTTACATTCTGTCTGCTTAACACGATTAGTGAAACCTTCCAGATGTTGGCAGCTGGTAAAATACACGGGAAGAACACTGTTCATGGCTACCGATTCCCCAGAGCTACCCTCCGCTGTTCTCCACAAACAGACGGGAGACATCTGGATTTACGGACCTAAAAAAGCTTTTCCATCTTGTAAAAGGTGAATCACTCTATGCCCCCTCTTTGCAAAGCCCAAACGGACCCGTGCACCAGACATCTTTGTTCAATTCCTCAGCCCGCAGTTCAAAAAAACACTGCACGGAGCGACTACTTGGACAGGGCTTGGTGAGATAAAGCGGCAACAATGCACTTAGTCAGGAGTTAAAAAAAAAAAAAAAAGGCCAACCACTTATCTGTGCTATCTAATCCCATGGGCCTTGGAGATGCTAAAACAGCTCCGGGCTCTTTGTCTCTGGGCCTCTGAGATGTCAGCGCTCTTCCAGCTTTGCTGTGCTATCTAGCAACCTCATGTTGAAAGATGCCCGGCACTGGCTCAGCAGAAGCTACAAGAATCTGCCCCCGAACTCCCCCCACGACTATGCGTTCCATATGCAGATACCTGGGAAACCACAACTGTCTCTGCCCTAAACTCTCCAGTCTGGAAAAACATTTGAGACAGGGAGGACTTGGGGCCTACTAAGGATGGGGTAAACCAGTTCAGGAAAAAGGAATCATGCCCCGCGCTTTTTCACAAAACTCAAACCAGACAAACTGCCACACCGAGGGCTTGGCTACACTTGCAGCTGTACAGCGCTGGGAGTTAAAGCTGTCTTCGTACAACTGTGTAGGGAAAGCGCTGCAGTGTGGCCACACTGACAGCTACCAGCGCTGCAGTGTGGCCACATTTGCAGCGGTGTTGGGAGTGGTGCATTATGGGCAGCTATCCCAGCGTTCAAGTGGCTGCAACGTGCTTTTCAAAAGAGGGGAGTGGGGTGTGACAGGGAGCGTGGGGGAGACAGAGAGAGTGGATTTTTGGAGCTGACACTGTGTCAAGCTCCCTGCCTTGCAAGTTCCGACCCCTTCCCCCACCTCTCTCTCATTCACTAAATGCAAATAGCCTTCTTTGTTTTTTCCCCCTCACAGACCAGATAAGCAGCTGCTCCGAAACGGACCCTCACCCCCCCTCCCAGCCCCCCGCCCGCCGCGCTGCTTCTCTTCTCAAGCAAATACTAGCTGTGGACATTCCAAAGGGATCCCCCGCCTGCCTCATTCACAGCAAACAGGAGCTGTGTTTGTTTTTTAGCTAAGCAGCTCCAGGAGCCCCGAGTTCACAACAAAACAAAGAGAGGCATCACAACAAAACAGAGTGTTATCTTTACTTAAAAGCATTATGGGAAGGTTCCGGAGGTCAGTTACAGTGTAGTAAGATTAATCACTGTTTACACTGGCACCCCAGCACCAGCGCTGTTCTCTTTATTCCTCTCGTCGAGGTGGAGTACATGCAGCATTGTAGCCAGGGAGATACAGCGCTGTATGTGCCTTGCCAGTGTGGACGGGGAGTAAGTTACAGCGCTGTAAAGCCACCACCAGCACTGTAACTCTCAAGTGTAGCCAAGGCCTGAGGTTTGAAACCAGTCAGTTCTCTCCTGGCTCTGCACGGACTTGATCTGGCTAGGATCAGTATGAGAAATATCAGCCAGCCTCATGCTTGCAAACACGAGGAGGTTTGCATAGTTTGGATCATCAGCTGAGCGCTTCTCCTAGCAAAACCTTTTAAAGTGCTAATGTTTACTTTGCAGTCTGGCTAATTCACCTTTGGCTTTGATCCCCACAGGCCCAAGAGATACCATCTTTGCCTGCATGCCTCACTAAAACAGAGAGACTGCATCTGGGGATTAACGGCGGGAATTGAGAAAGACCATCTACAGCTTCTCCAGTGGTACACAAGACTCTGAGCATTTCCAGGTTGTGCTGGGGGTGGGAGTGTTCCCTGCAGAGCTCCATGCTGCTCTGAGACACAAGCCATGAAGCACTAGCTACATCAGCAACTGGAACATAGTGACCTTGGAGAAATCAGGACAAATATATCACCCAAAAAATAACACTAAAACTCATTGAAAGGCCTGTTACTCCTCCATGGAGCTCTTTGTGGAATCCAGCTAGAAACCAAGGGAAAAAACTGCCAATGACCTAAATTTGCATGTATCAAGCTGAGAATATCTCTCCCCCTCTCCTCCTAGACATACAGGCCAGAGGAGACATCTCACTCGGAAAGCAGAAGCAAGAGGAACGGACAGCTGATTCCTCTGAAAGTGGGGGCGGGGAGGGAGAGGAGAAAAATGAATGAAAGGGAGCAGCATGGCGAAGGGAAGCAAAAGGAAACTGCGGGTAGATCAGATGTTATCACTGGGAACATTGTGGGATGAGGAAAGCTTGGGAGAGCAGAATTAAAGAGGCATCGTTACCAGACTGGTGATGCACTGCCAGAAAACAGTATAACAGGGAGGTCAGGGAAAATCTACTCTCTCTTATAACTGTGAAGGCTGTACCTGCAGCAGTTAAAGACAAAAGAGGCTTCTTGGGGGAGATGGGTGAGAACCAGGAACTGAAGAGGACAGTCACTGGGAAGAAAGAAGAGAACAATCACTGAAAGAAGTGGACAGTCACTGGGAAACGGTCGAGTGTTTGGTGAGAAGAGGCTCAGAGAAGAGGATGGTTTTTAATTCAGAAAAAAACAAACACCTTTTTGTGAACTAGGTACAGATCAAGAATGCGGGTTTCAAAGCCATCTAGGGGATTTGGACACCTGATTCCCCCTCTGTGTATTAATGGGATTTGGGTATTCAAATCCCTTAGACAGCTTTGAAAATCTCAGCTGAATTTTGCAGAGCGGTTTGCTCAGTCCCAGCTGAGAGAGTGAGGATACCTCACCCCAGCATGAATAAGGAGGAAAGAAGGACATAGGCTGGGACTGCTCCTATCTGAAGGGAGAGAGAGAGACAGGAGCAGTGGAGAGTTCGATTCAGAGTTGTCTGGAGTTAAAGCTTAGGGGAAGAGAAGGATGCTTTCCAGGATTTGCCCTAAAGATGATTGACAGAGCAGGTTTGGAATGACACACACAAGTAAATGAACAGAGCACAAACCCCAATTTCATCCACTTCCTATAGACAAGGGGTTCAGTTTTTAGTGAAGGTGTCACTTGTTGCATCTCTACTGATGCTTCTAATGAAGGTCCAGGATCGCCATCCCAGTGCTAGTACACGTATCTCTTTGAATGGGTGACGATGACTGGGGTGGTTACAGAACTCATGACAATGACAAGGACTGACCAAATCACACTGGCTCAAGCCAGTCCCGCCTTGTGCTGGAGGCGGGTGATCACTCACAGCAGAGGGGAGCAAAGGAACAAACACAAGACACAAATATCCAGCAAGGGGAATCCTGCCCTCCACCTCTTGTCCTGTCTCCAGCGAGCCAATCTCATCCCCATCTGGTATTTCAAATGAACCCACAGGCCATTCCCCCTTATTGCAGCGCAATTTGTGCATGCTCCGTATCTCCGAATCACGCCCTCTGTATGTACAGCTGCCCACCAGCAGGAGGCCAACCCTGACACTAGAATATGTCTTACTGCCCTAGCGTTTGGAAGGTCACATACCTGGACTGGGCTAACACCTACCTGAGACAGCAGCTATAGGCAGCCAGCACTTACCATATACCCCAACTGGCCTTTATCTCCTGGCTCTCCTGGATATCCGGGCGGACCCTGCACACACAGAGATCAAATCAATGCACGTTAGACTTTCCCCCAGCAAGCCCGGATCATGTTGCAGTATTGACCGTGCTGAAAGAATGTTGGGCCTTGCAGCCTTGTTTAAAGGCACCATTATAGGGGAGACAATGAACAATACACAAAGGTAAAATTGGCAATCTCAGTCACATGCTGTGTGACAGGGTGATCCTCATCACAGCTCTCTGAATGCTCGGCGGAAACTGCCCTTGTGTGCTGTTCTGCCTGTATTCCCCTGCTTTATGGCAAAGGCACCACCAAGTACTCAGCCACAGGCTGTGGCAGCAAACTCTCTCTCTATTGCTTATAATTCTCTTCTGGAGACTAGAACATAAGACGAGATGTCTTCCACCTCCTTTTCTCTCATTCCATTTGGCTTCCACAAATTTCCTGTTATACAATCCAAGTACCTTCCAAGGCATATTTATAATACAGCTTGTCAAGAGCACACCTGTCTTTTTCCCTGTCTGTGCACCAGCACTGGCAGTTACATCAGCAAGCTTAGGGACACCATTAGTTAATTGTGGCTGAATAGTCAGCAGAGAGAATGCAAGAGCACCAGAACTGACTTGGTGTAGGTCCTTTAATAAACATCACTTTAGAAAAAATCCTCCTCAGGAATGGACATAAAATATTAATACAAATAGTGTGTTGCAAGATGAAAGAAAGTTTCTTTAAGATACCTTTGGAATAGTACTTCACACCAGCCAGGTTACTGAGAGAGAGTGAAAGGGAGAGAAGGAAGGGGATATATGTTGGAGAAATTGTGGTGAAAGAGGAGATTTTATACATAGTGACAGACATGTCCAGTCACTAGGGAGTATTGGCATGCAATTCCTAACCAAATAGCACAGATTGTTGAACATTTATTACCAAATGATCATTTAGGGGTTGTCTATACATCAAAGAAAAACCCGTGGCTGGCCCGCGCCAGCCGACTCTGGCTCACGGAGCTCAGGCTGTGGAGCTGTTTCATTGTTGTGTAGACTTCTGGGCTTGGGCTGAAGACCAGGCTCTAGGACCCTGCTGAGAATACGTTCCCTTAGCAACCCTCCTTTCTAGTAGGTACAGTCACCCAACTGAAGTGAAGAATTAATCTCTCAACTGCTAGTAGCTGCCAGCGTACTGAGCAGTGACTGCCTCCCACAGGAAAAAGAAAAGCAGCCCCAAATGAAGGGAATGGTTCGAAAACCAAGTACATACACAATAGACCTGCCAAAAAGGGGACAGAAATGTGGTCACTCTATCTCATAGAACTGGAAGGGACCTTGAAGGTTATTGAGTCCAGGCCCCTGCCTTCACTAGCAGGACCAAGTACTGATTTTGCCCCAGATCCCTAAATGGCCCCCTCAAGGATTGAGGTCACAACCCTGGGTTTAGCAGGCCAATGCTCAAACCACTGAGCTATCCCTCCCCCTTTTCAGCACTCTCAGAGGAGGAGGAGGGATCCCTAGCCAGCAAGCCAGAATCTTTAGCTTAACTATTAACTTGATCCTAAAAAGTAACAAGTTTTTACTTGTTACTTGTTAACATACGACATAACAATGTCGTATGTTAATGTTTTATTGTAACTTTGCCTAAATAAAAAGTGAAAAAAACATATGGGGGCATTGTTGCTACGGAAAACTTAATGCACCAATTACATAGCCAGCAAAACAAAGAACAAACAGATACATAGATTTTGGGTTACCAGCTATTCGATACTCAGAAAAAGTACAGTCGCCGGCAAAACAACCAGCCCACCTATCCAATTTTTTTGAATTTTAATACTGGATAGAAGTGCCTGGTTTGACATGCAGGTGTAGTCAGAAGTTTCACTCAGTTTAATAAAATGACCTGAAGCAACACATCCTGGGTAGTGTAAAGAGGATCACTCTGTAATATGGTAACACACTGTTCAACAGAGATCTGATGAGATCACTGTCTAATGATTCTCTGCACAAAAGCTCACTGTTGTAATGATTATCATTTTGTCTCTTGATATGAACATGGCAACGATCTGTAAACCTAATATAACTTCACACAGACACACTCAGTCACCGTCTCAAAGTGTGGTCTCTCGAGGGGATTCAGCTTCTCCTGACTGACCCTCCTTAGTTTGCTCTCAGTCTGGCCAGTTCCTGGATCCTCATCTCCAATTAAGCCTGCCAGCCCTTTGCTCTTGCAGCCTCCTTTAGTCTCCAGGCTGTTTTCCTGGAGGCAGCCTGGCACGGGGCTGTCGCCACGTTGCCAACCCAGACCTTCCAGCAATTAATTTGGCAACTGAGCTTTGATTATCAGCAGGTAAATATGCCCAGTGGTCTGTGATGGGATGTTAGATGGGGTGGGATCTGAGTTACTACAGAGAAGTCTTTCCTGGGTGCTGGCTGGTGAGTCTTGCCCACATGCTCAGGGTTTAGCTGATCGCCATATTTGGGGTCGGGAAGGAATTTTCCTCCAGGGCAGATTGACAGAGGCCCTGGGGGTTTTTCACTTTCCTCTGCAGCGTGGGGCACGGGTCACTTGCTGGAGGATTCTCTGCAGCTTGAGGTCTTCAAACCACAGTTTGAGGACTTCAGTAGCTCAGACATAGGTCAGGGGTTTGCTACAGGAGTGGGTGGGTAAGATTCTGTGGCCTGCATTGTGCAGGAGGTCAGACTAGATGATCATAATGGTCCCTTCTGACCTGAAAGTCTATGAGCCTCCCCTTCCTTAGCTGTACTCTGCCCTTTATTGCAGACCTTGTTTCCTCAACTGGGTTCAGCTGTGGGTGCCTACACCTCCATGACTGGCAGCTGCGTGGCGTTGTGATCAAGCTGCTTGCTTGTAAACCGGAGAGACTCTCCTCTCTCCATGCTCAATATGGGGTTAGTAGGCCCCGTCTCTCTGTCTCTCACACACACGATCTTCAATGAGTGTAAATGAGCATTATTTCACTGAAGGAGCTATGCCAGCTTACGCCAGCTGAGGGGCTGGGCTGGGCTTTCAAAGAAACCTAAGGGAGTCAGGCATCCAACTTCAACTGATTTTCACCCAGCTACAACTTTTTTGAAAATCCCAGCACTGAAGTTGTAGTTATATCAAGACAAACAATTGGACAGTAACAAATGTAAAGGCAGCTCAATTGTGGGGCCTAAATTGTTCACGTGTCTCTAAACATTGCCTCTGAAAGCTTCCAATGAAAGCAGAAACGTCTGATGGGATAACTGAGGACTTGGCTTCTTCGGACATGTTTAGAGGGGATTTTTCATACTTACAGGTAATCCTGGTTTCCCTGGATGCCCCGGCAGCCCACGTGGTCCTGGATGTCTCTAGATTTAAAAAAATAAAGGCAAACGGTAACATATTTTAGAGATCAAAACTATTTGGAAAGAGACAAGACTCCAAATGGTCATACAGAAAAAATTGGAGAGACCATGTTAGAGGATTTAGAGCACAAAATTCATGCAACACATGGGGTGGAGGAATGGTATAATACAGACAAAAGGACTGTGAAGTGGGCAGAATACATGGGTTTCTTTAAAAAAAAATAAGGATTCATTTCTGACTGATTCTGAAAATGAATGGGGAGCCAGCAGAGGTTCTGGAAGTCAGAGCTTCTAAGGGGTGTAACTCTGGATTCCCATCTCTTGTTTCCGTGAACCTTCAATCCTAGGCTTAACTATGAGCCAAAAGTGCAACCCAGCCACTTTCCTGATGTACTCTGGTGGCAGTCTCCCATTTTCCTACTTTAAGGGGTCATTAAGACCATCTTGTTTGACCTCTTGCATAACACAGGGCAGAGCATTTCCCCCAATGATTCCTGGGCCAAGCCTGTCATTTCTGTTTGAGCTACGGCATATCTTTTAGAAAGACATCCAGTCTTGATTTTTTTTTTTAAATTCAGGTGCTGGAGAACCCACCACATCCCTAAGTAGACTTAACAGGAGACACTCACCGGCCAGCCTGCGTGGAGAAGCTGGTAAAATGAGGATTGCTAAAAGGAGAGGAGGGAAAAAAGAGAGAATGTAAAAAAAACCCCAAACATGCCTATTATACCAACCAAAGAATGGCACATGCTTCTGTCGCCAAGACACCAGGAGCATTACTACCCTCCTGTCAGCTTCACGATTGCTATCACATTGCATGAGAACACCCACTCAGGGTGTGTCTACACAGCAACTAGACAGCTGTGACTGACTGGTTTGGGCTCGCAGGACTCTGGCTGTGGGGCCATTTCACTGCTGTGTTGATGACCGGGCTCGGGCTGGAGCTCAGGCTCTAGGACCTGCCGAGTGGGAGTTTCCCAGAGCCCAGAAGTCTACACCACAAAGAAACTGCCCCACAGCCTGAGCTCCGTGAGCCCAAGTTGGCTGGCATGGGCCAGCCGCTGGGTTTTCTTTGCTGTGTAGACATACCCTAAAGCTGCCACTCTTCTTATGTATCAACCCGGCAGCACCCACTCTGTGCTAAGAGCTTTCCAGCTTTCCGCCCAGGCCCCGAAGAGCTCACAGTCTAAAGACAGACACAAAGAGAAAGGGTTACAACATATCAGTGCAGTGGTCAGGCAGGTGCTTGCCAAGTCTTGACAAAATAACGTTGACATGTCTCCCCCCCACTCCTCTCCCCTGCCCAATAATGCCTCATATTCATCGGTACAGGTCAGCTGCTTTCTCTGCAGGTGTCAGAGCAGATCTGGGGCTTCAGAAGGGATTTGGATGCGGAGAGAGGAGGCCTCGTGAATGAGCTCTGGAAGGCCATTCTGCTCCTAGTGGGCCGCACGGTGAGGTTGATGTGAAAAGCCGAGTCGACAGGTGGACGAGGCTGGCATTGTTGGTGGAGCAGACAGGTTGGGAGGCAACTTGAAACGAGACCAGGGAGAAGAAGTTGGTAGGGCAGAGTTATGCAGGGATTTTAAGGTGCCTTCCTGCTCTTGAATTCTCTGAATCCCCCATTCTGCTCCCAAGTTTTCTCCTTCCATTCAATCCCACCTCTCAAACCCATCTCTCCACCTTGCATTTGATGTGGTAGAAGACGGGGAGCCCGTGGAGGGATTCAAAGATGGAAGGATGATGGGAGGAGAGAAAGATGATCAGATGGATGAAAAAGATATTTTAGGGGCAGCTTTTTAAATGGACTGTAGGGAGACAAAACAGGGGTCAAGGAAGCCAGAGAGGGGGAGGTTGTAATAACTGAGACGCAAAATGATGAGGGCCTGGACTAGAGAATTTTATCCAGAGAGAGGGAGAAAGAAAAGGACAAAGCTTAGAGACATTGTGGAGGGATTTGGGTTCCCTTTGGATGTGTGAGGGAAGCAGGAGGGAGGAGTCAGAGCCAGCTCCCTCATTACAGGTCTGAGTGACGGGGAGGAGGGTGGCTCTGTCAGCGGTGATAGCGATGGAGCGAGGAAGGGGTTGAGAGGGAAGTGAAGGTGATTGGTTTCGGTTGTATGATGTTTAAGTTGACAACGTGTCGGCCCTGGGATGTCAGATTGACAGGCAGGTATGCAGGATTTGATGGCAGCGGGCAGGTTGATTTGCCATCAAATCAACTGCAGCCACATGAATGGATGAGATTGCCAGAGAAGACATACAGTGAAAAGAGCGGCGGTGAGGAGGGAGAGGATGTGTGTGTGTCGGGGGGAGGTAAGAGGCTGGGCCATGGTATGTCTCCCCAGAAGAACGGAGATGTGCTGTGTGGGGTGAGAAGAGGAGAAGCAGCAAGGGGGTGGGGTCCCATTGTGCCAGGTGCCAGTTCCTGCCCCACAGAGCCAATAACGAGATGTGAGACTCAACCTGTAGTGATTTCCTATTTTCCATTTTCTCCTAGGTGAGGAGCTACTCAAACAGAATGAAACAGCAGAACAGAGGACAACACCAAAGAGGTCTGACATGCTGCCTGTCTCTGAGCATACAGAGCCATCACTAACCAAAAGGGAAGGCAGAATACCACACAGAATGCAGATGGAACCTATGCTAACGTGGTGTCAGCTCCATCATCTTCTGTCTCTGGTGAGACTACATATAGAGGTTTACCAATCTGCTATCAGATCTAAACAAAATGCAGTTTATCCTTCTGGATCCAGAGCACCTGGGTTCAATCCCCACTGATGATGACAGGCAGATGTTAAACAGACAATAAAAATTGAATCTTATGGAGGCTAGAAAACAAAAAGATTTAATAGGCCACCCAGTCCCTAGACTGGGACCCAGAGGAAAAACTGACTGTACAGGACAGTTTCTAGTGATTTCTCCAGTTCAGAACCTCCAAAGTGATATGGCTTTGATTGCTTTTGGCGAGAAAATATCTCAGAGCCAAAGAGATCTCAGGGCCAGGAAACATCTCCTGATGTTCAGCCAACATTTTCTCTCAATTTCATCTCCTCGGTCCTTGCGCTGAACCCCACTACACTGCCCCAGATATTTCATTCAGCCCTGACTGTTCACAGCCTCCTAAGCTACTGATAGGCTTGTTTTATCCCCCACTTAGCCAAGCTGGACATATTTAGCTACTTTCATCTCACCCCATAAATCAATCCCTCCAGCCCCTTAATCATCATTTCTGTTATGCTCTGAACTTCCTCCAAGAAAGCCACCAGGATATTTCAAATCCTGTTGATTTGTTGCTTTTACCTCAAAAATATGCCACAAACATAACTTTTGGTGGTTAGTCACTAAAGTATTTTGGGGACATTGCATTTCCTCTGGATTTTAATGTGAACAGCAGCTGCTCGCCGGCATGTCACTGCGGTCCCTAGGCAGAGGGGTGATCAGCGAAGTTCCATGCACTGCCTCCCGCCCCAGCACCAGCTCCGCAGCTCCCATTGGCCAGCAACCCAAACTCCTTCCCAGACCCTGCATCCCCCGACACACCCCAACTCCCTGTCCCATCCCCGGCCTCACCCCCGAGCCCACACCCCAGCCTGAGCTACACCCCCTCCTGCAACCCAATCCTCTGCTCCAGCCCTGAGCCCGCTCCTGCACCCCAAACCCCTTGGTCCAAGCCTGAAGCCCCCTCCCATACTCTGAACCCGTTTCTGGCCCCACCCCAGAACCTAGGGAAGCCCTGAGCCTCCCCGCCCTCCAGCTGGAGCCACAAGCACCGGCTCGCCCCTCTGCGGGGGGAAGTCCCGAGCGTCTGACACCCCCCCACCCCATTGCGGCTGTCAGTGGCCCCTGACTGATTTTTTACGTGGGTCACTATGGACTCCAAACTGGAGCTGGACAGGGTTTTTTCCCCACAAGATGTGTTTTCATCAGAAAATGCAAAACAAATTCTTCACAGAACCATTATTGGTTTCAGTGAAACATTCACTAGGAAAGTTTATCAGGCCCAGGCTGGAATTTCTCTCTCTGTGTCGGTTTAACCAGAGAGACCCCAGAATAGCCAACAGCCCAGAGATTATGGCCCTCACCTGGGACATGGAAGGGCCAGGTTCAAGTCCTTGTTCCAGATCAGGCAGCACAGGGGCTTGAATTTGGGTCTTCTATTGAGCTATTCTTGGGTCAGTCTCTCTGTTTTTTCATGAAAAAATTCAAAAGCTCTCGGTTTCCTCCTGATGCAGAATGAAGCCCAATTGCTGCGGCCACAACATGTTTTGCAAAATGGAATTCTTGTTTTCCAGCCAGCCCTACTCCAAATCACCATCTGAGAGGTGCAGAAAGAAGCCAGCAACGCACTGCAGCAGGCAATACAAAATCCTGAGCGCTAATCCTGGGACCTAATGATAGCAGTAAGCCACTGCTAAAAGCCAGTCGTGTGATCTGCGTCTGTTGAGTTTTCTGACCCAGCTCAGTCTCAAAACATGACCCAATCGTTCATTCAAAATTAGAGCTGGTTGAAAAATTATCAGTGGAACAGTTTTCTATTACAAAATGTTGTTTTATCAAATTCCGAATGTTTCACAGGCATGTGTCAATTTCAATTAAATTTGAGGGAACAATTCAACACTGAAATGAAATATTTCAGTTTGACTTTCTTGGTTCGACTTTTAATGTTTCAACAAGGTCCCTTTGATGTTGATGAATAGACATTTTCTAGAGTTTTTGTTCTGCAAAAGTTTTCACTTTTCATCATGAATTGGGATGGAAACAAATTTTGAAATGTCAGAATTTCCCATAGGACAGAAATTCCATTTTCCAACCAGCTCTACTCTAAATCCAAATGACAAGAACTTTTCTCGCCTACTGATTTTCATTTATGGGCCGCTGCACTTCTGGATCATATCTCCACTGTATCTTTAAAAGAAAATTAAATTATAACATTTAAAAACAAAACAAAACACCACAAAGGAAAAGGACTGAAATATGACTGGGAACTGGGATTGTTTAGTCTGCAGAAGAGAAGAATGAGGGGGATTTGATAGCTGCTTTCAACTACCTGAAAGGGCGTTCCAAAGAGGATGGATCTAGGCTGTTCTTAGTGGTACCAGATGATAGAACAGGGGTCAGCAACCTTTCAGAAGTTCTGTGCCGAGTCTTCATTTATTCACTCTAATTTAAGGTCTCGCGTGCCAGTAATACATTTTAATGTTTTTAGAAGGTCTCTTTCTATAAGTCTATAATATATAACTAAACTATTGTTGTATGTAAAGTAAATAAGGTTTCAAAATGTTTAAGAAGCTTCATTTAAAATTAAATTAAAGTGCAGAGCCTCCCGGACCTGTGGCCAGGACCCAGGCAGTGTGAGCGCCACTGAAAATCAGCTTGTGTGCTGCCTTCGGCACGCGTGCCATAGGTTGCCTACCCCTGTGATAGAACAAGGAGCAATGGGCTCAAGTTGCAGTGGGGGAGGTCTAGGTTGGATAGTAGGAAAAAAATTTTCACTAGGAGGGTGGTGAAGCACTGGAATGGGTTACCTAGGGAGGTGGTGGAATCTCCTTCCTTAGAGGTTTTTAAGGTCAGGCTTGATGAAGCCCTGGCTGGGATGATTTAGTTGGGGATTGGTCCTGCTTTGAGCAGGGGGTTGGACTAGATGACCTCCTGAGGTCCCTTCCAACCCTGATATTCTATGATTCTATGACCTGGGAAGCTGATCTCTCAGTAGTTTTGGCCCAGCCAGAGGAATAAAAAAACTTCTAGAGAAAGCCTCATTTCCACACATTTCCAGTCCAGTTTTCTTGAAGGGCTCAGTTAGTTTGGAGAAGCATCCTAAAAACATTAGGGCACAAATTCAATCCCCCAGCCCTTTGAAAGTTCTCTCATCAGCATGAATGACAGGAACACAGGAGGGGAAAGGTCTTATTTCCTCCTCCTGTCCCCCATCCTTTTCACTTTATTCTGGTCTCCAGTGAAGACTAGCACCTGATTCTGCCAGCTCTCCCCAAGCCCCGGTCCACCACAAAGGCACAAAAGCACCTTAGTTTCCAAACAGAAACCAAACACCATTGATAGGACTGGGTCGCCATTCATTGCCAAGCTGTATACCCAGCTCCAGTCTTCAAGGCTGTGAGAAATTGCCCCCTTCCCAGATTATTCCTGGGACATACGAGGAGAGAGAAGGAGGGGAGTCTGAGAGAGCTCATTTACAAAAACAAACAAAGGTCTTTCACCATATGGAAATATTTCTAGCAATAAGCAGGGCTCTTGGGCAGATGATGGATGGATACATTTAACTAGCTCTAATGCTGCACCAGGCATTTCGGCTCCTTTAAAGTTTATCCCAAATTGATTAATGTGAGCAAATGTGCAAAATCCCTGACAGCCTGTCAAGCCAGGCTGTGGCCCACGGCAGCAGAGTCTCATTTCCCTCAGAAGCCTCTTCAGAGTTATTTTTTGGAGGCTCTGGAGGAACTGGCATGCAGCCAATGCTTTCTCCCCATGGCTTTTGAAGCAGTGAACTCAGGTGCACTGGGGGCTTGTGATGCTGTTTCGTTAAACTTCAAAAAAAAAAAAAGAAGAAGAGAGAATTGAACCCTGAATACAGGCCTCAGAAGCCAAGGGAAACTGATTGCTTTCTGCATTTTAAGCAGCTCATTGCCTCAAGGAGCTCTGGTCAGCGGAAAAGTGGAATGATTAGTGCAGACACTATCTGTGACAGAACACCAGCACTAAGAGAGGTCACATTGATGGACCAATTAGTTTGAATTCTGCCTCTTATTGTGGCTAATACAGGATGCTTCATGGGTCAGTGATACACTCCCATGCAGCAGCTAGCTAGTTCCACAATGCCACACCGAACACTGGTGCACAAAAAAAAAAAAAAAAAAAAATCCCTTCCTGACCTCTCACTGGGGACCAATGTATGCTCTGAAGCATGATAATTGATTAACTCCACCTTTATTTCAGATCAAAGTTATTAGGCTCATAAAGTTACCCAACCATAGAATTGACCCTGCTCTTTTGAGGCAGTAAATTCCTAATGGTTAACTACGTTTCATGAGGCAATATTTTCCTTTGTTCTAAATTTACCAGCCATTCATTTCCTAGCATGACCTCTTGACCTCAAGTTATGGGGCAAGGTTAAAAAGGGAGTGACTGATTTTCAGTATAACCCCGTGGACTTCTGAGTACAGCAATGCCCAGTGACTTCTCCAGTCTTCTGAAGACATTTGCAATGTCAACTATATCTTAATTCGATAAAGGAGTGTGATTGTCTTTCTAATGGAACCTACCCCTTTTGAGATGCACCTTAGTCTCTCAATTGCTTCTCTAACTTTAAATGCCTACTATTAGGTGGAAATCTTCATCCAGATGCTCTCATCTCCCCATTCCTCTTGGCTTCTAGTTCTCCACACTTTCCCAGAGGAAGCCTCAGGTTCAGAGTCCATGGACACAGGTATGTTTAGACTGGTTTTTGCCACCCTACATTTGTCCACATTGAATTCCACCAGCCAGGGTGTTGCTGGCTGAATCCAGATATAATTTCTCACCATTCATCATGGCCTTTCCCTTGTACCTAAGGCTTCAGAGGCTCCAGCACACATCTCCAACTCACTGCCAGCATCCTCCTCCAAATCATTACTAAAAATCACCTGTAAATGGTCCCAGTATATAACCATGGAGATCCCCCATTAGTAAGGAGGAAGGTCCCTGGCCTGATATATAGGGGGTCAGATGACCACAATGGTTCCTTCTGGCCTTGAAATCTAAGAATCTATGAAAAGTTCTTACTGATACAAGCAGCTGCCCATCTCAACTCTGTTGGCTATTTGGCCATTGCTTAACTAGTTTTAATCCACAGTGACACCTTAACACTCAAGTAGTGACTATTTTTTTTCCTCAGGAGTCCTGTGAGAGACTTGTCAACAAAAGGCCCTTGAACCTCACCGTGGCAGCAATCAGCCACCCATTCCTGCCAGGAGTCACACAGCCCTAGCTCATCTTGAAACAATTTAAGTGCAATTAGATATGACCGCAACCGCTTCTGATCAGTGGAAAGAACGCCCCACTCTAATAAATGGTGTCACCATCTGCTCTGGCAGCAAACATATCTATATTAGGGGCTGCATTGTGTAACATTTATCACAAGAAAACATCAGGAAGGGCCAGCCCTGTTGTCTCTTGGTAGGAGACTGCTCTCAGAGAATGGGAATAGTATAGGCAGAAATGTCTGTTTTGGGGGGAGGAGGGTGCAGGGAGGCCATCTAGACTTCTTTTAACAGTATTCCACCCTCTGGATGCTTATCAGAAGCAGAGTTCTAGAACATTCCAGAATATTTTATTAGAGACGAGAAAACGTATCCTTCATTTGCTAGCAACCTCCCTTTGACTCTCCCTCTCTCGGCTCTGCCGTGGTCCTTTCACAGACATCCTTGGAGCGAGACCTGGTCCAGGTTGGTCCCAAGTTATTTAAATGATTACCTTGAGATGTTCTGCAGAGTCTAGGCAGTAACAGCCTGGCAACAACGGCAGATCCAGGGTAACTTATGTGATCACTACAGTGTTACCTGCTGAACCTCATCGCCACGGCCCCAATAAAATCGTATAAATAACGTTACTATGCTGGAGCCGTTTCACTGGAAAAGACAGAGAGAAAGAAACGAAGAGCTAGTTCATGGATCTGACTGCAACTGTTCTGCAGCAATTACCATCTGCCTCCTGGGTTCTGCAGCTTGCTAGCTCACCCGTGCTTCAGCACAGCTTTGCGCTCCCAGTCCCACCACTTTGGGCACTGTGATGCCATCAGAGAAAGACCTCGCTGGATTCTCAGTCTCGTTCTCACTCAGCATAGGGCAGGCTACTGCTCCTCATTAGTCGAAAGCAACAGTAGCTGCCTAACGTTCTAGGTAGCAGTGCTCCAAGCGGAAGGCAACAGATGTGCTGTTGAAAGCAGGGGACGTATCCTCACTCTTCTACTGATTTCACTGCCGTGTTCAGGTTATGATGGCAGCAGAGCACCTCACCCACAAGACCCATCCCAGGAGGGTAAAGGAATGACAGACAGGTTCTGAAAGGAGCCCTGACCAAACCATCCCACTCAGAAGGTTTAGTGGGGAGCTTTAAAGGTGAGAAAAGGAGGTAAAGGCCAGAAAGATTGCAAGGGGAGGGAGTCCTCAAGGCTCCATCATGGATGGTGGAAAACCTGCTCCCCCAAGTAATAAAGGAACAATGTTCTGGGACAAAAACCCCACCAAGTTCTAAAAGCCGGATCAGTAACTGAGCAAGCTGATCAAACAAACTTTGAAAGGCTGAGCCTGAAACCAATAGAGAGTGCATGAAAACCTCATGTTATGAGAACTATACCAACTTGGTGCCTTCTCTGAGGTCCATCCAAGGTCTCAAGGAAGTCTCTCTCTCTCATGAGAACAGCCACTTCCCAAGCAACAGAACATTTCAGAGCCACCCAGGTGAGCTCAGATGGTTACAAACAAAGTCAGCTGTGATCTCGCTACAAAAGAGTTGCAGGGAAAATGAAGATTCCCGTATTACGCTGACAAAGAGATCAGCGAGTGTGTAGCCTGTCAATCTGGACTGTGGATGCATCGTTACACTTCGCATTTGTTTCAATGTACGTCATTTTCTTCCTTGCCAGCAAAGCTGTAATGGTATCATTACCCGAACCTATAGCTAAATCTCCTCTGTTACACCCTGACACCCCAATATTCACCACTGTCATGTAATTAGGATATGGCTTATACAAAGCATGCCTTGTGAGGTGTCATTCTAAAAGTACTGATCTGCTAGACAGTAATAGCTCATTGGATTGTATGTACTATTGTTGTGTGTGAAGTTAGGCTGTGTATGTGTTGCTGAAACATGTCCTGAGGTTGAAAACACCCACAAGCAGCCTTTCAGGAATGACCATAAAAAGGCCAAACAACATTAATGGCTTATTGAGGAAATGCACACGAGCACAAGGATTACCCCAGGCACTGTGTACAATAAAACCTCTCAGAGATAACACTACACACTGGGAACTGTTTTACCCAAGTCCCAGCAAAAGAGCTTTCCACAGAATGGGGAGAAGATATAAAAGGGGGGAAACGACATTATGGGGGGACCTCACTCTCCCTACACCACCACACCTGGAAACACCTGAGGAACAGACTGAACTGTGGGAAGTGATGGTCCCAGGCTGGAAGGATTTTTAGCCTGTGTATGAAAACCTAGGAAAGCCCAGGCAACTTATGCCTTAAGAATCTGCCAGTCTGTTTATCACTCAGGGTGAGAATTTGCTAATTTATATCTTACCTATTTAGCGTGTTAAGCTCAGTTTGCGGTTTTTGTTTATTTACTAAGGTAATCTGCTTTGATCTGTTTGCTATCCCTTATAATCACTGAATATGTACCTTTTGTAGTTAATAAACATATTTCTTGTTTATAACATAACCCAGTTTGGGCAATTCATATGGGTTGGGGGGGAGAAGCTGTGCATCTCTCTCTCCACATTGAGGGAGAGGGCAAATTTTTATGAGCTTTCTATATGGCACAAGACAGTATTATTTAGGGTTTATCCCCCAAAAGGGGCATGACTGTGAGTACTGGGTGAGTCTTCTCACACAGAGCTGAATTCAGTCCGTGTCTGCCATTGGGTGTGGCCCCACGCGTGTGTGTGTGTGCGCTGCAAGAGGCCGGAGAGCCTAATTCAGCAAAACCGAGAGAGGGAATCCAGGCTGGTGGAGCAGGAGAGGCTCAGTGAAACCCCAGCACATCAGGAGGCCTCCCAGATGGGGGGGTCCAACCTGTCACATCCGCCACCACTGCAGTTACTGGGGTGGCCTTTCAACTACTCAGCATCATCTTTCCTAGTAGCTCTTGTCACCTGGAGAGTAGCAATCGGCTAAGATCAAGGGGCCAGCCACTGGGTCCCCATGATACACAAGGCTCCATGTTTTGTTCAGCGGACACATGTAGCAAGAGAATACACCATCTCTGCAGAGAACACAGAGCACTTGAGAATCAGCCTCCAAAACCCTGTTACAGATACCATCTGTTCCCTCCAACGATAATACCACTGTTTACTGTGGACTCGCAATACTCAGAAGAAATATGGCTTTGGGGAATATTTTCAAGTGACAGAGTTTAGGCATGTTAAAACAAACAGAATGCAAGTGCACGAGGCCAAATCAGGAGCTTTAATACAAAATGCCTCCAAATAAAACCAGCACCACATGCAGGCAGGAGAAAAGCATGGCTATAGCTGGACAGAGCTCAGAACCAGGAATGTCAGAGTTCTGACTCCAACACTGAGATCTCACTTCACCCCATTTTGCAGGCAGATGAGGACTGGAAAGGCGACTGATCACATAATGTGCGTTTGGGATCTGCCACCTATGAGGTTTGCCGTTCAGCAGAAGGGAGACGGGGATTAGATAACCCCACAGTTATCTAATGTCCATCCAGTTAGAGAGGTTTCATCCATCTCTAACTTCTGTCATTCTATCATCGCGATTAGTTATTTACTGAATTTCTGGTCTATGGCAATAGGCAATCAGAATGGCATGGATGCTGCGTTAGCTTTAGCCAAGAGTTTGGATAAACAGCACAGACCTCATGACATTTCAGCCAGTTTGAATTCTTGGGAGGAATCTGGCATCATCCAAACCTGAAAATCACCCTCCCTTATAGTTCTGATCTGGCTTGAAACAAACAAAAAAAATCAAAGAGGCAGGTTTGGCCCTAGGGAGCCCAAGTCCAAGCTTCTCAGAAAGGTTCAGATTGCAGGTTCTGGGTTTGCTCCCATGTGACCTCACAGGAAGGGGTGTCACGAAGTGTAGGGGAGTCAGGCCCTGCACCCCCGGGCTCCCTGCCGATTCACCAGGACTCTCAGCCAGCCAGTAAAGCAGAAGGTTTATTTAGACGACAGGAATATAGTCCAACACAGGTCTTGCAGGCACAGATAACAGGATCCACCCCTGTTAGGTCCATCTTGGGTCCCCATAACCCCCATCGGGGATCAGAGCCCTCTCTCTCTGCTTCCCCTCTGTTCCCCAGCCAACTCCAGTCTGCCCAACCCCCTCCGGCCCCTCCTCTCTCCTCAGCTTCTTTCCCGGGCCAGGAGGTCACCTGACCCCTTTGTCTCCAACACCTTTAGCCAGCACCTTTGCAGGGAGGGGCCCGGCCATCAGTTGCTAGGAGACAGAGTGTCAGGCATTTGCTGCATGGACTTTTGCTGCTAGATACTTAGGATCTGTACCCAGCCCCCAGTAAGACCAGTCCCACTTCGTCACAAGGGGTAAGTAAAGTATTCACGTTCCATCTACCTTAATAGGACTAGTAACGATCTCTTCAGTATCTAGGGATGAAAACAACAGACTCTATAGACCCTTGATGGACCCAGCCAACACCTTGGAATGACACAAACCTCCCCTCTCCAATGCAACACGAGTCGCGGCACAAACATGCTGCATCTCATCATCTGGCTGCCATGGATGCTCTCCGTGGTACCCGTGAGTGAGAGCTGGGCCAGTTCAGTGGCTTCACCCAAGTGACAGCAGGCGCCGACTAACCTAGCAGGAGAACCCCAGCAGGAATGACCCACGTGTCCACAGAGCTGGGTTATCTTTTCTGATGGAAATGCCACTGCTCATGTCCAAACAGGTGATGCGAAAAATCCCTTTGCTGGCTTGGCTAGTGATGAACAATATCAAAAGCAGTGCTCATAGTCCCGAGGATTCCCTCTCATCTCCTGCCAAGCACCTGCAGGTCTCCAGTCCCCTCCTCCAGAAGCATCTCTCACTTCCCCCCACTGGCACATTGCTAACAGGAGAACATAAGCAACACAGGTCCCACTGCCTTGAAATCGGTTTGCATTTCCCATTTGGTGAACTCCCCTCCCCAGTCACCTGGCACCTTCACAGCTCCCCCACCCCGTCCCTTCCTCTTTGATGTTATTTACAAAGGGGAACGACGTCTTTCTGCGGAAGAACATCCACCCCAAGAATGTACCCAACACACACGTGCACCGAGAGGAACGCGTCCCTGAGACACCATGTGCTGTCCTCACCTCCGCCACCCCACCCCGAGCGCTTGCTTTTACAGCACACCTGCACATGGCTGATGGAGCTACCGGCAGCGGCGACGAAGCGTTCTTGTTACAAGCTCGCATTGTGAAACCTGCATTGCCCCCTCCTTTCTCCCCTCACACCGCCTGCTGGAATCATAAAAAGTGGGTTCCCCTTAGCAGAGGCGAAGCGAGGACATGCAGCTGGAGTCACAAAGAATACGCCTAAAGTACATGCTCCAATGGCTTCTCAGATCAACCTGTTGTGGCCTCACTAGACCACACAGACAGGCTGTGACACACCAGGTCAAACCATGGGTTAATCCATGGCAACAGTGGCCAATAGCTAGGGCCCTACCAAATTCATGGTCCATTTTGGTCAATTTCACAGTCATAGGGTTTTAAAAAATCATAAATTGATGATTTCAGCTATTTAAATCTGAAATTTCATGGTGGTGTAATTGTAGAGGTCCTGACCCAAAAAGGAGTTGTGTGTGTGTGCGTGTGGAGTGGGGGCGTTGCAAGGTTATTGTAGGGTGGGTTGTGGTACTGCTAACCTTACTTCTGCACTGCTGCTGGCAGCAGCGCTGGGCAGCTGGAGAGCGGCAGCTGCTGACCAGGAACCCAGCTCTGAAGGCAGAGCTGCCGCCAGCAGCAGCGCAGAAGAAAAGGTGGCATGCTGTGGTATTGCCACCCTTACTTCTGCACTGCTGCCTGCAGAGCTGGGCCCCCAGTCAGCAGCCCCCACTCTCTGGCCACCCAGCTCTGAAGATAGCACAGAAGTAATGGTGGCAATACCGTGACCCCTCTAAAATAACCTTGCAACTCCCTTTTGGGTCAGGACCCCCAATTTGAGAAAGGCTGAGCTCCCCCGTGAAATCTGTATTGTAGAGGGTAAACGCGCACAAAAGACCAGATTTCACGGGGTGGGGGAAACAGATTTCACAGTCCGTGATGCATTTTTCCATGGCTGTGAATTTGGTAGGGCCCTACCAACAGCTGATGCTTCAGCAGAATGACTCTAAGGTATTTGTGGAGTCCCCATCATGGTAATATCTGAGCACCCCACAGGAATGAATGCATTTCTCCTCACAACACCCTGCAAGACAGTGCGGAGCTGTTACCCATATTTCACTGCCCTGAGGAACTGAAGCACAGAGAGGCTAAGTGGCTTGCCATGGATGCCACAGAAAGTTTCTGGCAGAGTGAAGAATCAAAGCTGGGTCTCTCACGCCTCATCACCCTAAGCGCAGGCGCATCCTTCCTCTCTTACCCAATAATCAGGATGGCCAACACATCAGTACTGCAGAGTGAAAAAAAGAGTTCCATCCAGATCCCTGCAAAACATTGCTTTAGGGGCTTAAGCACACAACGTGTTATAATTACTTGCTCTGAGGTATCACCTCCCATCGCTATACGGAGTGCCTACACTATAGAGAGGACACCGGCTCAGCACTAAAAAGCAGGCCTGTGGTAGGCTCTGAAATAGCAACATGTGCTACCCCTGCAGACCTGGCCCGCAACCCAGCCGGCATGCATCACGGCCAGCAGGGAATACGATGCAGCTTTCAAAAGCACTAAAGGCCTTTGATGTTTTAATATACCTTCCCTAACGTCACGTCGCAGCAGCATGCAGTTCTAATAGAGGAAAAGTAATAAATACCGAACATACTGCTTCCATTTCTTGCCAGGACAGCTTCAATTGGAATTGTCACTGGCTTGAAACATGTTTCTCCTTAGGAGTCTTGCTCTTCTCTCCATATGGTTCAAATCAGGATTGCTTTCCCTCCCCCTGCCCCAGGGCAAAGTTTGGGAATGTGGGTTAGGAAGGGGGAAAAAAAAATATCAAAACCCTCATGCTTGAAATAGAAAACCACGGATTAGCCCTCCCGAGGAATCCCAGCGGCGGCTCGTTCAGCATTGATCTTTGGCGAAATGGAAAAGGTGGGTACATGAAGCAGGGAGGCTGCTGCTATGGTCTCCACCGCTTTGCAGAATTTACCCCTGGCATCACCGCTGCTGCCACCGCAGGAAGCCCGCCAGTGAAGTTATGACTAATCAAAGCTCGTGTGCCAGAATATACAGCACTCCATGTGCCGGCATCGCATGCTGGGTAAGAGTGTCAACCCCCCCTTTTCATTTCATGGCCAGTCCACAGAAAGGATCAGTGCTTCATTTGTGCTAGGGCTTGCCAGGGGTGAGTCCTGGCATCTGTGGGCTTGGCAGTTCATAGCCCCGGCACCTCTGGGCTTGCGGCAGTTATGAATGTAAAAAAAATTGCTTGAGCCCTGGCACCTTTCATTACAAATTAAGCACTGACAAGGATTAATTGCCTATGGTTACTATCTGCTAGCAGAGTTCCTCCTTAGGTTAAATTGGTAGAGACCTGTGCTTTGGTGTGGCAGATCGCGAGTTCAAACCCTGATGCTTGGGGGGAGTTTCTGACTTGGGGGTAGCAGGGTTTTCTCTTACTGCTCCCCAGAATGTGTGTTCTGAGTGACAATGAGCTTTTTGTTCCTCTGGCTCGTGGAACGCTTACTGTGCGGGGCAATGCTAAGACCCTTCTCAAGACCAGCTTCTTCTGGGATGCCCACAAGATGTGAGTTGATGATCAAAGAAATGTAAATGTGTTAAAGACATGAACGTGCCTAAGCTGAGAAACCACTCGGTCTTGCTGCCAGAACTCTCCCCTGCCCTCCCCACTACTCTCAGGCATAGGGCCAGGTTGGAAATTAGATTGCAGGCTCTTCAGAGGGAGGCTGTGTTGCCTAGCGGATAGGGCACAGAAATAGGATTCCAGAATCCTGGGTTCTTTGCCAGACTCTGGCCCAACACTGCCATAATTGAGGCTGGAGCAGGTATTTGTAAACATGGAGATCAGGCTTTTAAAATCTGACAATTAACTTCTCCGTGCCTCAGTTTCCCCAGCTGTCAGAAGGGCATAGAACTTATTTGCTGCCCAATGATGTGAGGCTCAACTGGTGTCTCAGAAGCTCTTTGAGAGCTGCAGGTGGCAGGTATTATTGAAGTGACACTCCTTCTATGCAGAAACTTTAAATCCCTTTTTTGTTTCACCCTGGGAAGAAAGCCACCTCCCCAGTTTGTGCTACACCTCTCCGCTCAGGGGTATGGCCAGATGCTGTGCAGTTCACCCTAATATGCACTGCCCTGGGGAGCAAGCAGTTTGAGTTTTCCTTTCTTTGTCCGCAGAAAAGGGCTTGTCTTAGACTCACCATGAACGCCAGCCAGTCCTCCTTTGAATTTCTCCAGAGAACAACGGTAGGTACACCAGGGACGCCTGGGGGGCCTGGATCTCCTGGGGGGCCTGTTCTCCCCATTGCACCAGGGTGCCCCTAGGAAAGAGAAGGGCAACTCCTTTAAGACATTTTTCAGTCCACACAACCCCAGAGCCAGCCTGAACCAAAAACACGTACCCTGACTGAGGGGGAGTTCAGATCGGAACAACTGGGCCCATTCCTGTGACCCAAATGGGATAAATCAAAACCCCGAGATCCAAACAACCCTGGGAAAGTACAGAGCTGGGAATGAAATGTGTGGCTTGAGCCAACTCTAAGATGTACAGAGAATACACACAGCCCGAGCGAGATGCTGAAGGTGGAGATTACAGTTGTATCTATCTCTATAACTCTAAGATACTAACAAAAGGGAGCAGCATGACTGCATGACACACAGACATCTCTACCTAGCTCTCGCTCCGAAGAGATACATTGAGATGTACTGACAAATAAATCCATCACCACTCCAGTATCTCTAAAATCATTGATCTGAACATTCACAGAATCATAGAAGATTAGGGTTGGCAGAGACCTCAGGAGGTCAGCGGTTAGTGATCAACGGCTCCATGTCTAGTTGGCAGCTGGTTTCAAGCGGAGTGCCCCAAGGGTCGGTCCTGGGGCAGGTTTTGTTCAATATCTTTATTAATGATCTGGAGGATGGTGTGGATTGCACTCTCAGCAAGTTTGCAGATGACACTAAACTGGGAGGAGTGGTAGATACGCTGCAGGGTAGGGATAGGATACAGAGGGACCTAGACAAATTAGAGGATTGGGCCAAAAGAATCATAGAATCTCAGGGTTGGAAGGGACCTCAGGAGATCATCTAGTCCAACCCCCAACTGGGGGAAACCTGATGACGTTCAACAAGGACAAGTACAGAGTCCTGCACTTAGGACAGAAGAATCCCTTTCACTCTTACAGACTAGGGACCAAGCGGCTAGGCAGCAGTTCTGCAGAAAAGGACCTAGGGGTTACAGTGGATGAAAAGCTGGATACGAGTCAACAGTGTGCCCTTGTTGCCAAGAAGGCTAACGGCATTTTGGGCTGTATAAGTAGGGGCATTGCCAGCAGATCAAGGGACATGATCATTCCCCTCTATTCGACATTGGTGAGGCCTCATCTGGAATACTGTGTCCAGTTTTGGGCTCCACACTACAAGAAGGAGGTGGAAAAATTGGAAAGAGTCCAGCAGAGGGCAACAAAAATTATTAGGAGGCTAGAGCACATGACTTATGAGGAGAGGCTGAGAGACCTGGGATTGTTTAGTCTGCAGAAGAGAAGAATGAGGAGGGATTTGATAGCTGCTTTCAACTACCTGAAAGGGGGTTCCAAAGAGGATGGATCTAGACTGTTGTCAGTGGTACCTGATGTCAGAACAAGGAGTAATGGTCTCAAGTTGCAGTGGGGGAGGCTTAGGTTGGACATTAGGAAAAACTTTTTCACTAGGAGGGTGGTGAAGCACTGGAATGGGTTACCTAGGGAGGTGGTGGAATCTCCTTCCTTAGAGGTTTTTAAGGTCAGGCTTGACAAAGCCCTGGCTGGGTTGATTTAGTTGGGAACTGCTCCTGCTTTGAGCAGGGGGTTGGACTAGATGATCTCCTGAGGTCCCTTCCAACTGTGATATTCTATGATTCTATGATCTAGTCCAACCCCCTGTTCAAAGCAGGACCAATCCCCAACTAAATCATCCCAGCCAGGGCTTTGTCAAGCCTGACCTTAAAAACCTCTCAGGATGGAGATTCCACCACCTTCCTAGGGAACCCATTCCAGTGCTCCACCACCCTCCTAGTGAAACAGTGTTTCCTAATATCCAACCTAGACCTTCCCCACTGCAACTGGAGACCATTACTTCTTGTTCTCTCATCTGCCACCACTGAGAACAGCTGAGCTCCATCTTCTTTGGAACCCCCCTTCAGGTAGCTGAAGGCTGCTATCAAATCCCCCCTCACTCTTCTCCTCTGCAGACTAAATAATCCCAGTTCCCTCAGCCTCTCCTCATAAGTCATGTGCCCCAGCCCCCTAATAATTTTCATTGCCTTCTGCTGGACTCTCTCCAATTTGTCCACATCCTTTCTTTGGGGGGTGGGTGGGAAACGACTGAAAACTGGATGTAATACTCCAGATGTGGCTTCACTGGTGCCGAATAGAGGGGAATAATCACTTCATCGACCTGCACACGTCGTACCATCTATCGGGGTACACCACATTTAGACAGATAAACAATGCTGGATAATGCTATGTTGAGAAGGGCCTTTATACTCGAAGTAGCAAAATCACCATGGTCTCTGTGGCCAAGGTTTTAAGCCACATCTGAGAACCCAGCATCTCTAGGTGGGCCTGCTGGCTGCAGTTTCAAGCACTGCCCTGGTGTCTTCCTTCCTTGTTCAAGAGGGAGTGAGGGGTGATTTAAAGTCACCCTGCGCTCAGACAGGACAGCTGGGAGGACTGGGATTTAACCATGCCAAGGGCTGCAGTTTGGGTTTCTAAAGCTGGGGAAAGAGGCATTGTGCAGGGACACAGCCTTTGGAATAGGTCTCCGTAGTGCACTGCTGTCCTGGAGAGTTAAGGGTACGTCTACACAGCAAAACCACCACCACCCTGGCAGCAGCAAGTGTCAGAGCCTGGATCCGCTGACTCAGGGTCACGTGGCTTGTGTTACAGGCCCAAACCAGACAGGTAGATATTTGGGCTCGGGCTGGAGCCTGGGCTCTGAGACCAGCGAGAGGGAAGCGTGTGAGAGCCCAGGCTCCAGCCAGAGCCTGAAGGTCTACACTGCTATTTTTAGCCCCTCAGCACAAGCCCTGCAATCCTGAGTCAGTGGACCTGAGCTCTGACACTCACTGCTGTGGGGTTTTTTTGCTGTGTAGATGTTCCCTGAGGAGCTAAGTCTCAAACCTAATAGACAACGTGAAGCAGCACCGGCGCGATGCTCGCTTCCCTCCCCTCCACACTATAACATCCAGGGTCTCTCTTTGTCGACAAGTCTATTCCTAAGGTATACAGAGTCTTTGCTCACAGAGAAGGCAGGGTGGTCTACTAGAGAGCGCACTGGCCTGGGACTTGGGAGACCTAGGTTCTATTCTCAAGTCTGACCCTGGATGGTATTGGGTAAGTCACTTTACTGCTCTGTGCATCAGTCTTCCCCATCTGTGAAATGGGTGTAATGATGCTTTGTAAGGTACCTAGTGGTAGTTCAGAATAATATTAGTAACTCAAACCCCTCTACTGTGCTTGTACAGAAAGGCTGTCTCAAGACACAAGCATGCATTTGGCTCTAAAACAGCCCAACAAAAACTGAATTATTATTGTATAAGTATTGGACCACCAGGCTTGGTGTGCAGGAATCTCAGAAGCTAACCAGGCAGTTTCTAATCAGAAGATATGTCTGCTGCATTCACCCCTGGACCTAAACCACATCTAATGAACTTCAAGAGTTTTCCAATTTACTCACTTTGTCTCCTTTGGGTCCCAGAGGTCCGCGTCTCCCTCGGCAACCCTGAAAAGGTAAATAAGAGCTGTGTCACTCCACTGTTTGTTTGCCCTGCTCCACCTACAAAGATTTCAGATGCTGGCACGGGACAACCTTGACCCGTGAGGATCTCCCAAGCTGGTCACAGGCCAGTTATTTCTAAGCAGAGGTACTGCGAACACAGACTGGAAGGCAGAGAACTCAACTGGAAGGCTGAGCTTGTTGCTGGCTGGGTGGAAACCGATAGCACGACTGTCACAGGGCCTGTCTACATGGGGCACTCAGAAAAATTAATATGGATTAAGGAAAGGTGGGAATTTAAAGTGAATTAGTTAAACTGGATTAAACCCATATGGGCACTCACATTCAAAATTAAAGTGGCGTTAATTCAGTTTTTCTTAATTAAAATAAGATGAATTAAGGCCACTTTAAGAAGCTCAACCCAGCTACATTGCTCAGGGGCATGAAAAATCCACACCTATGAGTGAAGTAGTTAAGCCAACTTAAATCCCCTGTATAGAAAGCACTGGGTGGATGGAAGAAAATAGCTACCACCTCTTGGGGAGGTCTATTTACTGCAGCAATGCAAGAACCAGTAGTGAGTGTCCACACTGAGGCACTGCAGGGTTTTAAATGTAGACCTAGCTGGAGTCCCGTTTTCGCATAAAAATGCTGATTCCCACTACAAACTCCTGTTCCAGTTGAAGGGTCAGTTTTGTAGGGAAGGTTTGGTGCAAGATGGAAAATCTAGTCAAAACACAAGGGAGACCCTCATCCAAATCAGGTAAGATTTGAACAGGGGTCTCCCGCATCCCAGCGGAGTGCCATAAGCACTGGGTTACTGGCTATACAGGGATGAGACAGAGCTGGACACACACACATAGGACCAGGAAACAGTTTCAGCAGCGTAAATCCCACTGATGATCAATGAGACTTTGTTTCTTGACTGCCTACGTCACTTTTAAAAATGGTACTTAGCAGCCTTGGAAAATGCGATCCAATCCTTCTATTTGACAGTCCCCATTTTTAGTGTGTAAAGCTTTTTGCTCAGGAACAGGATGAAGTACAGATAGCAGCAGCGGTGGTTGGGGTGGTATATTTGTGTTTTCAGTTGTTTTGTAAGGAAAAAAACGGCATCCAGTTCTCTAATCCAGCGGCTCTCAGCCCTTCCAAACTACGGCCCCCCCTTTCAGGAGTCTGATTTGTCTTGTGTACCCCAAGTTTCACCTCACTTAAAAACCTGCTTGTTTATAAAATCAGACATACAAATACAAAGTTGTCACAGTCACACAGTTACTGAAAAGCCGCTGACTTTCTTATTTTTAACCATATCATTATAAAATAAATCAATTGGAATATAAATATTGTACTTACATTTCAATGTATAGTATACAGAGCTATATAAACAACTCATTGTGTGACGTTTTAGTATGAACTGACTTCATTACATAGCCTGTTGTAAAACTAGGCAAAGATTTAGATGAGGAGTTGTACTCCTGGAATACCTCTATGCACCCCTGGGGCTACGTGTACCCCTGGTTGAGAACCTCTGCTCTAGCCTAATAAAAATTCAGCTCTTTAGCTACTGTAAATCAGCGCAGCTCTATTAAAGTCATTAGAGCTATGTCCCTGATTCCAAAATATACCACCTGCATCAACAACACTGGTGATTTCAATTGCAGCAGGAAGCAAACACCTTGAGTCCTGAGGGGAAATTGCAATTCAATACATTCGTTCTGGGCCTGGGTATTTTTACCTGCAAGCCAAGCCAACATGTGACTGGTGGCTCTGTAATGCAAGTCATGTTCTACTAAGCACTGAACGGAGACACCCCCCCCCCCACCAGACTCCATTCACCCAAGAGTTTAGCTTGAGGGGGTGGCATTCATAAGCAGGAGCACTACCAGCTTTTTTGCCGCCCTAAGCGGTGGAAGGTCCCGCCCCCGAAATGCTGCCTCTGACAGAGGCGGCGGAAGGTCCCGCTGCCGCGGTCGCCGCTCCCCAAATGTTAGCGCCCTAGGCAACCGCCTGGGTCGCCTAATGGGTTGCGCCGGCCCTGTTCATAGGGACTTCTGTCAGCCAAGCAAAAAAAACCAACCAACCAACCAGTCTCCTTTCACGCTGAGTAGAAGAGGAAACAAAGAGCCAAAGTCTGTCTCAATTAACAATATCCTTCCCTGGACCACCAACAGCAATGAAAATTACTCATCAAACTGCTCTGTCCATATTTCGCAGTTATATTTGAGGGTAGCTGCCTTGGCACAGAAATAACTCAACTATCGTTCTGAAGACGAGGCCATTATCCAGAACGTTGTACGGGAACAACATTGGCCAACAGGTATGAATTCCACATGGCTTCATGCTTTGTGGACGCCCAGCCGCAGAGGTTCCGGCCCTGCGCACATTTCTCCTGAATGACAGCCACCTTGGGGGAGTTCATCCTAGAATATGATTCTCTGTAAAATGCTTGACGTTTCAAAGTGCTATTGGAAAGTTCTGGCTGACTTTCAGGATGCGTGTAATGCCAATGGATGCTGTTGTGGGTAAAATATAAAGCAGCTCCTGGGTATAAAACCACAACAGAGACAGGGCCGCCCAAAGGGGGCGGGCAAGTGGGGCAATTTGCCCCAGGCCCCGAGTCCCGCAGGAGCCCCCACAAGAATGACGGAGGCTCCCCCCGCCTTCCCCCATCCCCCGGAGCCTAAGCACACCGTGTCCAGGAGCGGCCACACACTTCTGAAACCCCAAACCATGTTCAAGTTTTGGCAGACTAATTTCAGCTTTTCAATTAAAAAAAACCACAACAAATTTTGAAGGAAAGCAGACCTTGTCCGTGATTTTTTTCTGCTTTTTAAAAACCCCTAGTTTTCAATCCAAAAAAAGTTTTGACGGAAAATATTTGTCCAACCCTTTTAATGAGCGTGAGTGCCTTTTAGCACTAGCTGATGCTGAGAACCAGTGATACCTTGTAAAGGTGACTTGAAAAGAAGTTCTCTCAAAACTGGGTTTGTGCCGAGATGTGGAAGGTTTTTAAATGTTTCTTTTTCCCAGGGCCGCCCGGGGGGTGAGGGGGCAAGTGAGACAATTTGCGGGGGCCCCCACGAGAATATCGTATTCTATAGTATTGCAACTTTTTTTTATGGAAGGGGCCCCTGAAATTGCTTTGCCCCAGGCCCCCTGAATCCTCTGGGTGGCCCTGAACAGAGCTAGCAGAGACAGCCATGGACATGAATTAGTCCTGCTGATTATTTGCGCTAGCAACCCACCTGTTTAATGGGCGGCGTGTGCAGCGATCGTCCATGATTTCGCTCTCCACACAGACACCCAGAATATTTAAGAGCTGTGGGCACAAATGTCTCTAAGTATTTATACCGTGCCCGCAACCACGGTATCTGGAAGCTAGACCCAGTGGTCTCAAAATCTGGGCCCCTACCAACTTGTGCATATTAATAAGTGGTCTGATTTGCACAGATGTTGAGTCTCCACAGTGAAAGCTGGGAAATTAAATTCTAGGTTCCTACTGGCTTGGGTTGCTCGCACAGCTGAGCTGCTGGAGGGACCGGCTGGGAATCGGGCATTCTAGTGCGGTTACCAACCTCTCCTCTCTCGTATGAGACCAGTCCCTCTGCATCCCCAAAGGACGTTTACAGGGAACACTGGACTGCTGAAGACTATCAAAGCCTCCTTGTGCTGCCCCAGCTGCATCGGTACCCTGCTCGAGTCCCTTCCCTGGTTTCCCTCATCCTTTACCTTCCGGGCCCTGCTCAGCTCTGCTCTCACCTCACCCCTTGCTAAAAGAAACCCACCAGTTCAGCTGGTTATACTCACATTCCATCCTGAACCGCCACCTCGCGCTCTCTGTTTCTCTAAATTCTCTTCAACACCTGCTCTTCTTTTCTCCCCTCTGCCTGCTTTTTATTATTTATAATCGCCCCTCCCCACCCCCCCGAAGGATCACTCTTCCCATTCACCCCTCCCTCTTTTCCATCTCCTCTCAGATGACATCTCCGGACTGTCTCACCCCTGAACTGTTAGTCCACGCATGTTATGAGTTAGAGGATAGCCCCTTCAAGGCCTCAACATCTCATTATAACCTCTTTGCATTCCCACTGGGGAGACCTACATGGAGGCGCAAGACTCTCTCTCAAGCAGGGCAAACCATTCAGCCAAAATTGGGGAGGAAGCTTGATTTTGTGGTTAAGGCACTGGACTAGGTCTCAGGAGGACTGGTTTCAAATCCAGACTCTGCCACTGCCTTCCTGTGTGACCTTGGGCAAATCACTTATGCTCTGTGTGTCATTTCAGATTATAATCCTTCCTTCTGCCCTTTGTCTGTCTAGTCTACTTAGACTGTAAGCAATTCAGGACAGGGACACTCACACCATGTTGCTGGGTGGCAGGCCAGTCTCGCCTGCATATAACCCCCAACCAACAATAACAGCACACCGCAAAACTGCACACGCACACAAGTAACAACCGCACCACAACCCAAAACTCAAACAAAAACACCAAACAAACCACCCACACACACACACAACACCACCACCCCCCACACACCATCCACCATCATCACCCACCTCACCATCCCACACCACCACCATATAATACCAATGTAATATCCAATGCCATCCAGCTGCTATGCCCTATGCAAACTGGCCAACGGAAACGGAAAGGGGAAATGGAAAAGGATAAATGGACACAAAACATATAAAAGGAATGGCAATATACAAAACAAACCCAGAACACACACACCTGGCCACACACATGGCCTGGCCTTCCAAAAAAAAATCCTGCAAAAAAACAAAGAGAAAAAGAAAAAGAAGAAAACTTCTGCTCTTTCTGCTGAGCATCATTTCAGGACATCATAAACAGAAACAAAGACTGTGAATGCAAAGACAGAACCAGTTTCTCCCTCCCTCCTTTTTTTTTCTCAGCTGCTGGAACAGGGCCCCATCCTCCCCATCTGATTGACCTTCTCTATCTCTCTAGCTCTCTGCTTGCTCTTGCTTATATTATATATACCCCTGGAAATTTCTCCACTTGCATTGAAAGAAGAAGGTTTCACCACAAAAAGCTCATGCTGCAAAACGTCTGTTAGTCTATAAAGTGCCACAGGACTCTTTGCTGCTTCTACATGTTGCTTTTAGCTCAGTCACTGCACAATGGGTCTCCAATCTCAGATGGAGCCTTTACTCGTAACTGTGGTACAAATAATGACTAATATTAAAATTAATCTGTACCTGAGTCTCATAAATGGACTGGTATTTTCAAAGAGAAAAATATCCCTCTTCCATGGTCTTGGCCATGGGCACATATTATAAACTACGCTGCGTTCATGTTTGGGATACTCTATCTTTCTGTATTTTGATGGACAGTGAACTGATTAGATTATAATCTCCTAGCTCACATTAATGAATAGCCACCATAAATTCACAAAATAAATGCCATCTCAGGAGGGAAATATTATGGACAAATATATAATAATCCTGATATATGATGGACAGAAAGAGGTGAAGATTTGGGAGTTGTTACTGAATGCAACAAGTCATCATGGCATCAGCTACAATTTCACAGTATATATTTCTCTCTCCTTACAAGCCAAATTTCTCTTACATTGATACCATTTAAAGCAAGACAAAACACATTCACAGCACCAAGAATAATGTACTCAATTGCTATAGCATTTCAGAGCAGAAGATGAAAATTGATCCATGGGGTCTCTTAAAGAAGACAGTTCGTATTTTTCTCTGTAAATCATACTCAGTGTCATTCTGGAGCGTAATCCTTCATCTTTCAGAGCGACCTGACATTTGTAACTGCACGTGTCATGAAACAACGGATAACTCCTTAGAGAAAACCAGAGTTATGCTTCTGCATTTGCTTCCCCTATGGAATCACAATGGGTTTCTATCAGAATTCAGCGGAAATCCTGGAATACAAAACATGCCAATTCCTTCAAATAATCAGTGCTAAGTTTGATTAATAAACAAACAAACAAAAATGCATAAAAAAGCCTGACAATACTTACAAACTACCTTGAAGCTGCCCCATATAAAACATTGGCAGTCAAAACCCCAGCACAGAAGCGTCTAATGTGGTTAAATCTTTGGAAGGATGAGAAGCAGAGATCATAAGCATCAAGAGTTTTTAAAATAAAAAAGATCCTTTGCTCTTAACATAGTGTTTTTTACCTCTAGACTCCAGATCTCTTTACAAACGCTGAATGGGTATCATCACTCCCATGTTGCAAATGGACAGACAGACACGTAGGGGAGAGAAATGAATTGACCAAGGTCACATAGGAAATCAGGAGAAGAGTTGGGAATAGAACCTGGATCACCCAATCTCAAGCCTGTACTTAGTCCACTGCAGCTTACTTTGCTGCCCCTCTCTGCAAAGACTAGGCACAGGCTGACCTGGTTAGCAAAGAGCCGTCTGTGCAAGGTTATTAAGGAAAGCTCCATCTATGATTCATTATGTGGGCAGCTACTCAAAACAGTTTGCAAAGGCATAAAGCTTCTGCTGAGGAACTGCAGCAAAGCAGAGACACACAGGCTGCGCTGGAAAGCATCCTTGCTTAAGGAGTATTAACACATTAGCAGCCCAAAGGAAGATCAATTGCTTTTTCTTTGCACAGACAGAGAGTCTGCAATAGAGTATGCTAGGAGTGCCCTTTCCCAGCATTAAGCATAAGCACCGCTGCATTGACCTTGCCCGGGTTAAGAGCTGCATCCCCTTGGCTCCTGCACCAACATGGCCGTTGACCACAAACCTCATGCTATCTCCATCTGCCTGTGCTTTACTGCCTTTACTGCCAGGGCAGAGCAGATGTACATCTACGCTGCAAGCACAGCCTTGCTTTCCCCAGCTCTCTGTCCAGCAGTGACTCATGAGTTCAGAAGCCAAGTGTCAGACCTTGTGCAGAGCTCAATGGGATCAATACTCTTCTGGATGTTAAAGCGATCTCCTGGCTTTTCCAAAGCACAGAAAAAGGCTGACGGGGCCATTTTCAAGAGATCAGAAATATACAAATCTCGAACCAGAGAGACTTGTGCATGCAAATAAATAGAAATCTGAGAGTTTGTGAAGGCCAGGAAGGAGGAGAAGGGACAACCAGGGCACTCTGGAAACAAAGACAAACTGAACATGTAAGACAGGGAGCAAACCAGGCTTCCATTCAACACAGGTTGTTTATCTGTATTGCCATGTTGCCCTGGCTATCACTTTTCCACAGCCCTGCGGCAATGGGACATTTTACTGAGCTCGCAAGAGGGAGCGGAAGTCTCATTATTGCAGCCCAATCATGACTCCTGGGTTCTAATTCCTGACTCACCCTGGGGCTTTGGCCATATCATTCTGCCTCAGTTTCCCTCCTTATTTCTATTACAGTGGCACCTAGAGCCCTCAAAAAAGACCCCCACTGTGCTGGGTGCTGTACAAACACAAAAGAAGAGATTGTCTGTTGAATAAGCTTTTGGGGGGCAGAGACTAAGGGTGGGAGCAGGAACAGAGGCACAGAAAGGAGGCCCCTAACTTTGTTGCTCAGTAGCTGTGCAACCTTTGGGCCCAACACCCAGACCTTAATTTTAGGGACTTTAAGGAGCAGCCTGTCCCAAGCAGATTTTGATACACCCCCCCCCCCAAATGGTGAAGTGGCAGAGACTGCATGAAGCCCACCAGGGACTTAGCTGTTGCTGTAGCCTTGATGTGGAAGGTGCTAAGATGTGTGGTAATGGGCACCAGTATAAATTTTTAAGAGAGGAGGCGATTCATACAAGCTTAAGAGCCTTAACTCTGGGTTTCTTGTGTCTGTAACGTTTGCACTGTTTAAAAATGGAAATCAGCAACCGTAATTCCATGTGAAAGCCCCGCCTCCCCTTCCCCCATTTAATATCAGTGCTATTCTGTGCTTCCCTTGCCTGGAACCAATCCACCCCCAGTCTCTGGCATCACACACGAACGAGATCTGGATTCATTTCTCATTCACCGCCGACTCAAGGGAGCCCATCGCCCTCTGCCTTGCTGAACTGCCTGTGACAAGCCAGGCAGGTCTGAATGTCACCCCGCTCGACATTAAATACAGGGGAAGCCACAGGGCTTCTCATCAGGACTCCTTTCTCAAGGCACTGCCCTCTCCCTTCATTGGCGGTTACCTTCTATGTTGCCATATCCATCCACCTCTTTGGGCCCTGTTCCTATGGGGTAGGTCCTTGATGTTGGGGGTGTGATTCCCAGTTCACATCAAGCTCTCATCAAGCTAGCGTGCTACAGATAGTAACGTAGGGGCAGTAGCATAGGCAGTGGTGAGGGTAGTGAAAACCTGCCTGAAGCCCGTGGGGGTGTACTCAGCTAGTTCAGACACCACTCACCACTGCCTGCGCTACCCCGGCTACACTCCCGTTTGCAGCGCGCTAGCTCCGTGAGAGCTCCCCCGGGTGCGTGAGCTGGAAATCGCACCCCTCGCTCCAAGTGCAGACGCCGCCTTGGGCTTTCTTTGTGGACTCGGTGCAGCCGTGACTCGTCCTTGATGGCGCTGCTCTGCTCCCAGGCAGCGCTGTCTCCTCCCTAGCGGCCCACGCTCAGCCTTGCTTCCTGAGGCAGCACAGACTGCAAGTCCGAATTCAACCCAATCGAGCATCAACCAATCAGCTCTCATGCCTGTTGTGCCTCCCGCCCCCTCCCCACTTTCAGAACCGATGAGCACCCCTGCTTTCCTCCATTGTGCTATTGATGGGATCTGCGGGACTTTAACCCAATCCCTCTGCTGGTTCTCTGCTAATTCTACAAGCAGCAAGAGCCAGCACAGGACACTGGGACAGACGACTCCGCTGGAGACACCAATGGTCCAGCTCCTCTCTCCAGTCCCTGGCTCGAGAGACAAGCACCAATCCCAAGCGATAGGAGGCTGGCCTCCTTCCAGCAGCCGAAACCCTCCAACTCCTCTGCACTGATTAGCCCTGACCCAACACCTTTCTAGCCGATAACACCCTGCCCCGCTTGAGCTTTCATCACATGCCTGTCACCCTCCCTCCCTCTTGCCCTCCCCTCACATCACATCATGTCACATCTATTGCAGACTGTGAAGCCCTCAGGCCAGGCACCCTGTCTGTGGCCCTTCTGCAAAGCACCAGGCACAGCTGTGCAATTGATAAAGCCAGGAAGGAAAGTCTGAAGCACTGAGCCAGGCTAAGCAGAGCAGAGCCCACTGGGTAAGGCCAGAACTTACAGCAAGAATCAAGACACCTGGTCCAGTAGAGAGACATATTTGGAGCAGTAGAATTTATTGCCACGTTCACAGGGGCCTGTGCATTGTGTGGGGACCTAGGCAATGGCACAGACCTAAAACCAGCTTGGGAGAAAAATATTTCCCAGATGTAAAGCCTTCTGGGACATAGTTAAACACTTGAAAAATCCATCACTTCTTTGCTTTAGTCACCATGAGCCCTGGGGCATTTTCACAACCTTTCGGTGAGGCTTGTGCACGTAAAACCACCTAGATGGGCTGGGCGGCTCAGAACCCCAGTGAGAAATGGGAACGACACAGGCCAATTGCGAGGCCTCCGATTTACAAAAGGAAACACTTGAAATTACTTGAAGCAACTCCGAGTCCCTGGATCATAGTTAAAAGTCAGGTTACGTTTTTCCATTCAGGATCTGCCTCACGGCAGATGTTAAGACAAAATTAACTGGTCACACACATGCGCTGTACTATGGAGAGTAGGGCTAAAATCACTGACCCACAACTCGACTCCCACTTCAGACAAGTGGATGAAACACACCAGAGCAGGCCTGCATGCAGAGGGCTCTAGAACAAGGAGTGTGACCTACAAGGGACATTTAGAGCTGGTCGAAATATTTTGGTTGAAACGTCTTTTCAGCAGTTGATTTTTTCCCCCGTCTTTTCAATTAAAACAAAACATTTGGGGGCTTTCCCATTCTCTCCTTTTTCCAGTGGAAAATAAAGGGGAGGGAGTTATTTTTCAGTTTTGTTTAGCCATAAAAAAACAGTTCTACCAAAATAAAGCTGTACATTTCCTGCCAAATATTTCAGGAGGGGGAAAATTGGTGTTTAGTTTGAGATTTTATATATATGTAATATTGAGATATTACATATATATATGTAATATTGAGATATTACATATATATATATGTAATATCTCGAACGAAACACGAATTTTATATATATATATATATATATATATATAATCTCGAACTAAACACCAATTTTTCCCCTCCTGAAATATTTGGCAGGAAATGTACAGCTTTCTTCTACTAGCTTTAATCACTTTGGCTTCTCCCAGGCTAGGCCATGTCTACCGCGTACGTGGAGCTGACATTTTGTTGCATGCTCTGCTCATGTGATTCTCCCTGTCCTATGGCAAGACAGCAGGATTGTCAAAAGTCGTAAAGACTTTGTGACTCTTGGAGTCTTCTTGGCATCTGTTCTATTCTCCAGTGTAGTCCTGCAGGCAAAAACAGCAGCAGCAAGAAAGTGGCTCAGGGGGGACGGATGGACCTAATGGACCTAAATTTAAATGTCAAGTGACTCAAAACCCTGGTGATAAAAACACATTTTGTCTGAGGATGGGAGATTGAGCGGAATTGATCTTGTGACTGGGACAGAATTCTCTTAGGGCCGATTATTTTACATACAGTTAGTTGTTGCCATTAGAAAGTCACCCATGGCAGTTATAGGGAAATCACTGTGGTATTTGCTGTACCACGGTGTGGGAACTGTGGGTAAAGGATGACCGTTTAATGACAACGACTGGAGAGCCTGATCACACATACAACCACGTAAAACCGGCCGCTGGTAGAGAACTTGACACATGCAGATTATTAAAGGGAAAAGCAAATAACTCAGAATTCTAGTCCTGGAAGTTTGTTTAAGCAGAGATGGTCCAGACGGCTTTCATTGGTGGTGGACAAACATCCATCCATCCAGCTAAGATCACGTTAATGCAGTCTGGGATGGACGTGGCACTGCACTGTAGTAATGTAAGAATACTGTATGTTCACCTGGTTATTGGGATGGTCACTGTATGCGATACTGGGTTAAATGAAGAGTGCTGTTAGGAAAGAAAGTGGAAGGTGAAAATAGTGGCTCTAGATAAGAGAGAGAGACACCCACCCACCCACACCCAGCAAACGCTTGGGGGTTACAGGACAACGGGAGAGCCACTGACTCTGAGGAGACTGGCTACACCACCCGCTGAGTCCACCAGGCTGGTTTTGGACAGCAAGGCTAAAAAGCCTGGGAACAGAGAGAACAAAGAGCTGTGGCTGGATAAAAAAGGGACCATCTAGGGAGAGACGGTTGTTGGGGACCTGTTCAGGGGAACAGATTGGCACCCACTGGGGTGTCAGCAGACAGGCCGGCCTGGTCCATCATCACCAGGTGGCAGGACTTTAGGCAAGACAGACACAGACTGGTCATTGCACTAAAATCCCTTTTGTCCTAGGTTTTCATTGCTACTGTGAAGATTAAACACGTTTGGTTTATGAAGGCCGGCTGGTCACTGTATTCACCTCTGGTCACACGCTACCAAGGGGTAGCACAGTTGACACACACACAGGGATGTAGCCAAGGGACCAGTCTAAGACTGGGAGAATCAACTGATTCCACCCCAGGAAAGGTAAAGGCCCAAGGCCTGGTACCCGAGGTACACTCGGAGGGGATGGAGGTGCAGCGAGCCCTGGAGCCATGGCAGAGTCTTTCTCCACCCATGAGCTTAGTCCAACAAGGGGTCACTGGGTGGCACAGACGAGGGAGATGAACAGCAGGTGTAGGGAAAACAGCATCGTGCCAGGTCCTCAGCAAACATGCTGCATATTAAGCACCGTGACTCTTCAAAACCTCCCACCTTCACGCCACCCTTCCCTCTCCAGGCCTGCAGCAGCATCTTGCATGGGCAGGGCTATTGGCTCAGGCAGCTGCCCACTGACCCAGGCTTCCTGTCTCTGCTCCCGCAGCACTAACCTCAGCCTGGTTCCACAGAGCCAGTGATGGGCCCCCTGCCCACCCCCACAACACGTATTGTTGTTTGGGGGGTGGGAGAGGGAAGGAAAGCAACAAAGAAAAGGGGGAGAGCTGAAGACAAATAAAATACAGAAGGTTGGGGAGGGCATACATAGAAGGAAGGATGGTTTAGTGACTAGGGAACCTGATTGGGCCTCTGGGTACCTGGATTCTATTCCCGGTTTGGCCACTGATCCACTGTGTAGCTCTGGCTGAGTCATTTTGCCTCTCTGTGCTGCTGTTTTACCTCCTGCCCTGCTCTTTAGACTCTCTGGGGCAGAGACTGCCTTTCGCCATGTATTTGGACAGCTCCTAGCACACTGGGGACCTCGGGTGGGATTTCAAGGTGCTATTGCTATACAAATAAACAACATGGAAAAACAAGAGAAGAAAAAATGGGAGGAGAAAGAGAGGAAATGGAGAGAGAGAGAGAGAGAGAGAGAGAGCAGCAATTGTTCTGGGACATGGTGCAAGGGCACAAGAGAGCTGGGTCACATGCACCCACCAATCTGTGGTGCATTGAGGACTGTGTTGGAATTGCAAACTATCACTTTAAGACTGCAAGGGTGTGGGGGGGGGGCAGCATTCCCTAGTCCCGCTTGCAGGCAAGGGGCCTCCATAGGAAAGCATGCCATGATGAGTCAGTCTGGACAGAGCCAGTCTAGAGCAAGGTGTGGCGAGTTGTGTCTCACTGTCTTAGGGAGCAGTCTGCTTTCTCTCTCTGTTTTTGGGTTCTTGTGTGTTATCGGTTTGAATTCTCAGAAATAAAGCTGTGTTATGTTGCAATCTTCCAGAGAGAGTAGTTTTATCTAAGTTCTCTCTCTGTCTCTATGCTGTGAACATAACACAATCCATCACCAAACGGGGTCTCTAGCAAAAACAAGAAGCCGGAAGTCACCGGGGGGAACTTCTAACCCTCAGGATGCTTTAGCTCAAAAGTGCCTGTGTTCCTAGAAACCTCAAATGATGCTTTGGTTGAAGTGAGAATTACAAACAGGTGGGACTTTTCTGAAGTTTGCCAATACTTTAGAAGGCACCAAGCCTTTCAAGCCTTCCCGGGCAGCAGAGAAGCAGCAGCAGCTGCTCTTGCAAGTATCATTGCAAACCCTCAACATTTCTGAAAGCATTTGCCTTTCTTCCACCCGATGAGCTGGACTTTACTTCTGTCTGCCCAGGACTGTATATGCATCATCCCCTTCACATTCATTCAGCTAGAAAAGGGGGAGGGGGACAGCACCTTAAGGGTTAACAGTTGAATATTTTAGAGTAGACTGCCCGTAGTTGTGGGGGCAGGGCTGAAAGGGAGGGAAGGACGAGGGGTACCTGTTCTCTTGCCGAGTGCTCAGGTCGGCACTAATGGCTGCCTCCTGCAGTTACTGATGGGGGCAGGGAGCAATGACAGCTCAGCATGATTGCCAGAGAGGTGGAAGTCTCCTGACCTCACCAGCTGTCAGGCATGGAGAAGACCTCCAATATCTGAGCCTCTTCTTCAGATACCTCCCCGCCTTCCCCCAAATCCATGTGCCGTTGCAGTCATGGTCGCTTGTAACTTCTGACTGTTTCAGTTATGGTAAATGAGGATTCCCCACTGTATACAGAACTGTTCCCTCAAACACAACCCCGCACACCTCACTTCACTTACAGGCAAACCTGGTGGTCCTTGCGGCCCCCGGGGTCCTGGCTTCACTCGAACCTGTTGCCCGTCTGCTGCTGTCCACAAGACACCGCCCTGATCATGGTCATCACTCCTCTTTGCTTCACTGCCTGTCTTCCCTCGATATACGACCCCTCTGTTGTGATCTGTGGGGACCACTTCAGTATCCAGTGATGTCTGGATTGGTTTCACAGCATCCTCGGGGCTTAGGGAAGCTTTAGAAGGGCTCTCTAGGGTTCCTTCACCCACAGGTGCCTCCGCCTTCCTACGGGAGTCAGAAGAAGGGGCCCTGGCTATGTTTCCTGCAGAGCCCACTGTCTGGCTGACCTCTGCGGAGATTTTGGAGAAGATGGAAGGGTTGTCTAGGTCTATGATGGCATCAATCGGTTTGCTGGGTGAGAACCAGGTCCGAGAGCCCGTGTCTCCCTTCAGCTTTTCTGTAGTGATGTTCTCATCCTGGGGTTTCGAAACGTGGTCTTTCTTGGAAGCTGGTCTGTTTACTTTGGCAGAGGTTCTCGAAAGGATAACATTGTCATCAGCCACCTGAACATCTCGACGCCCAGAAGGAGGAACTGAGGTAACCGTGGTAATGGAATCACTGGCATTTCCTGCAACCTCCAACCCGCTTCTGCCAACCCCGGGCCTGCCAGGTCCTGTGATTTTATTGTAGGTGGAGTTCAAAAGCTCGAAGCCTTCCTCTTCAATAGAAAGGCGTTCCTCCTCTTCCTCCTCCTCAGCAGAGAGCCTTCTAGTAGAAGGGGCTGAAGTGAGGGCACTTCCATTGGGGCTGGGCCTAAGGTTCTCTTGGGGATTCTCCCACACCAGGGGTGGCCTCACAGCCAAATCTGAAGTGGTAAATTTTGAGCCCTGAAAGGGAGGAAGAAGAAAGGACATTTTTAATCATTTTAACCAGACAAGGCATTCTCTGTTCGCATTCCAGGCCTTTGGAAAACACCTGCTGTTGGCCATACTGGTCCAGAAACAACCCATGTTTATTAGCTTTTAGGTCCAACCTTTTCTCCCTCATCCCTGAGAAAATGGGCACTGGGTAGGGCTGGGTAACGGTGACATGGAGCCATTTATTTTTTATTATAGTGTTGCTGGGTTGTTTGGTTTGATCTGGTGAAGCGGATCGGCTAGTTTATCCCTAATTTCAGGGCAAAATGGAACTTCTCAGCTAAGGAGCCAAAACCCAGAGCTCCTTAATGCATGAGCGTAATTTTAAAAGATTGCTAAAAGCACCCAGAGCATTGGCCAAGTGAAATTCTAGGCCATGGACAAAACTTTAACATGTAGCTGCTTCTTCTATCAGCCTCAAACTAAAGGGTAAACCAAAATTAAAAACCTGTTTTTGTGCAGGGGAGCCAGGGGCCAGAGTTATGAGGATGGAAACCAACTCTGGTGCAAGCAGATTTAACTGAAGTCCACGGAGTTACACGAGGCACAAATCCATAAACCCAAAGTCTTTGAGATACAACTTTCAAAGCACGTAAAGTCCCCTTGTGGTCTCAGTGCAGTCACATGCTCAGGCATGTCTCAATTAAGGGCAGTTGCTAAGCTTCCAGGCCTTACTCTGAAACTCCTCTTCCAGCTGCAGTTAAATGGAAGCACACTCTAGGCAGCAAAACTCCTTGAGGGTCCAGCAGGGAAGGGGGTTGGGAGGCAGGGAGACGGGAAGGTAAGAGGAAGTGCAGCCTCTGGGACATCTGGGGCAAATTAATGAATTAAACATGGGACTGGCAAGAGTTTCATTCGGGGCTAGCCCAGCATAGTAAACTGCCCCCTTAGGGACGGTGAAACTAGCAATTGTTCTTGCAGCTTCCTAGTGCAAAGAGATGGAGTCCCGGTACCGCCCCCTTCCCCATACAGTGACAGGGGAGTGGGGGAAATCATGACATTAAAAAAATTCCTACCTCAAAAAGAAAATAACCTCCCTAAACAAGCAAGATGTTCAACCCAAAGTGGTTTCGCTGCATTAGAACATATGTTAAACTTCATCTCCAGTCCTTTTGTCACTAACTCCAACGTAGGTTAACAGTGAGGTCTGAATCCAGACTTTTCAGCCAATCAGATTCTCTATCTGGAAACACCACCTGACCCGTTCCTTGTTCTCCCCTGTCCGCCTGTATTCGCTTGTTGTCGCAGACTGTAAGCCCTGTCTGTAGAGTACCTAGCACAACTGAGTCCTGGTCCATGACTAGGCGCTACCACAATACAAATAATAAATCAGAATCCTCTTAAAGCAGTCACTAGAGGGAGACCAAGCCCCAGGCTTGCGTTGCCCTTTTAAATCTCCCACAACTGCAGCTCCATCGGCGATTGCAACAGCAGGAATGCTAGTGTAGACAGAGTTATCAGCCTTGTGACCAGGGTATTACTGTTGTAAAATGGGGACAGACCAGGAAGGAACACTCGTACCTGAGATCCTCTCTAGCCCATCCACATCTGCCAGGATCTTGCTTTGGGCAGAACTGGTTAGCAACATAATTTGGCCCAACTGTTTGCTGGGCACCTGGTCTTGGTTAACAGACACACTGCTGCGTATTTAGAAATGATGAATTAATCTGTCACAAACAGCAAGTGCACCAGGAGGCAAAATCAAGAGAGAATAATAATTAAACTTCCAGAACATGTGGTGCCCATGACAGGAGGGCGGAGAGAGGTGGGATCCAGGAGGAAGGAAAACAGACCTCACTCAGTTACCCTTCCCACAGCTCCGTTTCTGTAACAGTGTTAGAACAGGCCTGGACTCACAAGGAAGCAGGGCAAAGTGGGTGGGGGTGGGGTTCCATCAAAGCCATGACCCTGCTGATAAGTTAACACAACCATCCCCTTTTAAATTCACCTGTTAGAATCAATGAGGTGCTGTCTCGATTACAGAGAAAGCCGAACAAGATACAGCTCTTATCAGGCAACTTCCTATCTTGTGCCCTAAGGTATAGCCAACAGCCTAGGTAGAGCTGGGCAGAAAAGTTTCCCCGTCCCACGAACATTTTTGAGATTTTGAAATTTTGGCCCTTCCCAAATCAGGACAAAGTCAAAAATCTCAAAAATGTCCACGATCCAGAAAGGAGGAAGGGGAGAATTCAGTTCCAGTTAATGGAAACATTTTGTTTTGATTGTGTCCATTTAAAAATCTGTTTTTACTATAATTAACTTACATTTCAAAACAAAAAGTGGTTTCAAACTGGAAAACCAAAAACACTTTCCCTTCCAGTATGTCAAAAGAAACATTGACAATTTCAAAACGTTTTCAAAAATACTTCAAGTTGAGAAATCCATCAAAAGTGACCCTTTTCCCACAAAAAAATCTGATATTGCTGGATCGGCATTTTTCAATGAAAAACGTTGTGTCAAAATATTGCTGACCAGCAACGATCCTAGGTACAAGTCTCTCCTCATGCAAGTTTTACCCTGGTGTAATTCCAATGACTTCAGAGGAGTGGCTCCCAATTTACACTGCAGTAAGAGGAGAATCAGGATGTATCGTACCATTCTGCATAAGCCGTCTGTTTTTGTTGGTCCTTTGGGTGTCGCTTAAGGCAAATTGCCCTGTACTTAACAGGTATCCATACTCACTAGAGGAGTTTGTTTCGATCAGGCTGAGAGCTCACGACAAGTATTTTAATACTCAGTGCCACAGATGTAAGCCCTGGTTACTTACCAATGGAACTAAGAGCGAGCTTGCCGTGAGGATGGATTTGTTTTTCAGCAAGTCTCACCACAGCACTACTGTATTTGCAGAGCAGTGTCCGTAGTAGAAGCACTAGTACAAGTAGAGCTCTGGCAATGACAAGCATTTTTTTCCTCTCTGTTAACTAGTCCTGCTTTGAGCAAGGCTAGACGCGGTGGTAAAAATGCTGATGGCTCTGTCTATGCCATCAGAATCATAGAATAGCAGGGCTGGAAGGGACCTCAGGAGGTATCTAAGTCCAACCCCCTGCTCAAAGCAGGACCAATCCCCAGACAGACTTTTACCCCAGTTCCCTACATGGCCCCCTCAAGGATTGAACTCACAACCCTGGGTTTAGCAGCCCAATGCTCAAACCACTGAGCTATCCCTCCCCAACTCCTGCTGTTACTATCCCCAGTGAAGCTGCTAGGAGATTTCCCCAAAAGACTAGTGTCTTCGAGGCATTTTTGGCCAACAACTCCAATGTTCGTTTCCTCAAGAACTAAATGAAGCCACAAAATTAAACCCTGACTGACATGCTTGATTGATCTCTACACACAGTGTGTGCGTATTTGTAAAAATAGGGACATTTCTCTGTCAGTGATGTCTTCCAATACTGCTCCTTGGCTGGGCTTCTAGATTACTAAATATAGATACACACAACTTATTTAAAGGAAACTGAACTGAAACTTGGGGCCAACTAGTAAATCCTTCCACTCTGTAGCTGTGCAAGTGCCGCTCTGTGGCATTGTACTGCAGCCGTCAGGGCACTGATCTAGCTGAGTGGGTTTCGACCTGTGGGCCGTGGACTCCTGGGGGTCTGCAGACTATGTGTAAGATTTCCAGAGGGGTCTGGCACCTCCCTTCAAACATTTTTAGGGGTCTGCAAACGAAAAAAAGGTTGAAACCCTCTGACCTAGCTGAAATAAGTGTAAACTCCATACAGTTAGATACAGCATTTTCCCAGTTAAAATGAAGGAAGGTCAATGACACATTGTTGTCTGATGCACAGAGTCCACAATAATCCACTTCCTCGAGTGTATCTCACACACGATTCAGTCTCCTGGCAAGCCTGATTAACAGAGACACGAACAGCCACCTCAAGCAGAAATAAAGAAGAAAAAAAATCACTTCAAAATGAATTATTTGAGTTCAGAATAAAAACAAACGCAATTGGAGTCCCAGGATTGCGAGGCAGCAGCATCAAAGCAGCAGCGTATCCTAGGGTGACCAGAGAGCAAGTGTGAGAAATCGGGATGGGGTGTGTGGGGTAATAGGAGCCTATATAAGAAAAAGCCCCAAATATCAGGACTGTCCCTATAAAATCGGGACATCTGGTCACTCTAGCATATCCACCGTGGTCAGTCACACTGCAGAAAGGAAGTCAGGTTAAAAACAGGACCTGGCCATGCCCAGTTCACTACCTGAAGGAAGAGCTATGGAAAATAGAACCAGAGAAGCAGAATGACACACAGTTGCTTGCCTGAAAGATTTATGGACATGATATAAACATACAGCAAAATGTCCCTGCACTCTACGTGCTGTTTAACCCCAACCAACTTCTTATCCTCTTTGTGGACATTTTGAAACAATTTAACGGTGGCATTTACTTATCTTCAAAGGAACTGATATAGGCCCTCGCTAAGGGGGCAAAATAAGTTTGTCTTCTGGAGGGAGACATATACACACACACACACACACACACACACACACACACACACACCAATAACTGAAGGGATGCAGATATAGGGAAAAAGAACACAAACCAAAAGCCTTTACTACTTGCAATCAAACTGGACTGAACCTCCAGGACAAATAATTTAATGTTACAATACATGAGACTTACAGCTGTGTCCTCCATGGCTGGGTGCCCATGGGGGAGATTAGCACCAACTCTAAACAATTCACAGAATCATAGAATATCAGGGTTGGAAGAGACCTCAGGAGGTATCTAGTCCAACTCCCTGCTCAAAATTCCCCTACCTTAGAAAAGCCTATGGCTGCTTGCAAATCCAGCAGCAGACAGCTCAACACAAGGATCTTCATCATGTCCCGCAGGGCAAAACCAAGCATGGGGAATGGAAAGGTTAGACTGTGCAGTTGGCATAAGACTCAAGGGATGCTACATAGCCCCACCCACTTAACTACCACAAAGCTAGTCCCGACAAGTGCCCTCGTTTTTCTCAATGGAAGCACAGACTGCAAGTATGGCTGGGCTCCAAAGCACACCACAGATTTTGGGTTCTTTAAAAAAAAAAAGCCATTGCCAATTTGGACTTAAATATCAAGAGAGGGTAAGGAAATTTTATCCCATTGGCACTGGAGTGAGCTGTTCTCTCTGCTCCTGGCTATGTGAATATTTTATAGAACTCCAGGAGCCAGGGTGTGGCCAGATTTGACTGGAGAAAGGCTTTAGTTTCACAGAGCCCAGGGCAATGGTGTCCAACTACAATGTTCATTTTCCCTCGCAAACCAGAAATAACCCGCAGCAGCGAGCCACAGAGCCCAGATCAACTGACTTGGGCTTGCACTCCAGGGCTAACGCTAGCAGTGTAGGCATCCCTGCTCAGGCTCTAGTCTGGAGGGTGCAACTCAGATCCTGGACAGGACCATCTCCATGGCTATTTTTTAGCCCTGTAGTCCATGTCAGTTGACCCAGGTCTCTGACACTTGCTGCCATGGGTTTTCTTTTGCAATGTAGACATACCCTAAGTCTCAAGGACACACTGGAAGTCTGGGACAGAGCAGGGAATTAAACCCACATCTCCAAAGCCCCTGCTAGCAGCTTAACCGCTGGAGCATCCTTAATGGAGTTATCCATGGCACTGGAAGAGAATGTGTCCCACAAGCCCTTTCTGGAGCAGAACATGCCTTTGACTGGCAATCTCCTCTGGGCCAGACAAGGAAAGCCCAGTAGAGGTCATCTTCATGGGAGGAAGCAGCAGGGGCTTGTGAAAGTGAGCGGTGTGGAGGTGAGCAGCTCTCTGTTCCCAGCCCTCCCCAGATTGGGATGCCTATGAGCGCAGACTTGTTGCAATTCTGAATTCCTGAACAGACCTCCCTGACGGCTGACGTTCTGTCTCAACTCCCACCACAAACTGGAAGCCAGTGGATGCTTCTCTAGGACAAAGGGTCCGACATCAAGAAAACAGAGGGAGGAGGGGAAAATACATAAGAAAAAATGGTGGTCTGGGGAGAAAATAAGCAATACTCCTGATAAGATCAAATGGAGACTTTTCTTGCCGAGAGGTCCTGGTTTGTGGGTCAGAGTTTCGTGGGTTCAGGTCCCAGTGAGGGACAGATTCCTCTTCACATTTATTCGATATGCTTACAGCCCTTTGAATAAAGGTGAATGACAGCGTCTGTTCTACTTGTGGCTTAATGCAAGTCCCAGAGGTGCCAGCTGTGGGTTACCCTGTGGGCAGTGCAATGCCTGGACTTGCTGAGCAGTGGTTGCGTTTGCAAAGCATGATTTGAAACACCTTGAGAGGCCGGGAACAGAAATGGCACCAGGAAGATGCCAAAAAATGCGCAGCACCTTTGAACAAGAGCACGCTGCAAAAGGAAGGCTTAAATCCAGCCTCTTGCCAGGGTCCTATGTCCCTCCGCTGCCCAGCAGGGACTTACAGCTAGGACTGGGCGCTCCCAGCAGCAGGGGGAGATCGGACCCACCTCCACAAGTCTCCTCTAGCTGCAGGAACCTCTGAGGTTGGAGCTTCCTGCATCAGAAGGAGGCACGTGGAGGTCGCTCTGATCTCCCCCGCGACAGCGAGAGTGGCTATGCAAGGGAAGGACAAGTCCTGTCCCTCCCCAGCCCGGGGGGGCTTGCAGCTAGGAACCCCCTGGCTAGGCACTCCCAGCTGCAAGGGGGAGATCAGATTTCATGGAGAAGGGCTTATTTCATGGTCCGTGACACATTTTTCGCGGGCATGAAATTGGTACAGCCCTACTCATGATACTTTGAAACAGAAGAAGAAAGGTCTCTCTTCCTGAAGCACTGCCATCCGAACACTCTCTGTTACTAGCACCACTGTTATAGATCATGACAGAGCATCCATCAAAGCAATTTCAAAGCTTATTTCTGTACCCAATTAAGGTGGAGCGGATGATCAAATGAAAGAAACAACCTGCATCTTGTTAAAAACAAGGAACCGGAGAAGGAATAAAGTTCTGCAGAGAAATCCCACCGAGTCCATGTGCAAAGAGACCAGGTGCTCATTACACTCCCAAAGGGGGCAGGAGGAGAGGGTGTTATATAACATATTAATCCTGGACAGGTCAAGGGGCTTAACAGAAGAACAGGATGGCCAAGAAATGTTTTTCCCATCCTGCAAAAATATTCATAGTATTGAAAAGTTTTCCTGCCATGAACTGGGACCAAAATAAATAAATAAATAAATAAACCAAAATCTCAATAAGTTTTCCTGAATCCAAGATCTGAAAAAGTTTCTGGGTTCAGGTTAACCGAAATGTCAGATTTTGATAATTTTTAAAAATTTCATTTTTGATTGCTTTTAAAATCTTCTTTTAGTCTAAACATACTCCAAAATTTGAAACATAACAATTTCTACTAGAAAAAACAAACGTTTTCATTTTGGGATGTTTTGACAATTTTGAAACTTACTTTCTGTTCAAAAATGTTTTTGAGTCAGGAAATATGTCAAAACCAACTCTGTTTCGCAGACAAATGGGGTTTCAATTTACTGACATTTTTTGGTGGGAAAAAAAGAGCGGGAGGAGTTGTCAAAAAATCCCTGACCCGCTCTACTTAACAGCACATTGGTGAAATTCAACAGAGTCTCCTGTGGCACCTTTAAGACTAACAAACGTATTGGAGCATAAGCTTTCGTGGGTGATTATCCACTTCCTCAGATGCATTGGTGAAACTGACAGACATACTCAATTGGGAGGGTTGCAAACTTGAGTAAGGACTAACACAAAGCTATCTGGAGAAGAAAGATGCTCTTGAGGTTAGAGCACCGGACTATGCTTTAGCAGTCTGGTACAGTTCCCAGCTCTAACACAGATTCTCTGATTCATCTGACTTCAGTGAATGCACAATATCTTTGCCACCTGAGATCCCTTTTCCTCCCACTCTGAGGAATGTGAAATAGTGTGTGTGTGACAGCTGCAAGAGCAAGTATTATAGATCTGAAGGAAAAGGATTCCCCTAATGTTGGAAGAGCAGTGCCTATTGCTAACTATAACCACACACATTTTTATAGCATCTTTCATCCAAGGACCTCACGATACTTTACATTAAGCAAACATTACAGGGAGAGCTGGTTGATTTTTATTTTTTTTGCGCTTTTTCAAACGAAAATGAAAATTAAGCAAAACCAAAAATTTTCATGGAAACAAATGAGTTTCAACGAAAGTTTTCTCAAGTCCAGGATGGAATTCCTGATTGAAAACCCAGAATAGCCAATAGCTTGGTGGTTAGGCCATTCAGCTGTGATATGAGAGACCCAGGTTCAAGTGTCCCTGCTGTACCGGATTTGGAACAAAGACTTGAATCTGGATCTCCCACATCCCAGCTGAGCGTCCTAACCACTGGGTTACTGGCTATTCTAAGATCAGTCTCTCATTTTTCATGAAAAAAAATATGAAAGGTTCCAGTTTATCCCAGGGTGGAACAAAACCAGCTGCCTCAGTTTTGAAAATATTCATGAAGTGTTTTGCAGCCAGCCCTCCTTACAGCATAGACGCTGTAACCGACATAAGCAAACATCGATAAACCGGTTTTCAGAGACGAAGAGTATCTGAATCTTCCATTCGGCCAACTCAATGGGAGGTGGCTGTGCTCAACAACTCGGAACATCAGCTCGCCCAAAATCCCAGATACAGAGCTGGGAGGAGAACCCGTATTCCCTCGTTTAGACACTAAACTGCCCTCCTCCTATGGTCAGTTTCAACTCATCTCATTTACACAAAGGACAGAATCCTAAACTGTTCTGGGGATGAAATTGCTGCAGTTAGCACTTGTGTAACACATACGATCCCACTGATTTTCCCAAAGGAATCCTGGTAAACCAGGTAATTCCTCTGCTTTTTCCCGGCACCGCCTGCTTTTGAGAAGCCAAAGGGTTAATCGGTGTTCATGCTGTTCATGGGAACACTTTACGCATCACGGCTAGTGTATATGGGACTTCAATCAGCCAGTGCCGGTATCATCTGAAACTAATTAGCAACAGAGGATTGCGTGTGTTAATGTGTTTATACCACATATTAGACAAATACACGGTATGTCTCAGAATCCTCTCTCTTCTGGGCTTTCCCATAGAAGCATAAGCTGCAGGCAAGCACCATACAGGAACTCCAGGCTGAAATTACTTGGCAGAAGGCTAAGACAGCACACTTACTCTCTTCCCACATGCAGGGATCATGTTCTGAGCCTTGGTAAGTCTTAAACCAAAGGCATCCAGATGTCCATTTCAGACATTAAGACCCAACCTGCCTGGTGATGGCTTTGAGATGGATTTGGAAGAATGCCAAACTTTTGGAGCAAACAAGTTTTCTCCTACAAAATGTATTCTGAATGGTGAGGCACATTCCACCCCGTGCATATCCCATCTCCCCCTCCAGGCCAACCATCTGGGTGCATTTCACTCTACTCCCCTCCAATCATTAAGTCCCATTCTGCCCCTTCTCTCCAGCCTTCCCGCAATTCACACTGAAAATTTTAACCAAGGTTGCAGACCAAAAGGCCCTAAGTGATTTAGGAGCCTACGCCCCATCTTCTTTCTATGGAACTGAGGTGCCCGAGTCACATAGGTGCTTTTGAAATTTTTATCCCTTGTCTATATTCAGAGTTTTCGTTTATTTAAGTAAAAGTGTTATTTCAAACTGATTTAATGAAAGTGGTTCCGAATCCCACACGGACCCCCTGCATGCAATTTAAATCTGATTGATCTTGATTTAGCTACTCTTAATTCAATTTAACCTTAGCTCTAAGACAGGTTTAAAATCAAATTAAGAGCATCTACACTGTGTGTTTCACTGGTTTAACTAAACAGGTTTGAAGTCACACCTTCAATTACACTGTGCAACTTTGAATACAGACAAGGCCTTAGAAGAAAGTCTCTGTGTGCATTAAAAAAACCCACCCGCCTCCTAAATGATAATAGATTAATTTGATCTGATATGGCAATTTTCAGATCCATAATTTGAAAAGTTTAACAATCTATTTTATTAATTCTTTTCAGGCCAGGGACTAATTTAGTAACTTTATTTCAGAAAAATGTTTTCAGATTGAAATTCAGCCCAACCATGGTTCTTATTTTAAAAAAACCCCAATAGTTTAATCCTTAACTATGATCAAGCCAATAAAACAAGATCTAGCTCACAAGAGGATGTCTCACAATCACAACAATATGTAGCAACCACAAAGACTATGTGGTACGGTTCCCAGTCGCACAAAATCGAACCTAGCCCCACCCCTTCCCCAAAGCCCCGCCCCTTCCCTGAGGCCCCGCCGTTGGTCTCTACATTCCTCCTCCCTCAGTGGTTCGCTCTCCACCACCCTCACTCACTTTCACTGGGCTGGGGCCAGGGTGCGGGAGGGGAAGAGGGCTCTAACTGGGGGTGCAGGCTCCAAGGTGGGGCCAGAAATGAGTGGTTTGGGGTCAGGAGGGGGCTCTGGGCTGGGATGAGGGGTTTGGGGTGCACAAGGGGCTCCAGGATGGGGCTGAGGAATTTGGAATGTGGGAGGGGACTGCAGGTTGAGGAAGGGGGTTGGGGTGTGGGAGGGGATACAGGCTCTGGGCTGGGGCCAGGCATGAGGGGTTTGGGGTGCAGGAGGGGACTGTGGGTTGAGGCAGGGATTTGGGGTGCAGGAGGGGGTATGGGCTCTGGGCTGGCGATGAGGCGTTCAGGGTGTGGGAGGGGGCTCTGGGCTTGAGGTGTGTGTGGGGGTAAGTGCTTTGGCTGGGGTGCAGGAAGGGGCTCTGAGTTGGGGGGTCTCAGGGCTGGGGCAGGGAGTTCATAGAATCACAGAAGACCAGGGTTGGAAGGGACCTCAGGAGGTATCTAGTCCAACCCCCTGCTCAAAGCAGGACCAACCCCCAGACAGATTTTTGATCCAGATCGATAAGTGGCCCCCTCAAGGACTGAGCTCACACCCCTGCGTTTAGCAGGCCAGTGCTCAAACCACGGAGCTATCCCTCCCCCTGAGTTGGGACTCGGGGTTGGGGCCCGGGCTTACCACAGGCAGCTCCTGGTCAGCGACGCCGCAGGGCTAAGGCAGGCTCCCTGCCTGTCCTGGCACCACGCTGCGCCCTGGAAGTGGCCAGCAGGTCCAGCTCCTGGGCGGGGGGAGGCAGGAGGCTCCACATGCTGCTTTTGCCCGCAGGCACTAACGCCCCCAGCTCCCATTGGCCACAGACCCTGACCAATGGGAGTGTGGAGCCGGTGCTCAGGGTGGGGGAAGCGCACGGAGCTCCATGGCCCTCCTGTGTAGGAGCTGGACCTGCTGGCCACTTCTGGGGCGCAGTGCGGTGCCAGGACAGGTAGGGACTAGGCTGCCTTAGACCCACAGCACCACCGACTGGACTTTTAACGGCCCGGTCGGCAGTGCTGACCGAACCCACCAGGGTCCCATTTCGACCAGACGTTTCGGTCGAAAACTGCACACTTGGCAAACCTACTATGTGGGGATTAAGACAGCCTAAGGAATATAACGTGTCATACTGTTCAGCGGTTTATCCATCCTGTTCTAGGATAGGATTCATTCTGGAGTCTTTAGGGAACGCATTTGAGAGATCCGTACGGGGGGTTAGACAGGATGGGGAGCGATCCCTCCAAGATGAAAAGATAAACTTCACTCTCCCTCCAAGTAATGTGACTGGAATTCATTGCCATAGCGTTTCACTGAGGTCAAAACCTTCACAACGTTCAAAGAGAGAGTAGACCAGAGGTCCACAAACTTTTGAGGGTTGTGTCCCCCTTACTCCTGTCCATACACCCCCCCACCGCTCTGGAGCCAGGCTGGGAGCTGGGGGAGGGATTAGGCAGAGACATGGACAGAGCTAAGGGGGTTGAGGCTCCGGCTGCAGCTGGGGGTGGGGCTGGGGCCAGGAGCAGAGTCGGGGCCGTGGCCAGGGGCCAAGGCTGGGGGTGGGAGCAGAGCCGTAGCCGGGCTGCAGCGGGGGCCTGCAGGCGGATGCAGAGCCGTGCCGGGGCCAGCCCCCACGCAGGGCTGGCCCCGGAGCTGGCTCCCCTCCCTGTCCTGCGTGGGGACTGGCCTGGGCTGGCCATCCGCCTCCCCGAAATGTTCTTCCATGTCCCCCATTTTGGGAACCTCTGGACAAGACAATTCTGTAGAAAAAGAACACAGAGTTATAATGGCTAATGCTTAAAAATACATGTTGGGAGGGATATAAAACCTCTTGCTTTGGGGTTTAAACCAAGTAGCTAATTCTAAGGGATGAGGACCAGACCTGCAAGGGGGCAGATAATCCCACATCTGCTACCGTCAGATTCTGACACCTTCCTCTGCAACATCTAGTGCTGGCCATTGACAGACAGGACCTTGGGCTAGACCGACTACGGGGCTGATCCAGTCCGGCAGTTCCCTGGTTCCTGACTCCATCCTTCCTAACTCACAGCAGCCAACATGAAACCAAGAAAGGGGAGATACAAACTCCCCAGCAAACGGAGGACGTGGGATGAGAGGGGACAGGAGAGCCTGTTTGCTTTTCTAATGCCATTGGCATAAACTATTCTGAAGCCATGTTGCTTTTGAGTGGAGACTAACCCCAAAGGGGGCTGCAGCCCTCCAGGAAAGCATGAGGCTCTTGCAGCCTCCATCAGCTTCCCTTCTTGGGAATGATTTTTGCTGCTTCTCTGAAGAACCAAATTAGAGCTCCTTGGGAGATAATTAGAAAGGAGCGTTTCAGTGCAGACCCACAGACCAGGCACTGCTTGCCAAAGGGGGACACCCAGCTCCCGCAGGGATGTATAAATGTCAGGAAGGGTATTTTTGAGCTCTCTGCAAGGTATAATTAAAAATCCTGGCAGACAGGATGGCTAAATCGGAATCCAGTGGTTTTGGGTTCCCATGCCCCAAATCCTGGCCAAAGGCAGCACAACTAGTACTAACTATTCTACAGTGCAGAGCACTTTGGGCAAAGCGTCTTCTGGCCCTAGCAAGCAGATGGGCTCTTTTAGGTCCAATGGCAGAGAACCTGGCTGACATGCAGGAAAACTGGGGTGTGGTTCCACTCGTGAAAACACATGACTGTCTGAGCATAAGAATGGTCCTGCTGGGTCAGACCAAGGGTCCATCCAGCCCAGTATCCTGTCTTCCGACAGTGGCCAGTGCCAGGTGCCCCAGAGGGAATGAACAGAACAGGTGATCATCAAGTGATCCATCCCCTGTCTCCCATTCCCAGTTTCTGGCAAACAGAAGCTAGGGACACTATCTCTGCCCATCCTGGCTAATAGCCATTGATGGACCCATTCTCCATGAACTTCTCTAGTTCTTTTTTGAACCCTGTTATGGTCATGACCTTCACAACATCCTCTGGCAAGGAGTTCCACAGGTTGACTACGCATTGTCTGAAGAAATACTTCCTTTTATTTGTTTTAAACCTGCTGCCTATTAATTTCATTGGGTGACCCATAGTTCTTGTGTTATGAGAAGTAGTAAACAACACTTCTTTAACTACTTTATCTACACCATCATGATTTTATAGACCTCAATCATATCTCCCCTTAGCGCAAGGCTTTGGAGGGGACCCTCGAGCTGGAGCATGGAGCAGCACCGGAGCAGTGGAGCTGCAGGTTTTTGCCTGGAGCTGGAGTGGAGCCGGAGCACAGCTCCACAGCCCTGCCTTAGCCATCTCTTTTTCAAGCTGAGAAGTCCCAGTCTTATTAATCTCTCCTCATATGGAAGCCGTTCCATACCCCTAATCATTTTTGTTGCCCTTTTCTGAACCTTTTCCAATTCCAATAGATCTTTTTTTGAGATGGGGCGATCACATCTGCACGCAGTATTCAAGATGTGATCGTACCATGGATTTATACAGAGGCAACATGATATTTTCTGTCCTAGCATCTATCTAATGACCAGGAGATCCACTCAGCCCTGCACAGTATCCACATAGGTCTCTTGTACTATTAAAACCTGCCCAGACTCCACCTTGGCCTTACTCTTCAATTGTGGCATTTCAAAGGAACAGAAAACAACCCTTTCCAACAGCAAGGAATGGGCATGCTAGTGAGGACATCCACGGAAACGAATGGGGAACATGCCTGGACAGAGGAATGACAGGCATGGAGAAGGCCTGTGCCTCAATTCTTTGGAAACAGAGGCAAAAGCATGAAGTGACGCATCCCAGTTGCAGAGGGAGTTGGTACCAGAATCAGGAGAACTCAGGTGTTTTGGGCTCCAGCCATGTCCCTCTGACAGTACTGTACAATCAAGTGATTGTGTGAACTGGAAACCCTTGGCTCCCCAGGGTCACAGGGACACCAGTAGAGTGCTAACTTCTTAAGAAACCTCATCGCTAACACTCACGTGCATTGTATTCTTACCTCTTTCTTGCCTGGTAAAATTGCCTGATGCTCTCTCCCTGACACCATGCCTGCCTCCCCACTAGCAGGGACGGGTCACAGGCATTGCTATTCTCAGCATGAATATGGCATTCCACTGAAAGGGTTTCAACAGCTCCCTTTTAATTCTAGTTAACCCAGGCAACTGTGCTTCAGGCCTTGAATCAGTAGAGATTCTACAGGGCAGCAAGAAAGTCGAGAAGTGGGTTATAGCTCTTAGCCCCATATAAATGGATAATATCACAGTGGTGTCTCTTTGCCCTGCAGTTTTGCATTTAACCAGCTTTACAACCAGTATTACGACCAGATCTATATGCAGGGTACTGGGATACATATTTTAAGAACAGCTGCCCTGCGCATCAAAGGTTCAAACTCGGAACCTTCATTATTAAAATGTTGACCCTCCAGCCATTGAGCTAAAAGAGCAACTCCTCAAGCTGGTAGAAGCAGTAGGCTCTCACGTAGACTAGCCACGAGAGGGCGACAGACACAGTGTGTGGGGTTATATCTGAATTGCAATCTACTGTGGTTTCTTTTATGTGCTGCAGTAATTTTCAGATAAATAAAGGAAGGAGAGAAAATCAAAAGCATCATGTTCTTTTTTTTAGAAGCTTCTGAAGACCAAAAATACTCTGGGGCAAGTGGTCACTAATAAGCAAGAGATGAGTGACAAGAAGGGACGGGTGGGAGTCAAAGCCCCACAGGATAGAAATGCAGCCCAACGAGCAACCACAAGAGAAAACTCACACTAGAGCCAGTCTGCCTGTCCCAAGATGCAGGCCCAGTATGACATCAAGTCCATTGTGTGGGGGGGTGGGTCACAGTCCTGGAGAATAGGTCTGAATTAAGCCATCCTGGGGCCAGCTGGGCTTGGTTCTGGGGCATTCTTCCAGCACGATCTCCCTGAATGCCAACGTCCTGATAATTAGTGATGATCCCTGGAGAGCTCACCTGCATATGCAAATCAAATTCACTATATTCCCTCCACACTCCATCACAAACCTACCCAGCCTAATGGAAGTGACTCAGGTGACAACAGGTGCACGTTCCCTAACTCACTTAGGAGAAACAGGACTGGACAATACAGGCCTCTCATGTCAGGCACAAGTTACCTAATCCCAAGCAGGACAGCAGCATAGGCTGAAATAGAAAAGCCAAGCAGTGAAAAATGGGCACTGTCCTTTTAGACGCCAATTAAATTTTGATACCCGAGGGATGAGGGGAATCCCATCTAACTCTCCACAGAATTCAGTCACAAGCTGGTACCGGCGCTTCCCTTCGGCACATAGAATCCTGATCTAGCCAGCAGGATCCCTCAGTGAACAAAGAGGCAGCTTGACCTCAGGGTGTGAAGAGTTCCTATCTTTAAGAAAGGGAAAAAAAGTGATCCGGGTAACTACAGGCCTGTCAGTTTGACATCTGTAGTATGCAAGGTCTTGGAAAAAAAATTGAAGGAAAAAGTAGTCAAGGAGATCAATGGTAATTGGGACAAAATAAAACATGGTTTTACAAAAGGTAGATCGTGCCAAACCAACCTGATCTCCTTCTTTGAGAAGGTAACAGATTTTTTAGACAAAGGAAATGCAGTGCATCTAATTTACCTTGATTTCAGTAAGGCATTTGATACGGTTCCACATGGGGAATTATTAGCTAAATTGGAAAAGATGGGGATCAATATGAAAACTGAAAGGTGGAGAAGGAGCTGGTTAAAGGGGAGACTACAACGGGTCATACTGAAAGGTGAACTGTCAGGCTGGAAGGAGGTTACTAGTGGAGTTCCTCAGGGATCGGTTTTGGGACCAATCTTATTTCATTTTTTTTTTTAACTGACCTTGGCACAAAAAGTGAGAATGTGCTAATAAAGTTTGCGGATGACACAAAGCTGGGAGGTATTGCTAACACAGAGAAGGACCGGGATATCATACAGGAAGATCTGGATGACCTTGTAAACTGGAGTAATAGTAATAGGATGAAATTTAATAGTGAGAAGTGCAAGGTCATGTATTTAGGGATTAATAACAAGAACTATTGTTATAAGCTGGGGAGGCATCAGTTGGAAGTAACAGAGGAGGAGAAGGACCTCGGAGTATTGGTTGATCACAGGATGACTATGAGCCGCCAATGTGATATGGTCGTGAAAAAAGCTAATGCGGTCTTGGGATGCATCAGGTGAGGTATTTCCAGTAGACATAAGGAGGTGTTAGTACTGTTACAAAGCACTGGTGAGACCTCTTCTGGAATACTGTGTGCAGTTCTGGTCTCCCATGTTTAAGAAGGATGAATTCAAATTGGAACAGGTTCAGAGAAGGGCTATTAGGATGATCCGAGGAATGGAAAACCTGTCATATGAAAGGAGACGCAAAGAGCTTGGCTTGTTTAGCCTAACCAAAAGAAGGCTGAGGGGAGATATGATTGCTCTTTATAAATGTATCAGAGGGATAAATATCAGGGAGGGAGAGGAATTAGTTAAGCTCAGTACCAATGTGGACACAAGAACAATGGATATTAACTGGCTATCAGGAAATATAGACTTGAAATTAGACAAAGGTTTCTAACCATCAGAGGAGTGAAGTTCTGGAACAGCCTTCCAAGGAGAGTAGTGGGGGCAAAAGACATATCTGGCTTCAAGATTAAGCATGAGAAGTTTATGGAGGGGATGGTATAATGGGATAAGCTAATTTTGGCAATTAATTCGTCTTTGACTACTAGTGGTAAATATACCCAATGGCTTGTGATGGATGTTAGATGGGGTGGGATCTGAGTTACTACAGAGAATTCTTTCCTGGGTGTCTAGCTGGTGAGTCTTGCCCACATGCTCAGGATTTAGCTGATCGCCATATTTGGGGTTGGGAAGGAATTTTCCTCCAGGGCAGATTGGCAGAAGCCCTGGGGTTTTTTTTGCCTTCCTCTGCAGCGTGGGGCATGGGTCACTTGCTGGAGGATTCTCTGCACCTTGAAGTCTTTAAACCATGGATTTGAGGACTTCAATGGCTCAGAAACAGGTTTTATACAGGAATGGGTGGGTGAGATTCTGTGGCCTGCGTTGTGCAGGAGGTCAGACTAGATGATCATAATGGTCCCTTCTGACCTTAAAGTCTATGAGTCAGCATGTTATCAGGTTAGCCTTGCACAGATGGTTTTCCGGAACAAGGAGACATGGTGCATTCATCTAATGAAGCGGAACGTACAAACTCTGTCCCAGTGGGGTGCTGACATTGGGAGGGTCGGTGAGCACACGGAGAGGGGAGGAGCTGCTTTTCCATTGCATCCAGGGGTTCTGAAGCTTTTCCATTCTGCACACTTCATAATCAAGATGTGCCCCTGCCCTGCTCTAAAGTGCCATCTCCTTTAACAACCTCATGATCCTCCACTGCTTTGCCTTGCGCATCACCAAGAAAATCTCCACCGAGCAGTGTCTAGGAAGCATAGCACTGGAACGTCCTGGAGGGCAGTAGGGACTTAAAGAGGAAGCAAAACTCTTTTGGGGAATTTAGGACTATTCTATTTAGAAACATACTGCTTCTTTAACCTATATTTTAAGCATTTCACAGGGTGCTGTCAACACCAAATCCTGAGCATAAAGTGGTCTTTGTGCAAAATGCAGCAAAGAGTCCTGTGGCACCTTATAGACTAACAGACGTATTGGAGCTTTCGTGGGTGAATACCCACTTCGTTGGATGCATGATGCATTTTGTGCAAAATGTCAATCTCGCAGAGATGTGGTCTTCCTTCAATCTCTTGCACACTCTTTGGCCATGTTGCCAAAACTAGGTTACTGGGCAACAAGGTGGCAGATGAAATTCTGTGTTGATAAATGCAAAGTAATGCACACTGGAAAAAAATAATTCCTACTACACATAAATGATGGGATCTAAATTAGCTGTTACCACTCAAGAACGAGATCTTGGAGTCATTGTGGATAATTCTCTGAAAATCTCTCTCAATGTGCAGCAGCAGTCAAAAAAGCTAACCATGTTAGGAACCATTAGGAAAGATAATAAGACATAAGTATCATAATGCCACTATATACATCCATGATACACCCACACCTCAAATACTGCATGCAGTTCTGGTCACCCCATCTCAAAAAAGATATATTAGAATTGGAAAAGGTACAGAGAAGGGCAACACAAGCGATTAGGGGTTTGGAACAGCTTCTATATGAGAAGAGATTAAAAAAACAGGGACTGTTCATCTTAGAAAAGAGATGACTAAGGGGGGATATGATAGAAGTATATAAAAGCATGACTGCTGTGGAGAAAGTGAATAAGGAAGTGTTATTTACACCTCCATATAACACAAGAACTAGGGGTCATCTGATCAAATTAATAGGCACCAGGTTTAAAACAAACAAACAGAACTACTTCTTCACACTGTGGGACTCATTGTCATGAGATATTGTGAAGGCCAAAACTATATCTGGGTTCAAACAAGAATTAGATGAGTTCATGGAGGGCAGGTCCATCAATGGCTATTAGCCAAGGTGGTCAGGGATGCAACCCCATGCTCCAACTGCTAAAACCTGGTATTGGTTAACGGGGGATGGATCACTTGAAATTGCCCTGTTCTGTTCACTCCCACTAAAGCATTTGGCATAGGCCACTGTCAGAAGACAGGATCCTGGGCTAGATGGACCATCGATCTGAACCCGTATGGCTGTTCTTACGTTTCATTCACGAGTGAAATGTTTTCTAAAGAGAAGGTTTCTGAGGTTTCAGTGAAAAATAACATGGTCACTAAAGTGTAATGGGTGAGAACTGCTATGGTGAGAAAAATACCTAAGCAGATGGCTTTCCCGTTCTCTCTATATCAGTACTTAAAAGACTTCAGTTTTAAACTATCAGAGATTGCACAAATGCTTTTTAAAAAACAAAAATCTGACACTAAGCCACATTTCTTCACTTGCATTTACTAGGCTGGAGTGATAACCATGGAGAAAGAACGGTAGGACAGCATGTATTGGGGTAAAAGCATTAGCTTACCACCTCTCAGAATCTCGGTTACAATGCTAACCATTAGTTCCCAAGTGTCTCATCTCAGGGTGTGTCTATACAGCAGGCAGGGGATATGATTCCAGCTTGTGTAGACATACCCGAGCTATCATTAATCTAGCTAGCTTCAGTCCTGGAGCAGTGAAGTTAGAGTAGCACAGGCTTCAGTGAGGGCTAGCCCTGGCCAGTGCAAGGATGTTTCGTGCCCTAGGTGAAACTTCCACCTTGTGCCCTCCCCGCTCCGCCTCCACCCTGAGGCGCCCCTCCCCCGCAGCAGCTCCCCCCCTCTGCCCTGAGGCGCCCCCCCTTACGGAAGCACCCCCCCCTCCGCTCCAGCTCAACCCTGCTCTGTGCATGAGCACCTCGAGCACACCGTGGCTGCTTCACTTCTCCCACCTCCCAGGCTTGCAGCGCCTAAGCTGATTGGCACCACAAGCCTGGGAGGCAGGAGAAGTGAAGCAGCCACGGCATGCTCGGGGAGGAGGCGGGGCCGTGGTGAGCTGGGGCAGGGAGTTCCCCTGTGTGCCACGCCCTCCCCCTGCCCCCCCAAATGCCAGTGCCCTTGGCGACTGCCTAGGTCGCCTAAATGGTTGCACCGGCCCTGGGGCTAGCCACCCGTGTAATTACCCAGAGCTCTGGGTGGCCTTCTGTAGCCTCAACTGAAGTCCAGGCTGACACAGCTGTGCTGTTCCAGTACCTGAGTAAACTAGATTAAAGCTAGCTTGGGTACATCTGCATGCGCTGCAATCCCACCCCATGACTGCAGCGCAGACACATGCTTAGTCCAGTTTGCATTTGTTCTGTTATTCCTTGCTTCCACTGCGCTGTGAACCTGTCGAGTCTCCCACGTTAATGAGGGTCAGATTCAGTGCTGTAGAATGTGGTGTTGGTGATTCAATAGGTGATAGTTCGGCCGTTAATCAATGTCCCAGATCCGCGGATATTGGAGGGGAAAGGTTGTGCTGTAGCTGTGGCCATCATTCGGGCAAGACCTGGAAATTGTAATCCAGGCCATAGGACGCACCATCAAGTGTCTGGGCGCTAGCCTAGTTCTCCTGGCTATAATCCAGTTCAGAAAGTTATATTCCACTTGCAGTCATAAGTCCATATGATTTTATTCCTAGTGTCCCGCTCTTAGTAGCGATGCCACATACTGCTAAACGGCTGCTGTTTTCTATCTCAAGCGTGGCTGCATTTCTGGGATCGGTGAAGGGATTCTTACACAGCCCTTTCTTACTTGGCTTACTATGAAGCTCAATGACTCAAAAACACATTGAGACTCTCGGATGGAAAGTGCTATTAAGTGCAAATTACTATTTATGCAGAATGTTCACTCACCTAGAACATTTAATCATTGCTACCATGGCTATGGAGATGGTCCTCAGCCCATCGCTGGTTTTCACGGGCTGTAATTTTCCATGCCTGCTATGATGGAACTAAAAGGGTCATTACAGAGGAGCCTGTTCTGTCACTACAGAACAGCCAAAAAAAGGGAAGTCGTCCAATGTCTAAATGTGCCTTCAAATTCAGGCAGAGGAATCTTCAAGTCTGTCCTATTAACTTTATTAAAACTTTATTAAAACCAAATCACTCTGGGTATTACTTATGGCAGGAAACCCTGAGGTGAGGTTTTAATAAAAAAAATAAAATAAATAAACCAACACACTCCCACTGGCATTCATACATTGACCCACCAGGCAGCTACAGCTGTCCACAAGCTGACGAAAGCTTCTGGCTTTTAAGAGCTGCCTGGTGGCATCATAAAGTTGAGTCATCGATAAAAGAAAGTCTGACCTGATGTCATTTGTTAGCTTACAAAACAGGAGGTTTTTATTTAGTTTGAAAGCGTATCAAAGCAAATTCGCTTGCGGTTGCCAAGCATGGGCACATCAGGCCTCGTTAACATTGCCACAGGCTCCCCATTGGCTGGCTGGCATTGGTAACTGCAGCTTATCAGCTCCAATTATACCATCCATAGGAATCTTCAATGCATGAGAGGAATCTAGGTACTTGTACAGCCAATGCCCAACACCATTGTATTAAAGCACCTACCCACGTTAATGAATGTGCCTCACAAGGCCCTTGTGAGCTAGGGGAGTATCACTACTCTTATTTTAGGTGGAGCACAGAGATTAAGTTATTTGCCCAGATCACACATTCCTAGGTCTCCTGAGTCTCACTCCACAGGAGTGCCCTTTATCCCCGCAGCCTGCTCACTGCTCGGCTAGGGCTCTGCAGGGAGTTCTTAGAGGACAAAGAATGTTCTGCAGGGATCAGTGGATCTTGAGCAGCTCTTCTTAACTCATAGCCCTAAAACGCAAAACACAAACTGCCTTAGAACCTGTGATTTTACAGCAGGGCTTGTCCACACGGTCAGATCCGTCACAGGGGCTCATACAATAACAAGGCTTGCGCTTGCCTGCAGTGATGGGACCAGATCATGGAAAACCAAGAGTGTAATAACCGTCTGCTGGACTTTGGCTGCCACGAGTTTCCATAACATGGTTACAATTAAGTTCAGCTCTGTCCACACTGGCAAGATAAAAGTGTAATAGCACAGCTGGGCCCCCAGGGAAGTTGAATGCGTTCATTAGCACTGCAGGTGCTCCCCACTGGAACTCACTCCTAGTACAGGTTCTGACTCTGGCCATATTCAGAAAGCACTAGAAGATGTTCTTATCACTTCAGGCTTTTCCATGGAAAATGTTCTACATTTCTCATGCCATTTCCTCGACCACTCTCCTTTTAAAAGCACAATACTGAGTAATGGGGTGGGGGGGGGGGGTATGTATGTTAGCAGTTAGGGCATTGGCATGGGACTTGGAAGACCTGGTTCAATTCCATGGTCTGCCACAGACTGCCTGAGTGACCTTGGGCAAGTCCTTCAGCTTCCCGGTACCTCAGCTCCCCATCTGTACACCAGGGATAATAGCCCTGCTCTGCACCATAGGGGTGCTGGGAGGATAAGCAACCTGAAGATTGATACTGCAGTGATAGCGGGGCTATCTAAATACCTAAGATAGACAGAGTACTTCAGACATGGCAACAAATCCCGGTGTCTTTATTCACCCCTGACCGGCTTCGGCAGCAACTCTGCTAGAGTAGAGTCAAAACTGAGGAAGGAACTTATGCTTTGGCCTATGATTTGGAGGGGGAAAATCCTAGTGAACAGAGTTATTTAAACCCTGTAGGGAAAAGCACAAGCTACATCATTTCATACTCAAGACCACATACAACTGGAAGGCAGGTGAGTCACAAGGAGGACAGAGAAACTGGGCCTAATCACCAGCTGACGTATATCGCCTTAGGCCCACTGCTGTCCAGGGAGTTGTGCTGGTTTATACCAGCTGAGGATCTGGGCCGACATTTCTATGGAGGAATAAACTCTCTGGATCTGAAGGTGCCAACGCATCCCAAAGAGCCCTGTGCTGCTTGGCTCACATGATGCTGTATTTAAAAAAAAAAAAAGGTTCAAGAAAACACACAATGAATGATGGTCCCGAGAGTTAACCTGGGACTCAGAAGACATCGGTGAAGATTCTCTGTCCCCTCACAGACACTCTGTGTGATCTTGGGCAAATCACTTTGGCCTTGTCTACACAGAAAAGTTGTACCACTTTAATTATACTGGTATAGTTAGCGTGGCACAAGCCTTTTGGTGCTTTACAGCAGTATAGCTATTGCAGTATGGGAAGGGGATTAACGATAATGGTATAAGCCACCTTTGTATATAACTGCATCCACATAAGGGCTTGGACTATATCGCTACAACCTTCAAGTATACGCCAGGCTTTGATCTCCCTGGGCCTCCTCTCCCTGTCTGTCTGACGGGAATAGCAGTGATTCTCTCTCTCTCTCATCATGGGCTGTTGTGAGGATAACACACATTCAAGACTGTGCGGTGCTCTGAGACTATGGCAAAGGGGGTCATATAAGTCCCATGGATACAATATTTCTGAGCAGGTCGAGGGACTAAAAGACGTCTCAGTCGAAAAAGAAAATTAACGCCATGCCACGTGGAAGCCATTCAACGTAATGCCGGGCTTAGAAATCCGCTCTTCAAACGAGAGAAAGTCAACTGCACTTGAAAGAGAAACAAATGTCGAACTAGATGGAAAACCTATTTTTGTCTCTGCCTTTGAGAACAGAACTGGAGCTGGGACTTGAAAGCACAGGCCTCTCCCTTCTCACCCGACAGGGTAGATAGAAACACCCTAAATACCAGCTAGTAGCTCATTATGCACCAAGACCCTTTATCATTATAGCACATAAAAGCCTTCTCCAGCCTCGGCCTTGGAAAGGGCAGTTGCTGCTGCTATAATAAAACAGGATATAATTTTAAACTACAGGGAAAAAAAAAAGGAGTCAAAATCTGGAAGATGGCAGCAGGATGGGCAGCAAGTCTAACGTTGATGAGTATTACGGGCAGCCAGGACTTAGCGCTTGAGCGCCGTTCCCAGCTCTTTCCTAAAATATCACATTGAAAGGCTGTTTATATCCCAAGCACATCTGTTATTAGCAACAAGCTGCAAGCAGCAGGGAAATCAAAACATTCTGGGGATTTTATAGCTGAAGTTAATGCAAGACAAATATCTTCGTATGATACCCACCAAGCACAGGGATGCAAGCTCGAAGGAGGACACCATTCCCGGCTCTGATTCCATTTCCCCTCTGTGGTCCTGAGCAAATCCCTCAACTTCAACTTCCCCATCTGTTAAAACAGAGACAGATACTTCCTTCCCTCCATGGGGCTTGCACAGATTAGCCATGGTTTAGAAAGTACTTTGAAGATGACCAGGGCTGGTGCAAGGATGTTTCGTGCCCTAGGTGAAACTTCCACCTTGTGCCCCCCCCGCTCCCCCCGCGCCCCCACCCTGAGGCACCCTCCTTGCGGCAGCTCCCTCCCCTGCCCTGAGGCACCCACCCCGCCAGCTCACCCTTGCTCCGAGCACGAGCACCCCGAGCACACCTTCGCTGCTTCACTTCTCCCGCCTCCCAGGCTTGCGGTGCCAATCAGCTTAGGCGCCACAAGCCTGGGAGGTGGGAGAAGTGAAGCGGCTATGGCGTGCTCGGGGAGGAGGTGGGGCAGGGGTGAGCTGGGGCGGGGAGTTCCCCTGCGTGCCGCCCCCCCCTTACTTGCTGCAGGCGGCCCTCCCCGCACTCCCCTGCCCCAGCTCCTGCCACGTAAATGCCGGCGGCGATTGGAGATCCGGCCGCCGCAGTCGCTGCCGAAGAAAATGGCGCCCCCCCAAATCCTGGCGCCCCCCAAATCCTGGCACCCTAGGCGACCGCCTAGGTTGCCTAAATGGTTGCACCGGCCCTGAAGATGACAAACTCCCGCACACAACCTCTTTCCCAGTGGACTTGTCCCCAGGCCTGCCGCCAGCAATTCCGGGCCTCAGGGCAGAACAGTCAATGGCCCCCCTAGAAAGGGCTGGCTGAGGTTTACGACACTACTTTTTATCCCATTGAGAACACGTTAGAACCCGCCATGCAAAAGCTGTGGCGTTTCTTGATCTAGTTAACTCTCCCCCCGGCTAGTTACAGCACCAGTGTTAAACAAATTGTGAGCCTAAATAGAAGATGTAGAATTCACTATTTAGAATTATATATTTAAATTAAATAAATACATTATGGGATGAAATTAATTAATATATAAAACATTTAAGGAAGCACAAAGTAAGGAAACATCTAAAGTATCAAGTACGCTAATTAAACACTTAATTGTGATTTATGTGTAATCTAAAGACAAGGAAAAAACTGATATACAAGATGTAACTAACTGAATATGACCAACAACGTCAAAATATACAATACTTGCGCTGCCGGTGCTGTGGGACATTGACACCCACAGCAAGGAATAGACGGCAGGCCTGGTGCACCACATCTACTGGGAGATCTCCGAGGAGGCGGCCGGGGCGAAGGCAGAGGGAAAACCTGCGCCTCGGTCCCTGGCTGAGCGGTGGAGCTGGCCCTCATCCTGCACTTGTGATAGCGGCTCGTCAGCCAGGGCTAGCGGCAGCGAAGGTGGGGCTGGCCCCAGTTCCCCTCAGCAAACTTAGAGAGGCTCGATTGGGCGGCTGAACTTGCTGGGTTGTGTTTGGCGAGGAGCGGCAGTCCCGGGGGAGGAAATCGGGTAGCGCAGAGGGAGCTTGTTCCTCTCTAAAGTCTCCCTGTCCTCAGCCCCGCAGCCAGAGAGCCAGCACGGCAGCCCCAGCAGCTCCCAAGCAGCCAGGGGTGGCAGCAAGCTCCGCGGTTCCCAGGCTGCTGTCGCTGACGTTCTGCCGGACCAGCAGGGTGCAGCAGCAAACAGCTCTGGCAAACGGCTACTGTTGCAATGAGGGACGGCGCTCTGTAGAGTCGCAGGAAACCGGATTTCTTTTCATCTTAATTTTTATTTTAAAAATGCATATCTATCCCATCCGCCTAGTCCCTTTCAAGTCAACGGGCTCCTGGGCGATTGACCCATTTGCCCCCCATCTCACCCCTGTCGGCAGGCCGGCTTTTGCCCATGCATCCCGTGGAACACAGGCCTTGCCAGCCTGGTACAGACCAGTGCTGCACCTTGCCTAGTATCTTGAGGTCAGTAGCAGCTGATTCAGCGGAAGGTTGAAGAAACGCTGCAGCAGTCGGTGATACAATAACCTGCTCCCAGGCAAAGTCTCTTCCTAACCCCCATTAATTAGTGGTTGACTGATGCCCTGAAGCAGGAGCGTGTAAACCTAGCCCTTACCAACTTCTCATTTGGACCCTAAATCTGCTTCCTAGGCAGGTCGGCAATAAAACTGCCGCCTGACACCAAATCAGAAGCAAAAGCAACGATCTGCTTAACTGGACTGAGCATAGGCAAGGCAGGAAGTAAAAACCCACTCAACTCTGGCGCCTGGCCCTTTACTGAGCTCCTCAAGGCAGCCGGAAAAGGAGACAAGGTAGAGGTCAGCTGTGCACAAATCCTTCGTGAGTGGGTCTAGCGCCCGCTCGGAAACAATGAGCCACAGCTACCCGGCACCGCGGGCAAGAGCAGAGCCGCTACGCCGCAGGAGCTTTGGGAAAAACAAATTCCTTCTGTTGCTAGATCAAGAGTCCACGGCCCCCTCGCTCCATTCCTCCCTCCCCTTCCCCGAGATAACTGATTCCCAGTCAGTCCTGACAACAAAAGCCTAACTTGATGAGCACTGACAGGAAGAATGTGACGGGATAAGCAGCTCAGGCGCTGCTGTTGATACCTCACTCCTGCCTATCTCCAGCAACTTGTTCATGCCGGGCTTCTGGGAGCAGCCCACGGGCTCCTGGGCTTCAGAGCAGTTCAGGCGGCGGCTGCTTGTCTGTCAATGCAGCAAACCCTCATTCAGCAGCCACCATGGAAATCGATGCACTTCTCTGCCTCGAGAGCTCTAGAAAGCAGAGCCAGTGGAATCAGTAGTTTGAGTGCTCAGGGAAACAGAGCTCTACTAGAGCTGGGCAGGAAACGGCTTTCCCATCCCATTCATATTTCCAAGAGTTCAAAGGTTTTTTCCCGTCTCAAATCAGTCTGAAAAGTTAAAATCTTGAAAAGGTCAGTGAACCAAAACACAAAGTTGTTTCTGGTTCAGGCCAATCAAAAATATTTC